>NC_138065.1:28872125-29372039 GCF_964194185.1 Rhinolophus hipposideros
AGCCACCGGGCCAGCCCCCCAGCCACTTTAAGAAATACACCCTTGTAGGAGAATTTGCTTCCTTCCCCACCTCCCTGCTAGCAGCCAGTCTCATAAGAAGTTCTTGAACTTCACCCCTGACGCATTTCTGTCTGGCTACATTTAGACCTTCCCCTCTCTCCTAATCCATTGCCCCCTTTTCCTCCAGCTCCTCATTTCACCAACTTCAACAAAACAATGTTGTCCAGGAGCAAATGTGCTCTGGTTTGAGGTGATAGGTGGCGTGTGGGGTGTGGGGTGCAGGATTAGAAAGGAAGGGTTTCTTTCTGAAGTGCTGGAAAAAGGAAGCAGAAGGCTTCCATTTTTTATGGCTCTAGGCTAGCTCCTCCACATACACCATTTCATTTAATCTTCTGAAACACAACTACAATTATCTCCATTTAACACATACGATAAACTGAGGCTTAAAGGGGTGAATTAAGATTTAAACACAAGCCCATCATCTGGCATACAGTATAAATGAATGAATGAATGAATGAATGAACGAATGAAATAATGAAGTAAACTGGGAACCAAAGTCAGGGTTCTTTTGACTGCATCACCTGCCCAGAGGGTCACCTGGAGTCATTGCTGTCAGTGATCCTCCTCAGGGGAATAGTCTGATGGAGGTTTCCTGGGCTTCTTACAGGTAGCACAAACCCCTCACCATTCACATTTCTTTTGCTGCTGAGGCTCGCGCCTCACCAATGGCAGATGAAGGCAGCACCAGAGGCACTCAGCATTTGCCTTGAGACCTATATTATAACCCATATTTGTCCAAAGGAATCTCTGTGCTCACCTGAGAATGTTAGTTGGAAAAAAGCTCTCCCAGAAAGCCCCAACTGCAGAAGATCTGTTCCTGGTTTTCCACCCTGCAGTCTGGGACTGTGGGATGTCACCTGACCTGCTGCACAGGCCTGCCTTCTCCTGTCTCTTCCTCAGAACATGTTTCCAAGAGAACCAAGCCTAAAGAGGACAGAGGCAATTGTTTCTGCCTTTTTCTGTATTCTTGCTTAGTTTTCTTTGACTTTGGCCTTGGTTTATGCTGACATTGCTGAAAGAACAGCTTCCCCAGCTCTTTGTACACATGCCTTGGTCACTGTGGGTATTCAATAAAGTTGTAATCAGTTGCATGAGTTGATAGCTGCCAGACATACCACCTTCATTTTGACTCAACAAGACGGAAGAGAGCCCCAGACATGATGAAGAAGGGAGGAGGGGAGGAACCATTGTGGGGGAGCAGGAGGAGGCCCCTAAGTTAGAAAGCCTTGGTCTTTAGTTGGCTACTGTGGCTTTGTTGGAGGAGAGGAGTCAGCATCACCAGTTAGTGGAATTTGACATGAACAAGTACCATTATCTGAAGAATTTCAAGGTTAGTAGCTGGGAGATGTTCTTGCCTAGTCATGCTGCTGTTCTTAGGGACCCGTGTCTGCAGCCCTGGGCTGGGACTTTTGGAGGCTCTGAGCCATGTGGGGATGTCATTAGTCAAAAGTGACTGGGGTTCAGGCACAAAGTTGATGCTCTAATTAGTGTTCTCTCCTCTGCAGTGTAAGGCCCTCTTCTAATTTAAGGTAGCAGGAGTGATGGGATGAGAGCATGAGCTGGTTGTGAGTAAAGAAAAGTCAGATTTTGTTTCTTTTGTTTTTTTATTTTTTAAGCTGGATGCTTCTCTAACTACAGAGAACCAGCCCTCTTCTGACAAAGCCTCTTCTCCTTTCTATAGTATTCAACACCTTTTGTTGAGTATTGACATTTGCCTCTTATGGATATGAATGTGTGTGTGTGTGACTGTGTGTGTGTGTGTGTGTGTGTGTGTGTGTGTGTGAGAGATAGGGGAGGGTGATGAGGGTGATGAGGGTGAGCAGTTTGCCTGGCTTATGTGGCTCCCTCTCCCTTCCCACAAAATTTCATTCAAACTCTTGTCTGTGTCCCAATGTAGGGCCAATTACATGACAGCCATCAGGTTAGGCACAGTCCTTGGTGCTTCCAGCAGCGTCTCTTGAAGTCCCAGTACTTTCCAGGTCTGGGGGAAATGCACGGAAACACTAAGGAGCCATTACCTAAGGTCTCCAGCATCCAGGAGTCGAATGGTCTTGACCACCAGATAGTAGGAAACTTGAGTGCGGCTGGCAAGGCCCCTGGCAGTGTGTTTGGTAACTGCAGTGCCAACCCACCCAGGGAAGAAGAGCCCAGCAGCATGAACTCAGAGAGGTCACCTGGGTCCACTCATCTGGAGTTATTAGGTATGTGGTCTAAGATGCAACAAGGCAAGTTCACCCAGAGGTTGGTGACCAGGGGCCTACTAGAACCCTGCGTGTTCTGGGGGCAGGAGTTGGATGGAGGAGAACTGGTGGCCCCTCCTGCTTGTCCGTCTAAGAAAGTAGCCTTTTCCTGGTTAGCTCATAGCATCCAAAATTGTTCTCCACCCCTTCCCACCCCTGACATGACCCTGTCCACCCAGCCTACTAGGATCTTCATGCAAAGTAATCAGCCCAGGCCAAGTGATGGAAGAGCCTTGAGTCAATCAGGAGTGCCCAGAGCAGTAATGATTCAGCTGCCCCACCTTCCCCATGGTGCACATCCAGCCCCATAGGCTCCTACTCCAGTCCTGGCCCCTGCCTGTCCAGGTGCCCTTCCCAAGGAAAGTAATACCCTTTAAGTGCTTGGAGATCAGTGTGGGAGGAGGCAGCAGGAAAGTATAGTGTACCATTCATTAGCTAAAAGCAAATCCTGGCTGTGGTTGCCTTATGGCCATTCCCACTCGGCTGGCCTGCCGCTTGTACTGATCTCCACTTGGCTGGCCTGCCGCTTACACTGATCTCCAGAGCCCATCTCACCTTACTGTGAACCTTGATGGACACTGCTATGCATGAAGAGCCTCAATGCTAATAGGAAAACATGGTATTTACTGATTACTTCTGCTACTGGAGATGAGTAAATTAGGCGCTCTCAGCACTCACTGGAGAGGGGAGATGCTCCAAGTGGGAACTGTTTCCCTCAGGGCAACACAGCCTGCTGGCACATCAGTGTATACATAGAGAACATATGCAACAACACTGAGAGGAGGCTGAATCCAACCATATGTGTGGAGCATGGCTGCAATAGGATTAGGAGGAAAGTTAAGGCAAACCCTTCTTATCCTTTCTTATTTTAGAAGAATACGCTAGCTGGTGATCATGTACACCAGTTATTTTACACATTGCAAAGACTTCCATATATATATATTTTTTTTACATAATATACAATTAGTCATTTAAAGTGTGAATTCTGTATCATTTAGTTCATTCACAATGTTATGCAATCACCACCACTCTCTGGTTTTAAAAGATTTGTGTTACCCCAGAAGCACACCCCTCACCCCATTACTCATACTCCATTCTCCCCTCCCCCCAATCCCTGGCAACCACTAATCTGCTTTCTCTCTATATGGATTTGCTTATTCTAAATATTTCTTCCCCCCCTCTTTTCTTCCGCCTCCCCGCCTCCTCCGGTTCAAGCCGTTGTTTCTCAGTCTGGTTGTGTAGGACACAGCTCCCTGGCCGATGCTGGTATTATGAGCCTTGTGCTTCCCCCAGCTGAGGCAGTCGGTCGCCAGTCTTCGGTCGGCCGCTCACAGCAGCTCACAGCAGCTCTCACCAGGTGCTGGCCACTCATGCTGGCCGCCAGCCACTCATACTGGCCACCGGCCACTCATGGCAGCTCACGGTAGCCCATGGCAGCCCATGGCAGCACACAGCAGCCGGCGGCAGCCAGCGGCAGCTCACACCAACCTCTCACTGCTCACGGCCGCCCAGCTCCAGGGAGAGCTGTTGTTCACAATCTTAGCTGTAGAGGGCACAGCTCACTGGCTCTTGTGGGAATCAAACCCACGGGCATTGAGCCTTAGGAGCATGGTGCTCCAACCACGCGAGCCACCGGGCCAGCCCTTGGACATTTCATATAAAAGAAATCATACAACATGTGATTATGTGTCTGGCTTCTTTCTCTTAATATAATGTCTTCAAGATTCATCCAAATTGTAGCACATATCAGGATTTCATTGCTTTTTAAGGCTAAATAATATTCCATTGTATGTATATATCACAATTTGTTTATCCTTTCATTCATTGATGGACATTTGGGTTGTTTCCACCTTTTTTTTTTTTTCCTCGATACTTTCCCATCACCTTCTTTCTTTTTTCTTTTTTTTTTAATTAAATTTATTGGAGTGACAATTGTTAGTAAATTTACATAGATTTCAGGTGTACAATTCTGTATTACATCGTCTATAAATCCCATTGTGTGTTCACCACCCAGAGTCAGTTCTCCTTCCATCACCATATATTTGATCCCCTTTACCCTCATCACCCACACCCACCCCCTTACCCTCTGGTAACCGCTAAATTATTGTCTGTGTCTATGAGTTTTTGTTTCTCATTTGTTTGTCTTGTTCTTTTGTTCTTTTTGGTTTATATACCACATATCAGTGAAATCATAGGGTTCTCTGCTTTTTCTGTCTGACTTATTTCACTTAGCATTATACTCTCAAGATCCATCCATGTTGTCACAAATGCTCCTATATCATCTTTCCTTAACGCCGAATAGAATTCCATTGTGTATATATACCACGACTTCTTTTTTTTTAATTAATTTTATTGTGGTGACAATTGTTAGTAAATTTACATAGATTTCAGGTGTACAATTCTGTATTACATCGTCTATAAATCCCATTGTGTGTTCACCACCCAGAGTCAGTTCTCCTTCCATCACCATATATTTGATCCCCTTTACCCTCATCACCCACCCCCCACCCCCTTACCCTCTGGTAACCACTAAATTATTGTCTGTGTCTATGAGTTTTTGTTTCTCATTTGTTTGTCTTGTTCTTTTTGGTTTATATACCACATATCAGTGAAATCATAGGGTTCTCTGCTTTTTCTGTCTGACTTATTTCACTTAGCATTATTCTCTCGAGATCCATCCATGTTGTCACAAATGCTCCTATATCATCTTTCCTTAATGCCGAATAGTATTCCATTGTGTATATGTACCACAACTTCTTTATCCATTCATCTATCGAAGGACATTTTGGTTGTTTCCATGTCTTGGCCACCGTAAACAAAGCTGCAATGAACATTGGCGTACACGTGTCTCTATAGAGAAATGCTTTTATATTTTTGGGGTAGATACCCAGGAGAGCGATTGCTGGGTCGTATGGTAATTCTATTCGTAATTTCTTGAGGAACCTCCACACTGCCTTCCATAGCGGCTGCACCAGTCTGCATTCCCACCAACAGTGTATGAGAGTTCCTTTTTTTCCACAGCCTCTCCAACACTTGTTACTATTTGTTTTGTTGATGAAAGCCATTCTGACTGGGGTGAGGTGATATCTCATTGTGGTTTTCATTTGCATTTCTCTGATGATTAACGATGTTGAGCAGTTTTTCATATGACTATTTGCCATTTGTATATCCTCTTTGGAGAAATGTCTCTTCAGGTCCTCTGTCCATTTTTCAATTGGGTTGTTTGTTTTTTTGTTGTTGAGTTTCATGAGTTCCTTGTATATTTTGGATATTAGCCCCTTATCAGAGGCACTGTTTGCGAAAATCTTCTCCCATTCAGTTGGTTGCCTCATTATTTTGTCAATAGTTTCTTTTGCTGTGCAGAAACTTTTCAGTTTCATATAATCCCACTCATTTATTTTAGTTTTTACTTCCATTGCCTTTGGAGTCAAATTCATAAAATGCTCTTTGAACACAAGGTCCATAAGTTTAGTACCTATGTTTTCTTCTATGCAGTTTATTGTGTCAGGTCTTATGCTTAAGTCTTTGATCCATTTTGAATTAATTTTGGTACATGGTGACAGATAGCAGTCCAGTTTCATTCTTTTGCATGTAGCTATCCAATTCTGCCAGCACCATTTATTGAAGAGGCTGTCTTTCCTTTATTGTATGTTCTTTGTCAAAAATTATCTGTCTATATTTATGTGGTTTTATTTCTGGGTTCTCAATTCTATTCCATTGGTCTATGTGTCTGTTTTTCCGCCAATACCAAGCTGTTTTGATTATTGTAGCCCTGTAGTACAAGCAAAAATCAGGGAGTGTGATACCTCCAGTATTGTTCTTTTTTTTTAAATATTGCTTTGGCTATTCGGGGTCTTTTCTGGTTCCAAACAAATCTGATGATTTTTTGTTCTATTTCTTTTAAAAAATGCCATTGGGATTTTAATGGGGATTGCATTAAATCTGTATATGGCTTTGGGTAATATGGCCATTTTAACTATGTTGATTCTTCCAATCCATGAGCACGGAATGTCTTTCCATTTCTTTGTGTCTTCTTCAATTTCTTTCAAAAATGTCTTACAGTTTTCAGCATATAAATCCTTCACATCCTTGGTTAAGTTTATTCCTAGGTATTTTATTCTTTTTGCTGCAATTGCAAAAGGAATTGTTTTTTCTATCTCTTTTTCTGAGATTTCATTGTTGGTATATAGGAAAGCAATGGACTTTTGTACGTTGATTTTGTAGCCAGCAACTTTACTGTATTCATTGATTGTTTCTAATAGCTTTTTGGTGGAGTCTTTAGGGTTTTCTATATATAGCATCATGTCATCTGCAAAACGTGACAATTTAACTTCTTCATTCCCAATTTGGATTCCTTTTATTTCTTTCTCTTGCCTGATAGCTCTGGCGAGGACTTTTAACACTATGTTGAAAAGCAGAGGTGATAGGGGACAACCTTGTCGTGTCTCTGAACGTAGAGCAAAGGGCTTCAGCTTTTCACCATTAATTATGAGATTAGCTGAGGGTTTGTCGTATATGGCCTTTATTATATTGAGGTATTTTCCTTCTATACCAATTTTAGTAAGTGTTTTAATCATAAATGGATGTTGTATCTTATCAAATGCTTTTTCTGCATCAATTGATAGAATCATATGATTTTTGTCCATTATTTTGTTTATGTGATGTATCACATTGATGGATTTGCGAATGTTGAACCATCCTTGTGCCCCGGGGATGAACCCCACTTGGTCATGATGAATAATCTTTTTAATGCATTGTTGTATTCGATTTCCTAGAATTTTGTTTAGGATTTTAGCATCTGTATTCATCAGAGATATAGGTCTGTAGTTTTCTTTTTCTGTGTTGTCCTTACCAGGTTTTGGTATCAGGGTAATGTTGGCCTCATAAAATGAGTTAGGGAGTACTGACTCTTCTTCAATTTTTTGGAAGAGTTTGAGCAGGATTGGTATTAGATCCTCTTTGAAGGTTTGGTAGAATTCACTGGTGAAGCCATCTGGTCCAGGACTTTTGATTTTGGGAAGTTTTTTGATGACTGATTCAATTTCGTTACTGGTGATCAGCCTGTTAAGATTTTCCAGTTCTTCATGATTCAGCCTTGGAAGGCTATATGTTTCTAAGATCTTGTCCATTTCTTCAAAGTTATTAAATTTGGTGGCATATAGTCCTTCATAGTATTCTTGGATAATCCTTTGTATTTCTGTGGTGTCCGTGATAACTTCCCCTTTTTCATTTCGGATTTTGTTAATTAGTGTCTTCTCTCCTTTTATCTTAGTGAGTCTAGCCAAGGGTTTGTCAATTTTGTTAATCTTTTCAAAGAACCAGCTCTTTGTCACATTAATTTTTTCTATTGTCTTTTTGTTCTCTATTTCATTTAGTTCTGCTCTGATTTTTGTTATTTCCTTTCTTCTGCTGAACTTGGGTTTCGCTTGTTCTTTTTTTTCTAGTTTTTTAAGGTGTAACATGAGGTTATTTATTTGGGATTTTTCTTGTTTCTTGAGATAGGCCTGTAATGATATAAATTTCCCTCTTAAAACTGCTTTCGCGGCATCCCAAAAAGTTTGGTAGGATGTATTTTCATTGTCATTTGTTTCTATGTATCTTTTGAGCTCTCCTCTAATTTCTTCTTTGACCCAGTCGTTCTTTAAAAGTATGTTGTTCAATCTCCATGTATTTGTGTTTTTTCCTGCTCTCTTTTTGCAGTTGATATCCAATTTCAAAGCTTTGTGATCAGAGAATATGGTTGGTATGATTTCAATCTTCTTAAATTTGCTGAGGCTGATTTTGTGTCCCAATATATGGTCTATCCTTGAGAATGTTCCATGTACACTCGAAAAGAATGTATAGTCTGATGTTTTAGGATGAAGTGCTCTATATATGTCAATTATGTCCATTTCATCTAATGTGTCATTTAGGGCTGCAATTTTGTTATTTATCTTCTGTTTGGATGATCTATCCATAGCTGTCAATGATGTATTTAAGTCCCCTACTATAATTGTGTTTTGGTCAATTTCTCCCTTTAGTTCTGTTAGTAGTTGTTTGGTATATTTCGGTGCTCCCTAATTGGGGGCATAAATATTGATGACTGTTATGTCTTCTTGTTGTATAGTCCCCTTTACCATTATGAAATGTCCATCTTTGTCTCTTGTTATCTTTTTCACCCTGAAGTCTGTTTCATCGGAAATCATTATGGCTACACCTGATTTTCTCTGGGTACCATTTGCTTGGAGTGTCAATTTCCACCCTTTCACTTTGAGTCTATGCATGTCCTTGTAGCTGAGATGTGTCTCTTGTAGACAGCATATGGTTGGGTTTAGTTTTTTGATCCAATCTGCTACTCTGTGTCTCTTTATTGGTGAGTTCAGTCCATTTACATTTAGGGTGATTATTGATATGTGAGGATTTCCTGTCATTCTGTCTTTAGTTTTCTGGTAAGGCTGTGTCTCCATTGTTTCTTTGCCTTTTGTTGTTGTCTATTATTTCTGTGTGGTGGTATTTATGATGTTTCCCTCTGTTTCTTCTTTTATTACAGTATATATTTCAGATTTGGATTTTTTTGAGTGGTTACCCTTAAGTTTATGTAAAAAAAAGTGTGATATTTAGAGTATTCCAGTTTCTTCAGTACGCTTACTTTCTCTATTCCCATATTCCAGTTCAGGCCTTTACGCTCCCCCTTTTTGTGTTACGGTTGCCACAAGTTGTCCCTGTTGATGGTGGTCTAATAGCCTCCTTTAGTATTTCTTGTAGTACAGGTCGTGTATTAGAAAATTTTCTCAGCTTCTGGATGTCTGGAAAGGTCTTTATTTCTCCTTCATATCTAAAGGAGATCTTTGCTGGATATATTATTCTTGGCTCATAATTTCTCTCTTTCAATAGTTTGAATATTTGGTTCCATTCCCTCCTAGCTTATAGAGTTTCTGCTGAAAAATCTGATGATAATATAATGGGCTTTCCTTTGTAAGTTACCGTCTTCTTTTCCCTGGCTGCCTTGAGGATTCTTTCTTTTTCATTGATTTTAGACAGCTTCAATACAATGTGCCTTGGTGAAGGCCTGTTGGGATTGAGGTAATTAGGTGTTCTATTTGCTTCTTGGATTTGAGGATCCAGTTCTGTCCACAAGTTTGGGAAATTCTCATCGACGATTTGTTTGAATATATTCTCTGTTCCCTTCCGTCTTTCTTCTCCTTCTGGTATGCCCATTATTCTTATATTGCTCTTTCTGATGGAGTGAGAAAGTTCTTGTAGAGTTCTTTCATTTCTTTTAAGTGTCAAGTCTCTTTCTTCTTCCCTCTGTGTAAATTCCAGGTTCCTATCTTCGATGTCACTGATTCTTTCCTCCATCTGGTCAACTCTACTACCTAAGCTGGATATTTTATTGTTAATTTCTTCTGTTGAGTTCTTAATCTCCAGAAATTCTATTTGGTTTTTTCAAGATTTCAATCTCTTTTGTAAAATGCCCATGGTGTTCTTTGATTGTGTTTCTGAGTTCATTAAACTGCCTTTCTGTGTTTTCTTGCATCTCGTTCAGTTTTTTCAGAATTGCAATCTTGAATTCTCTGTCATTTAAATCACAAATGTCCATATCTCTAAGTTCCTTTTCTGGAGACTTTTCACTTTCTTTCTAAGCTATCTTGTTGCCTTGGTTATTCATGGCAATCACTGATTTACTATTTCTCTTCCTAGACATCTACCGGAGTGGTTTCTGCAACAGGTTGATAGGTATGCCGAAGAGCTTTTGAAGTTCCAAAGCGCTTTCTGCACCAGATTCAGAGCCCGTTTGTTTCAGCAGTTCTGTTTACTCCTGCAGGGATCTGCCCAGATAGGTGGGGCCAGGGGCAGGGTGAGTTGTGAGAGGTGGCCCAGAGCAATGGCGGCGACCACCACCACAGCCAGTCCTGCTTCCACAGCTCCCTCCCCTTTGCCGGAATTAGTTGAGCTGCGAATCTGTGTCTGCGGTCCACAGTTCTCAGAGCAGCAAATATTTTGTCCTTTGATCCGACACTGCTACTTTATCGCTTCTAGCACCGGGCAGGTGGGGGCGGGGCGAGCTCTGGGAGGGTAGGGAGGGGGCGGCTAGTCTCCGTGCCTAAGGCTTCCGTTCTCCGCTCGATAGTGAGGACTTAAACCACCGATTTCAGCCCTCTTCCCTCAGTCTTTGCTCCGAGGTCTGCCGTGAGCGAGCGTTGGGTTCAGCGGTTTTGTATGCTGCCCCCTCAGCCCTGTGGGCCGTAAGCGGAGCCCTAGCAGTCCGAGTCCTTCCCTCTCCCGCAGCTGCGGAAGATCCGGGAGCAGCGGGCTCCGAGCACTGAGCTAGGTCTGTGTCCTGCTCCCTCAGGGCTCCGTCTCCGCACTTCTCCTGTCCCTCCTCCCCAGCTCGTGCGAATCACCCACCTGGAGGTGAATTCAGTAGTGGGCCTCTTCGTCTTGCCTGTCTGCTGTGCAAGGAGTCCTTAGTGGAGTTATTGTTGTCCGATTCATTGTATATTCCAGGGGAGCGTTACAGAGGCTCACCTCACGCCGCCATTTTTTTCCCCTCTCTCTGTTTCCACCTTTTGACTCTTATGAATAATGTTGCTATGAACATTCGTGAACAAGTATTTGTTTGAATACCTGTTTTCAATTATTTTGGGTATAAGCCCAAGAGTGGAATTGCTGGGTCATATGGTAATTCTATGTTTAACTGGTAGTTTTATGTTTAATTTTTGAGGAAATACATTTTTTTTATTTGATCCTCACAGCACCCTTGTAAGGTAGACAGGACAGAGATTAGATAGAATGCATATTAAGCATCTAGCTCATTGCCTAGCACATAATATGTGCTCAACACATTAAGAAATGTTATTGTTATTATTATCAGATGGAGAAATGAAGGCTCAGAGAGTGGAAGTGACTTCCTCAAGCACACTGTAAGTAATAGAATCAGAACTAAATTGAACGTTTCTAATTTCTAGCCCATAAAGGCAGTCTCAGAACAGATTTCAGGAACTCAGGCCACAGCTTTCCCCCCCGAAATAGTCCCAATAGTATGAATTTCCCTCAAGCTCAGGGACCTGCCATGCCCTGGTGCAAGGAGAAGAGACAGACAACTAGGTAAGCAGAAAGCCCTTCCACTCTTCTCTCGTAACCCTCTACATTGTCCTGCCTTCTCCAGGGGCCTTGGCTACACATGAGCAGCCCTGAGAGCAGGTCTAGTGATGCTGATTATAACTGACAACTGGCTGTGCTGTCACTTCCCCTGACCTTCTGTTATCCCTCAGAGCTCCTGGTTTTCCTGCCTTGCAGTCTATCTGCAGAAATAGCTGCACTGAATCTACCCCCTGGGGTTGTATGTCATCCGGAGGCTGGCCCACTATAGAAATATCCATTTGCTTGTCTCTTCTCATCTGGGAGCCTGACTAAGCATCTCATGTCTGCATCAGTACTAACTCACCATCACTCCAGAAGGACTTGACCCTGTGCCCTTGCTTCAGAGGGCTGGATCCCTGGTCCAGAGGAGGTTAAGTGACTTTCCAGGAGTCAGGCAAAAAGTGACAGCTCAAATTCCTGGTTAGAGCTTTCTTTTCATTTTTTTAAAATTAAAGTTTATTGGGGGTGACAATTGTTAGTAAAGTTACATAGATTTCAGGTGTACAATTCTGTATTACATCATCTATGTATCACATTGAGCGTTCACCACACAGAGTCAGTTCCCTTTCCATCACCATATATTGGATCCTCTTTGCCCTCATCTACCACCCCCTATACCTTTACCCTCTGGTAACCGCTAAACTATTGTCTGTGTCTATGAGATTTTGTTTCTTCATTTGTTTGTCTTGTTCTTTTGTTGTTTTCAGTTTTACATACCACATATCAGTGAAATCATATGGTTCTCAACTTTCTCTGTCTAACTTATTTCTCTCAGCATAATAATCTCAAGATCCATTCATGTTGTCACAAATGATACTGTTTCATCTTTTCTTATGGCAGAATAGTATTCCATTGTGTATATATATCACAACTTCTTTATCCAATCATCTATCGAAGGACATTTTGCTTGTTTCCATGTCTTGGCCACTGTAAATACAGCTGCAATGAACATTGGAGCACATATATATTTACGGATAAATGTTTTCAGATTTTTTGGGTAGATACCCAGGAGAGGGATTGTTGGGTCATATGGTAATTCTATTCTTAATTTTTTGAGGAACCTCCACACTGCCTTCCATAGCAGCTGCACCAGTCTGCATTCCCACCAACAGTGTATGAGGGTTCCATTTTCTCCAAAGTGTCTCCAACACTTGTTATTTTATTGGTTTTGTTGTTGATAGCCTTCTAACTGGTGTGAGGTGATATTTCATTGTGGTTTTGATTTGCATTTCTCTGATGATTAGTGATGTTGAACATTTTTTCATATGTCTATTGGCCATTTGTATGTCTTCTTTGGAGAAATGTCTATTCATGTCCTCTGCCCATTTTTCAATCGGATTGTTTGTTTGTTTTTGTTATTGAGTTGTATGAGTTCCTTATATATTTTGGATATTAGCCCTTTATGGGAGGCGTTGTTTGCAAAAATCTTCTCCCATTCTGTTGGTTACCTCTTTTTTTTTTGTTGATAGTTTCTTTTGCTGTGCAGAAGCTTTTAAGTTTGATATAGTCCCATTCATTTATTTTAGCTTTTCCTTCCCTTGCCTTTGGAGTCAAATTCATAAAATGCTCTTTGAACACAAGGTCCATAAGTTTAGTACTTATGTTTTCTTCTATGCGGTTTATTGTTTCTGGTCTTATGTTTAGGCCTTTTAATCAATTTTGAATTTATTTTGGTATATGGTGACGGGTAGAGGTCCAGCTTCATTCTTTTGCACGTGGCTATCCAATTCTCCCAGCACCATTTATTGAAGAGGCTGTCTTTCCTCCATTGTATGTTTTTTGCTTCCTTGTAAAAAATTATCTGTCCATATTTATGTGGGTTTATTTCCGGGTTCTTAATTCTATTCCATTGTTCTGTGTGTCTGTTTTTCTGCCAATACCATACTGTTTTGATTATTGTTGCCCTGTAGTAGAAGCTAAAGTCAGGCAGTGTGATACCTCCAGCATTGTTCTTTTTTCTTAAGATTGCTTTGTCTTTTGTGGTTCCAAACAAATCTGATGATTTTTTGTTCTATTTCTTTAAAAAATGCCATTGGGATTTTGATAGGGATTGCATTAAATCTGTATATTGCTTTGGGTAATATGGCCATTTTAACTATGTTGATTCTTCCAATCCATGAGCATGGAATTTCTTTCCATTTCTTTGTGTCTTCTTCAATTTCTTTCAAAAATGTCTTATAGTTTTCAGCATATAAATCCTTCACATTCTTGGTTAACTTTATTCCTAGGTATTTTATTCTTTTTGTTATAATTGCAAAAGGATTTTTTTTTAAATCCCTTTTTCTGAGACTTAATTTTTAGTATATAGGAATGCAATGGACTTTTATACATTGATTTTGTAGCCGGCAACTTTACTGTATTCGTTGATTGTTTCTAATAGCTTTTCGGTGGAGTCTTTAGGGTTTTCTCTGTATAGCATCATGTCATCTGCAAAAAGTGACAATTTAACATCTTTATTCACAATTTGGATGCCTTTTATTTCTTTATCTTGCCTGATTGCTCTGGCTAGGACTACCAATAGTATGTTGAAAAGTAGATGTGCTAGGGAACAGCCCTGTCATGTTTCCGAACATAGAGCAAAAGGGTTCAGTTTTTCACTGTTAATTATGATAGTAGTTGTGGGTTTGTCATATATGGCCTTTACTTTGTTGAGGTATTTTCCTTCTACGCCTATTTTATTGAGTGTTTTAATCATAAATTGATGTTGTATCTTGTCAAACACTTTTTCTGCATCCATTGATATAATCATATGATTTTTGTCCTTTATTTTGTTTATGTAATGCATCACATTGATCAATTTATATATGTTGAACCGTCCTTGTGCCCCTGGGATGAACCCCATTTGGTAGTGATGTAAAATCTTTTTGATGCATTGTTGCATTTGATTTGCTAGAATGTTGTTTAGGAGTTTTGCATCTGTGTTCATCAGAGATATTGGTCTGTAATTTTCATTTTTGTGTTATCCTTACCAGCTTTTGGTATCAGGGTAATGTTGGCCTCATAAAATGAGTTAGAGAGTATTGTCTCTTCTTCAATTTTTTTGGAAGAGTTTGAGTGGGACAGGTATTATATCCTCTTTGAACGTTTGGTAGAATTTACTAGTGAAACCATCTGGTCCCGGACTTTCGCTTTTGGGAAGTTTTCGATAACTGATTCAATTTTTGTACTGTTGATCAGTCTAGTTAGATTTTCCAGTTCTTCATGATTCAGCCTAGGAAGGGTATATGTTTCTAAGAACATGTCCATTTCTTCTAGGTTATTGAATTTGATGGCATATAGTCCTTCATAGTATACTCGGATGATTCTTTGTATTTCTGTGGTGTCCATGATAACTTCCCCTTTTTCATTTCTGATTTTGTTTATTTGTGTCTTTTCTCTTTTTATCCTAGTGAGTCTAGCTAAGAGTTTGTCAATTTTAGTAATCTTTTCAAAGCGCCAACTCTTTGTTGCATGATTTTTTTTATTGTCTTTTTGTTCTCTATTTCATTTAGTTCTGCTCTGATTTTTATTATTTCCTTCCTTCTGCTGACTTTGAGTTTCATTTGTTCTTTTTATTCTAGTTCTTTAAGGTATAATGTGAGGTTATTTATCTGGGATTTTTCTTCTTTCTTGAGATAGGCCTGTAATGATATAAATTTCCCTCTCAAAACTGCTTTTGCTGCATCCCCAAAATTTTGGTAGGATATATTTTCATTGTCATTTGGTACTATGTATCTTTTGATTTCTCCTCTTATTTCTTCTTTGACCCAGTCGTTCTTTAAAAGTATGTTGTTAATCTCCAGGTATTTGTGTTTTTTTCTGCTTTCTTTTTGCAGCTGATATCCAATTTCAAAGTCATGCGATCAGAGAATATGCTTCAGATGATTTTAATCTTCCTAAATTTGCTGAGGCTGATTTTATGTCCCAATATATGGTCTGTTCTTGAGAATGTTCCATGTACACTAGAAAAGAATGTATAGTCTGATGTTCTAGGATGAAGTGCTCTATAGATGTCAATGATGTCCATTTCATCTAACGTGTCTAATTTCATCCAATTTACGGCTGCCATTTCATTATTTATTTTCTGTTTTGATTATCTATCATTAGTTGTCAATGATGTATTTAGGTCCCCTACTATAATTTTGTTTGGTCAAGTTTTCCCTTTAGTTCTCTTAGTAGTCACTTAGTATATTTCGGTGCTCCCTGGTTGGGGGCATAAATATTGATGACTGTTATATCTTCTTTATCATAATGAAATGTCCATCTGTGTCTCTTGTTACCTTTTTTATCCTGAAGTCTGTTTTATCTGATATCAGTATGGGTATACTTGCTTTCCTCTGAATACCATTTGCTTGGAGTGGCAGTTTCCACCCTTTCACTTTGAGTCTGTATTTGTCCTTATAGCTGAGATGTGTCTCTTGGAGGCAGCATATGGTTGGGTTTAGTTTTTTGATCCAATCTGCTACTCTGTGCCTTTTTATTAGTGAGTTCATTTATTAGTGAGTTCGATCACATTTAGGGTGATTATTGATATATGAGAATTCCCTATCATTCTATCTCTGGTTTTCTGGTAGGATGGTGTCTCCATTGTTTCTTTGCCTTTTTGTTGCTGTCTATTATTTCATTGTGGTGGTATTCTATGATTTTTCCCTCTATTTCTTCTTTTTTTATGTTATATGTTTCAGTTCTGGATTTTTTTTTGAGTGGTTACCATTAACTGTATGTAAAATAAAGTTTCATATTTAGAGTATTCTATTTTTCTTAGTATGCTTACTTTCTCTATTCCCCTGTGCCTTTACTCTCTCCTTTTTTATGTCTTTGTTGTCACAAACTGTCCCTATTTATGCTGTGAGTTGATTTCTGTGCTGCAGTGGCAAGTTGTCTTTTTCCTCTTTTTTTCAAAAGTGATTTTTGTTTTTGTTTTTGTTTTCCTTTTTTACCCTGTATGTTATGTTGAAGTATATAGTGTCCTATTTGGTGTAGGGGTTGCCATTTCCTGTTTCTCTCTGTTTGTAATACTACTCATGATTCTCTATTTTTTTGTTTTTTTGTTTCAGGTCAAAGAGCCTCCTCCAGTATTTTTTTTTAATTCATTTTTTTAATTAGTTTCATGTGAAAAAGACAAAGTAATACTAGACGTTTATCTTTTATATCCCTCACACTGTGTTTCTTGTAGTACAACTCATGTGTTATAAAATTCCCTCAGCTTCTGTATGTCTGGAAAGGTCTTTATTCCTCCTTAATATCTAAAAGATATCTTTGCTGGGTATATTATTCTTGGCTCATAATTTCTCTTTCGATAGTTTGAATATTTGGTTCCACTCCCTCCTGGCTTGTAGAGTTTCTGCTGAAAAATCTGATGATAATCTAATGGGCTTTCCTTTGTAGGTTGCCGTCTTATTTTCTCTTGCTGCCTTGGGGATTCTTTCTTTGTCGTTAATTTTTGACAGCTTCAATACAATGTGCCTTGGAGAAGACCTGTTGGGATTGAGGTAATTAGGTGTTCTATTTGCTTCTTGGATTCAAGGATCCAGTTCTTTCCACATTCTGGGAAGTTCTTATCAACTGTTTGAATACACTCTCTGTTTCCTTCTCCCTTTCTACTCCTCCTGGTATGCCCATTATTCTTATATTGCTCTTTCTGATGGAGTCAGAAAGTTTTTGTAGAGTTCTTTCATTTCTTTTAACTCTCAAGTCTCTCTCTTCTTCCATCTGTGTCATTTCCAGATTTCTATCTCCGATGTCACTGATTCTTTCCTCCATCTGGTCAACTCTATTACCTAAGCTGGCTATTTCGTTCTTCATTTCTTTTATTAAGGTCTTACTCACTAGAAATTCTATTTGTTCTTTTTCAAAATTTCAATCTGTTTGGTAAAGTGTTCATTTTGTTCTTTTATTATATTTCTGAGTTCATTAAACTGCCTGTCTGTGTTTTCTTGCATCTCATTGAGTTTTTTAAGAACTGCAATCTTGAATTCTCTGTCATTTAATTCACATATTTCCATGTCTTTAAGTTCATTTTCTGGAGACTTTCCATTTTCTTTATGAACTGTCTTGTTCCCTTGGTTATTCATGGCAATTGATGAATTATTATTTCTCTTCCTAGACCTCTACAGGAGTGGGTTCTGCAACAAGTTGATAGGAAGAGGTCTTTTTTCTGTTTTCCAGCAGGAGTTGGTAGGATGTTTTATTTTTTTCTTTGACTTTAGCCTTTTATTCTCTCTCATGCTGCAATGTTATATTTTCTCTGCACTGTTCTGGCTTCTCACACAATGGAGGGATTCCCTGGAAGGTGAGTTTCTCCTTTGTGAACAGGTCACCTGAGTCACAGGGCACTACCTCCATGGGGGGATGTGGAGAGCTTCTGAAGTTCCAAAGCTCTTCCTGCACCAGTTTCATAGCCGGTGTGTTTCAGGGGCTCTGTTTACTCCTGCAGGGATCCACGCAGATAGGTGGGCACAGGAGCAGGATGGGTTGTGAGAGGTGGCCAGAGCAGCGGCAGCGACCACCAGTGCAGCCAGTCCTGCACCCAAGGCTACCTCTCCTTCACCAGAACTAGTTGGGCTGTGAGTCCATGGCTGTAGGCCACAGTTCTCGGAACTGCAAATATTCTGTCCTTTTGATCTGATACTGCTACTGTTTCGCTTCTAGCACCAGGAAGGTGGGGTGGGGCGAGCTCTGGGAGGGTGGGGAGGGGTTAGCTAGGTTCCTCACCTAAGCCTTCTATCCTCTGCTTGGCAGTGAAGGCTTAAACCTCAATTTTCACCCTTCTTCCCTCAGTCTTTGCTCCGAGGTCTCTGCCATGAGTGTTGGGTTCAGCTGTATTATATGCTGATCCCTCAGGTGGGACTGTGGGCCATAAGGGGAGTGTTAGCAGTCCGAATTCTCCCCTGTCCCATGACTGTGATAGCTCCAGAATGCAGGGAGCTTGGAGCTCCAAGCTTGGTCTGCGTCCTGTGCCTGTGTGGCCTGTGTCTCTGCACTTCTCTCCTCCCCCGCTCACCCAATTTGCCCACCTTTAGATGATTTCAGTTGCGTGTCTCATAGTCTTGCCTGTCTGTTGTGCAGGGAGTTCTTTGTGGAATTATAGTTGTTCAATTTGTTGTAAATTCCGGGAGAGATTTCAAGAGGCTCACCTCACACTGCCATTTTTATGATATAATCACTAGAGCTTTCTGACTAACTCCCATTCTCTTATTCTCCCCTGTTCTGACCCTACCCTGTAATACTAAGAGCAGAAGCACAGACTCCTGGAGAAGAGAGGGGTCACAAACTCAAGCTAAAAGTATCCAAAAAGCCAGGTGGTTTACCCCTGATTCCGTGGGCCAGTTTAGCAGAGACATCTCTGATGGAAGGAGGGAGGAGAAATGGTAGACAGACTGTCCTGAGGGATTTGGTGATTATTGCTTGATTTCTTTAACCCATCCATGATCCCACCCTTGGCCCTATCCTTCTGCCCTCCCCTGCTCCTTCTCTTCTTGTTAAAATTCTGTGGTTTTCCTGATTCAAAAAAAAGTGGCAACCACTCCCAGTTTTATGGTTCTGAAAATGTCAAGACCAGTTATGAGGTTTGTTTTCCCCCTCTAAAGAGAAGGTTGGAGAGAAATCCTAGACAGGACTAGCTTCAGGGAACTCCTTAGCTTTAGGGAAAAAATCTAGAGGACTTCCTAGTACACAGGTTTCTTTCTTTTTATTGAAGTCTCCATTGATTCTTAATGACACAGAAGTCAGAATGGAATGTGTGGTCTGGTGAAAAGAGCACTGGCCTGGCAAAGTGTTGCCTTGGAGAGGAGGAGAAGAGAGTGATTGGCAGGGGTATGCCTGGGAGGTGGCGCTTGTTCTATTCCTTCACCTAGATGGTGGTTATGTGGGTATTGCTTTCCTTGAACTATACATTTATGTTTTGTACATTTTATGTATGTGTGTTATTATATTTCATAATAAAAAATATAAAGATAAAGAACACTGGCTTAAGAGTGAGAATTTTAGGTTTAGTCTTGGCTCTTCCACTATTTGTCATGAGATCATAGGATAATCAATTTAATCCTTGTAGCCTCAGTTTCCACATCTATTAAATGGGGGTATACGAAACTTTAAACTCTCAGGGTGGCCGCAAGGCTTGAGTGAAAACTTGAACATTGTTGATGCCCTGTAAACTATAAAGTGTGATTCACATGTAAAATATTATCTTACTTTAGGGCGAGGCAGAGAAAGGTGGAGATCAGTAGGAGAGCAGAGGTACTGATGGGAACCAGGCCAGATAAGGAAAGGTCAGCAGCCATGCTCCTGGTTTTGGGAGAGGATAGAGGTGTGAGTTTCCTAAGGCTGCTGGAAGAAAGTACCACAAACTAGGTGGCTTAAAACAACAGAAATTTATTCTCCCACAGTTCTAGAAGTCTGAAATCAGGCAGGGCCACACATCCTCTGAAGTCTCCATGCAACAATACTTCCTTGCTTTTTCCTACCTCTGTTGGCTCCCAGCAATCATTGGTGTTCTTTGGCTTATAGCTGCATCACTCCCATCTCTGCCTCTGTCTTTACATGACCTATTTTGTGTGTCTCTGTATCTAAACCTCTTCTACTTTCTTTATAAAGGGATTAGGACTTCAACATATCTTTTGGGGGACATAATTCAACTCACTACAGTACAATTCTGGGTGAAGAGACTGACTAGGCTCAGGTCCCAGTTCTACCATTTTGTGGTCTGGAGCACTGGCTTCTCCAGCCTAAAGGAGGAAGTAAGTAGGAAATTAGATTTTATTACATCCCTATAATGTGAAGGAATGGCATTGTGAAGTTGATGGTATCCATCCCTATTTTGCAGATAAGGAGATTGAGGCTGGGGGGAAAAGCATGAAGGTGACCCAATCCTACTGCTGATAAGTATGGTTTCCTAGAATATAAGTGATGATGGAGTACAAGTTGACCCTTCTGGGTTGGTATTCAGCACAGTCAAAGCCTTATGATTTCATAAAATGCCAGAAGTTTGGCCCCCAAATAAATCAAAGGATAGGAGATTAAAAAAATAAACTGTAGTTGAAACCAGAAACCAGAACTTGCACTGCCCTGTGGAAATGTTTAAGAGTGCTAGGCCCCTGAGACAGGATACACAGCTATGTAATTCTCTTTGTGCAGTGGCCAGTTCAGCACAGAGCCCTACTTTAGCCATGTGATGTGGGCCATGAAGGACAAGACAGATTCAAATCTCCACTCTGTCTGCAGCCATAGAGGACCACAGATCCAGCCCCAAAGTGCCCTGACCGCACTCTGATATAAGTTTTCATCTTGGTTTTAATGTTGCTGTCAGGTTGTTTGGGGGTGGTATGCCTGTCCATGTGTCTTTCTCTAACTGAGAGAACTCCAGAGACCAACTGATGCATGTTCAGCACAACCCACCATTCAGGCACCTTCTAAATGTAAGTACTATACTAGGGATGCAGATGAGGGACTGGTTTTTCCACTCCAAGGAATTGGCCCTATTTCCAGGAGACATTCCCTTTTCCGAACCCATTGGCCAGCTCCTTCCCAGGGGTCCGGCTCCCCAGCAGGTGGGGATTGATATTCTTTTGCCCTGGACACTTCCTCGGTTCACAGCCACAGCTGCCAACCGTTCTGATCACAGCTCCAGGTGTAAAGGAAAGGAAAAAAGTGGTGGTATTTGCTCATCTAACAACTTTGAATAGAACCGTTTAGAAGTGTCTTTGGCTGGTTTGCTGGCTGGCTGTCTAGCAGCTAGCAGAGACTGCTGCCAGGTATAGCAACAGCCTTGAGAAGTTGTTCATTCCAGCTTCTCCGTTTTGACAGACCAGTCTCTAGAGAAGACTAAAGATGTTCCAGTATTCACTCCCTACCACTACCACTTGGGCTGCACTGGATGTACCCAAAGGAGCCAAAGCCAGAATCAATATTCTGGAAGGACCCTTGGATCAGTGGGTCCCACCTGAATCTCTTATAATCACCTAGAGCAGTGGTCCTCAGACTTTCATGTGCATCAGAATCACGTAAAGCAGGGGGGTCCAAACTGTGGCCCACAATCCATTTTTTATTGGCCCGCAGCCAATTCCAAAAATATATTTAGTTGACTTAAATAAGCCAGGTGAGGCAATATGTACTTCACCTTGAGTGAGTGGCTTGGCTGTTTGTGTATTTTACCGCATATGGCCCTGGGTGAAAAACGTTGAAAAAAGTTTGGACACCCCTGACCTAGAGCATTGTTAAAACAGATTCCTGGGCCTCATTCTAGACTATATTATTCAGTTAGTCTGGGGTAAAGAGAGAGAATTTGCATTAATAAGAAGTTCCCAGGAGTCCAGTACAAGATGGTAGTGTAGGAAGACCCTGACTCACCCCCTCTCACCAACCTATTGAATCTATACCTGCAATTCCCCTTGAAGAAGAACTGAGGACTGTTTATACACAACAAATGAGAGAGAGAGAGAGAGACTACACAGAAATGTGTAGCAGAGATGGTGACATGGTACCATGAGAACTCCACCCTGAATGCATCAACCTGCAGTAGGGAGGGAATCACTGAAGAGCCTGCAAGCAGGCTCTCCCACTTTGCAGTGATAAAACAGTGGTTTAAAGGGCACCTACACTATATGGGAAGGAAATCCATTTACTAAGCCTAGAGCATCTGCCAATGAGAGAAGAACTGTGAGAACTCTCTCTGGCGTGAGAGGCACCAAAGAGCACCATTCATTGTGCACCCCTTCTACCTTGACTTAAGAATCAGGAGCACAATCCGGGCACTCTACCCAGCTAGCCATTCCAGTATGCTCCAGGTCCACACCAGTACTGTGACATGCCCCCAGGGCTCATTGTGGCCCACACATTCTAGCCACAGCTCTGGGCCCCAGTGTAGTTTGCCCTGGGACTCCCCTTGACCTGAGCCCCCTCCAATTACATCTCCAACCAGCCTGCCAAGGTGGCCTCAGCATGGCTTGTCCCTGGGACTCCCTATGAAACAAGACCGCTCCAACTACAATCCCAGCAAGCTTGCCAAGGTGGCCCCTATGAGGTTTTCCCACAGGACTCCCTTTGGCCTGCTCTTGCTCTACCTCCAACTGGCTTAGCAATGTGGTCCCAGTGCAGCTTGCCCTGAGTCTTCCTGTGGTCCATGCCCACTCCAGCTCCAGCTAACTTGTCAAAGACACCTGGCAGATGCAGTCTACAAAGGGGAAGTTTCAACACAAGTCCACTCCTTCAACTCTTTTTCAATATAGTATTGGAAATCCTAGCCATAGAAATCAGACAAGAAAAAGAAATAAAATTTATCCAATTGGAAAGGAAGAAGTAAAATTGTCACTATTTGCAGATGCCATGATCCTATATACAGAAAACCCTAAAGATTCTACCAAAACCTATTAGAACTAATAAATGAATTCAGTAAAGTTTCAGGATACAAAATTAATATTAAAAAATCTGTTGCCTTTCTATACACTAATAAACTATCAGAAAATCAGAAAGAGAAAATAAGAAAGCCATTTACAATTGCATCAAAATAATAAAATACCTAGGAATAAATTTAGCTAAGGAGGTAAAAGACCTGTACTCCAAAAACTATAAGACACCAATGAAATAAATTAAATAAGACATGAATAAATGGAAGGATATATTGTGCTCATGGGTTGGAAAAACTAATATCATGAAAATGTCCATACTACCCAAAGCAATCTACAGATTCAAGCAATCCTTACCAAAATACCAATAGCATTTTTCACAGAACTAGAACAAAGAAGTTTAAAATTTATATGGAACCACACACACACACACACACACACACACACACACACACAAATAGCCAAAACAATTTTGAGAAAGAAGAGCATCACACTCCTTGATCTCAAACTATACTACAAAGCTATAGTAATCAAAACAGTAGGGTACTGGCACAAGAAAAGACACAAACTAGAGAGCCCAGAAATAAACCCATGCTTATATGGTCAATTAATCTATGTCAAAGGAGGCAAGAATATACAATGGGGTAAAGACAATTTCTTCAATAAATGGTGTTGGGAAAATGGAACAGATATGTGAAACTAGACCACTTTCTTATACCGCATACAAAAATAAACTCACAATGTGCGACAACATTTATGAACCTAGAGCGTACTGTGCTGAGCATAATAATTCAGACAGCAAAAGACAAATGTCGTGTGATTTCACTTATAAATAGAATCTAAAGAACAAAATAAACAAATGAAACAGAAAAGAACTTCATAGATTCAGAGAACATTTTGATGGTTGCCATATGGGAGAGAGATTGGGGGTAGGTGAAAAAAAGGGAAGGGATTAAGAAGTACAAATTGGTTGTTACACAGTATGGGGATGTAGGGTATAGCATAAGGAATACGGTTAATAATATTGTAATAACTGTATGGTGTTAGATGGGTACTAGATCTATCAGGGTGATAGATGGGAGGACTGAATGGGAGAAGATATATCTGATAAATGAAAATGATATACCTGACAAAAGGTTAATATGCAAACTATATAAAGAACTCATACAACTCAATATCAGAAAAACCAAACAATCCAATTAAAAACTGGGCAAAGAACCTGAATAGACATTTCTCTAAAGATGACCAACAGACATATGAAAAGATGGTCAACATCACTAATCATCAGGGAAATGCAAATCAGAACCACATGAGATATTATCTCACATCAGTCAGAATGGTTATTATCAAAAAGACAAGAAATAACTACATATAGTGTTGGCAAGGATGTGGATAAAAGGGAACCCTCCTTCCCTGTTGGTGGGAGTGTAAACTCGGGCAGCCATTATAGAAAATGGGAGAGTCCTCAAAAAATTAAAAATAGAACTACCATATGATCCATCAATTCCACTTCTGTTGTTTACCTGAAGAAAATGAAAACAATAATTCAAAAAGATATATGTATGCCTATGTTCATTGCAGTATTTCATATCATTGCCAAGATATGAAAGGAACCTATGTCTCCATCAATAGGAAAAGGAAGATGTGAGACACACACACACACACACACACACACACACACACACACACACACTGGCCATAAAATGGATGGAATTTTGTCACTTGCAACAACATGGATGCACCTAGAAGCTATTACATTAAGTGGAATAAACTGGACAGAGAAAGACAAATACCATATGATTTCACTTGTATGCGGGATCCAAAAAACAAAACAAGCAAACAAACAAAATGAAACAGAAATAAACTGATAGATACAGAGAACAAACTGCTATACAGAGGGGTGGGGGGATGGGAGGTGGATGGAAAAGGAGAAGGAGATTAAGCAGTACAAACTTCCAGTTATAAAATAAGATGACTTATATAAAATAAAAGCATAGGAAATGTAGTCAATAATATTGTAATAACTATGTACAGAGACAGATGGTTACAGTTGTGGTGATCACTTTGTAAGGTATATAAATATTGAATCACTATGTTGTATAGCTGAAATTAATATAATATTGTATGTCAACTACAATTATAAATAAATAAATAAATAAATAAATAAATAAATAAATAAAAAGTAAATAAATTCCCAGGTGTTCATGATGTAACTAGTCTGCAGACTACACTTCACGAACACTGGTCTAGGGCCAGATTCTCAGGCCCTAATCCAGAGGAGTGTTAATCAGAATAGGGTGGGGCCCAGAACTCTATATTTTTAACAAGCTTGCAGGTGATTCTGAAGCACAAATTTTAGGAAACCAATGTGTTAGATCTGCATTGTTAAGTCAGAGCCCTAGGAGTCCCGAAGACACACGCAGGGGATGCTGAGCGGAGGTAGGTTTTGAGCGCATTTAAGGCAAGGACAAGGTCGACATCTCCGTACTTGGCATCAGCAGCATGAAAGAGTTAGTATGAAATGTTAGTTTATTGCTGAGTGAAAACAGGTACTTCCCCTAAGGTAAATGGTGATTATGTACTTTGTGTTTTCTAATGAGGGAGACATGGGATAAAGCTGGTGGTTCTGGTTACATTCTGGGACTTTGCTCAGCCTGATTAGATGGTATTTCCCCACTTTGGATTAAGAACCAGATAAGACTCTTGTAACTTTTTTCTCCCCCAAATACCCCTTTTTGTAAAATGTGTAATGTCAATTTCCACCTGAGATTAGGAGGGGAAAGTTGTTGAACCCAGCATTATAAGTAGCAGCTTTGAGCTTTTTGTCCCATTTTGGGCATGGCCTGGTAAAATGCAGCAAGAAAGGGGAGACAGAAAAGAGCTGGCATCTGCCCCTGGGGTGGGTCAGGCACTTGCCAAAGGACCCAACTGCAGGGGCTTGGATGGGTCTAGACTGGCCATAGAACATAGTGCAGGGGCAGGGATACAGCAGGTGATTCCAGGAACCCTTAGAGTTGGGTATCCCAAAACAAAATGGCCAAGTTGTCCCTACAGGTGGAGCACAACACAGAGATGTGAGGTATACAAGTGCATGTGTTTGGAAATTGTGGCAGTCCAGTCTATTTACTGTTCTTAGCTACTGTCAGGACCCTGGATCCTGGGGAAGAAATAGAAAAGTAGGGAGGGCCAATAGGTTTCAACTCTCATGCTGGGTCTAATGCAATGGTAGTGGCTGTCTGGAGCTCTGGGCCAAGGGGAATTTTAAGTGTGGCTTTCACAGAAAAAGTAGGAAAGAGTGATGTAATTAATTAACGATGGCTCCATCCTAGTGGAGGTTTGCTGTCCCCGGGCAATAGCAGGAGGGCCAGATATCAGACGGCTTCCAGAGGCAGGGATTCACCAGATCAAGCCTTCACAATAAGACAGGTGGAGAGGGGAGGCCGAGGTCCTCAAGATATAAGGAACTGGGCTTCAAGAGCAAGGCAGAAAGCTGGTTGTCAAACTGGGGCCTGAAATCAGAGGTGGATGAACAGCCAGGGGCTTGATGCACAGATCCAGAGCACTGGGCTCCAGCACGCTTAGCCCCTTCTGCCGAGGTCCAGGGCTGAGACACAGGACTGGGCTGTGGACCCCTGCTGGAGTAGGGGCCAGGCAAGGCTGCCTGCTAGGGCAGCCTAGACTGACTCATTCTGGAAAAAGACAGATGTGTTCCTTAGGGCTCCTGAGTCCTATTGGCAGTGCTGAACTCTCGGCCATGACCTCTTCTATCCAGGCTCTGCTGAAGGTCTGGCCAGGCCTGGACAAGTCATTTGGGAAGTATCTGAGGTCAGAGGAAAAGAAAATAGTCAGGATCTGGGAGATACATTAACTTTCCCACCCTGTGTCCTGACACCTGGTTTTCCTTTGGGGAAATTCATGGGATGCATCCACCTCCTTCTTGACCTCTGAGGCCCTGGCTGGGCCCCTTGATTTTGTTGCTTTGTCTCATCTTTCAGAAGGTGACATCCATTCAGGCAAACCTTAATACCCAGGAACTCCCACTCACCCCACTCTACAGCTTCCTGGCCCTCTGTAACTCTGGTTTCTGCTACAAGCCTGTGCACATTCCTATCTGAGGACAGAAGGGGTCGTGATGGGCTCACAGTTAAGTCCCTGGACCTGCAGAGTGGAGCCAATTCGTATGCAAGGCCCAAACAAATGTTGTACAGCAGCCTCTGGGAGACATCTGGTCTCAGTGTTCTGGGGCTCTGAGCAGAGCTGGCTGGGGACAGGCAGCAATAGGACAGCCTCTTCCACCTTCCCATTCCCCTCAAATAGCAAGACTATGGAGAGCAGCCGTGGACTGGCACCCAGACCTATAAATCACCTCTAGGAACATTGTCTCTTCCTAGGCTAGCTACCTGAGAAGTCCCTCATTTTTCCACCAGAGTCCTGTGGCCTCTGTCAGTTTCCCTCTCCTCATTATGCCACCAGCTGCCCTACTCAAGTGCAGTTGAGAAGTGGTCATTTTAGCTTCCCCTCGCTGGCTACCCCCCACCTCCTGTGGGGGGGGGTACCACGAGTGCACAGGTCTGTCTATTTAAAGATGTCTCTATGTAGAAACAGACAGGAGGTAACAGAATCATAGGGAACATCCCCAGAGGTTTTATAACCCCTTTCTACTAGGAAGAAAAGAGAAAGCTGGGCAGTGGCTGACCCACAGTGACACAGTAGGCCAGTGACACCTCCCATCTCAAGCATGGGGACTACAGTGACAAACAGGACCGTGGAGTCCCTGCTTTCAAGGAACACAGGAAGCAGACTTTGCCATTCCTGAGAAGCATGGATGGGCCAGCAAGAAGTTATACCTGTGTGCCCAGACTGGAATATAAATGAGGGAGGCCTTTCTTTTTCATCCACCCCCTAACCCCTTCATTATCCTCCTCTTATTAGTGTGGTGGGGACTGGTGACAAGTGGGAAAGATGGAGCTCAATGGTTTTTCCATCTTCTTCCTCTAACTTCTTCACTAGACTTCTCCCCTTTCAACCTTCACAACTATTAAAAAAATGAGAAACAGCCAGTTAGGATGGGGCAATCGTATGGCATAATGGCTTGGAAAGAGACTTTGGAGTAAGACTTTCTGAGGTCAAATTTAGCTATGTGAGCTTAGGAAAACTCTCCCCATGCCTCAGTTTCCTAATCTGTAAAATGGAGAAAATAGTAGTGCCTACTGCATAGGGTTACTGTAAGAAGGAAGCAAAGCACTTAGAAATAGCACCTGGCACATGGGGAATTGACTATAAGTGCTAGCTATCATTGCTACTCCCGCCACTATTCCTATTATTACAAAATTATAAACTATGATATCTCAGAGTCTCTCCAGAGCACCTCGCATCTCAGATTCCATAGAAATGACTCCCCTGAGCCAACAGTTCCCAAACTTTGTGGGCATCTGGATTACCTGTGGAGGTATTGAGGCAACAAAGGAGATTCTAATTCAGTGGGTCTGTCTGTGAATTTGTAATTTTAACAACTTCTCCAGGTGTTTCTGATGAACATCAAGGACTGTAACTTTGTGGAGGCCGATGGTTTACAGTTTCAGGCTTAGGAACCTGATGTTCTTGCTCTATCACTCCTGCTCCTCAGGGCTAGATTCACCAGGACTTTGTTACCATGGAGAAGATAACTGGGGTGAGGGGTTTGCATATATTTGCATCTTGTTAGCCATCAAGAAGGGATGTGGACAACTGGTGTAAAAGGGGTCGGTCAAATGTGCCTTCCAGTGTTCCAGCCATAATGGACCTGGGGTTGGTGGGGGGTGCTGAGTGTTAGAAGTGAGTGGAGAAGCAGGGGCCCCTGAGCCAGATTTATTTACCACTTTGATAAGACCTGCAGCACCTTCTGGCTCAGGACTTCTGGCTGCCCTCCCAGAAGGCAGTTTCCTCGACTCATCCCAGCAGGCCACTTCCTAAAACATAGCTGGATCACACCATCCACTTCACTGCTCAGCGTTGCTTAGGTCACAGGACTGTCTTTTAAAGCATTTTGCAATCTGCAGTTTTCCCCTGATTAACCATATACAAAACCATTCTGCTTTGCAAATCAATTGAGATTAACTAGGAACACAGAGGCTGAGCCCAGAGGGCTTACAGTTGCACAGTAGGAAAGGGGAACAACATCCTGGGGGTGGTAGGAAGTATGTATATAAAGGTGATGGGTCTCTGGGGTGATGACACTGCCCACTGAGACATTCACAGATACTAGGGAAATAAACACAAAATTGTGTGGAACAGAATGGCTAACAGATGGTACCAGTGCCACCAAACTTGCTCTGCACCAGTCAGTCCTGGCACTCAAGACCTAGTGAGGCCTCAGAATGCTTCTCAAGATCTCAAGAAAGTGTCAAGGGGGCCACTCCCATGTACTTGGAATTGATGTGGAGATGACATCTAGCGACTACCTCGTCAAGAAAAATGAGTGAAACAGCTCAGCATCTCCAAACAGTATAGAGCTAACATAAAACATTATATTAGTTTTAGGGATACACCGTAATTATTCAACATTAATATACCTAAAGAAGTGATCACCATGTAAGTCCAGCAACCATCGGACACTGTACCACGCTATCACAATATTACTGACTATATTCCCCATGCTGTACATTACATCCCCAGGACTTATTTGTTTTATACTTGGAAATTTGGACCACTTATTTCCCTTCCCCTTTAAAATTTATCAATTATAGTTGATATTCAATATTATTTTATATTAATTTCAGGTGTACACAATGGTGATTAGACATTTATATTATTTAAGAAGTGATCCCCTGACTAATCTAGTACCCACCTAGCATATAGTTATTACCATATCATTGACTATATTCCCTATGCTTCACTTTACATCGCCAGGTCTATTTTGTAACTACAAATTTGTAGTTTTTAATCCCTTCACCTTTTCACCCTTCCCTCAACCCTCTCCCATGTATCACCCCAACAAATCTACTCATACATCTGATGCATACATAGTTCTTACAATATTGTTAACTATACTCCTCATGCTATACCCTACATCCCCATGACTACTTTGTAACAACCAATTTGTACATCTTATTTGTTGTTAAGAAAGGGAACAGGACTTTTATTGGGGAACAGTGATGACTTTCAGGACTTTTCCAAGTCATGTTGTTGTCCTTTCAATCTTAGTTATGGAGGGCGCAGCTCAGCTCCAGGTCCAGTTATCGTTGTTGGTTGCAGGGGGCGCAGCCCACCATCCCTTGCGGGAATGGAGGAGTTGAATTGGCAACCTTGTGGTTAAGAGCCCACGCTCCAACCAACTGAGCCATCTGGGAGCTGAGCAGCAGCCTATTGACTTCATTCTAGTTGCGGAGGGCATAGCTTGCTGGCCCCATGTGGGAATCGAACCAGAGCTCTGTTGCCCAGAGCTCACACTCCAACCAACTAAGCCACCTGTCTGCCCCAAATTTGTACATCTTAATACCTTCCCCTTCTTTCACTCACTCCCCCAATCCCTCTCCCATTTGACATCAACCAAAATGTTTTCTGTATCTATGAGTTTGCTTGTTTTGTTTGTTTATTTTTTTCTTTGAGTTCACATATAAGTGAAATCACATTGCATCTGTCTTTCTCTGTCTGACTTACTCCATTCAGCATAACATCCTCCAGGTCCATCCGAGCCACCACAGGTGGCAAAAACCCATAACCTTCCATGGCCGAGCAATGTTCTATTGTATATATATACCTCCTCCTCTATCCATTCTTCCATCAACAGACACCCAGGCTGTCTTAAAGTCTTGGCCATTGGAAACAATGCTGCAATGAACATATGGATGCACATGTCCCCTGGAAATAGTGTTTTGGGTTTCTTTGGATAAATACCCTGAAATGGGATTACTAGGTCCTTCATTGTCTCTTCTTATAGCCTTTATTTTAAAGTCTATTTTATCTGGTATAAGTATTGCTATCCCAGATTTTTAAGTTTTGTTTTGTTTTCATTTTCATGAAATATCTTTTTCCATCCCTTTATTTGCAGTCTGTGTGTCTTTTTTTTTTTTTTTAATTTTATTGGGGAAGGGGAACCGGACTTTATTGGGGAACAGTGTGTACCTCCAGGCCTTTTTTCCAAGGAAAGTTGTTGTCCTTTCAGTCTTAGTTGTGGAGGGCACAACTCAGCTCCAGGTCCAGTTGCCGTTTTCTAGTTGCAGGGGGCACAGCGCACCATCCCTTGCAGGAGTTGAGGAATCGAAACTGGCAACCTTGTGGTTGAGAGGACACACTCCAACCAACTTAGCCATCTGGGAGCTCAGCGGCAGCTCAGCTCAAGGTGCCGTGTTCAATCTTAGTTACAGGGGGCGGAGCCCACCATCCCTTGAAGGACTTGAGAAGTTGAACCCGCAACCTTGTAGTTGAGAGCCCACTGGCCCATGTGGGAATCGAACCGGCAGCCTTTGGAGATAGGAGCATGGAGCTCTAACTGCCTGAACCACCGGGCGGGCCAGCAGTCTGTGTGTCTTTCGATCTGAAGTGAGTCTCTTATAGATAGCATATGTAAGGTTTTTGTATTCTTACCCATTCAGCCACCCTATGTCTTTTGATAGGAACATTTATTCCATTTGCATTTAAAGTAATTTTTTTTAATTTATTAGTTTCAGGTGTACAAGACAAGGTAATACTTAGACGTTCATCATTTATATCCCTCACACTGTGAACTCCTCTCCCCCATCCACTATCCCGCCGACCTCACACTGAGCCATCACATTATATATATAAAATTATAGTTGGCATTCATTAATGCTTAGCTTCTGGTGTACAATGCCATGATCAGGCATCCACAGTATGCCTGAGGTGGTCTTCCAAATAGGACGCATGTCCATCGGATACCCAACAAAATCTTTACAACATTATTGAATACCTTCCCCAAATTAATTTTCAAAAAACCCTGAGGACATCTTCTGGTTACCAGCTGCTTCCTAATCCCTTCACCTTTCCCCTTATCCCCAACCCCCACCCCCCGCCCATCTAACAACTCTCGGTTTTTTCTTTGTGTCCCCAAAACTGTTTCTGATTAGTTCATTCACATATTCTTTTCTTTATATTCCGCATATAAGTGAGATCGTATGGTACTTGTCTTTCTCTTTCTGACTTATTTCACTTAACATAATGTTCTCTAGGTCCATCCATGTTGTTGCAAATGATAAGATCTCTTTCTTCTTTATGGCTGCGTAATATTCCATTGCATAAATGTACCACAGCTTCTTAATCCAGTCATCTACCGATGGGCATTTCGGTTGTTTCCATATCTTGGCTATTGTGTAAAGTGCTGCAATAAACATAGGAGTGCATACTGATTTTTGAATTGGAGTTTTGGATTTCTCCGGGTAGATGCCTAGGAGTGGAATTACTGGATCATAGGGTAGTTCCATTTTCAGATTCCTGAGATACCTCCATATTGTTTTCCATAGTGGCTGCACTAATCTGCAATCCCACCAACAGTGCACTAGCGTTCCCTTTTCTCCACATCCGTGCCAGCATTTGTTGTTTGTTGATTTATTGATGATAGCCATTTTGACTGGGATGAGGTGGTATCTCATTGTGGTTTTTATTTGCATTTCTCTGATGGTTAGTGAGGTTGAGCATTTCTTCATATGTCTTCTTGCCTTCTGTATGTCCTTTTTAGAAAAATGTCTCCTCACGTCCTCTGCCCATTTTTTAATTGGGTTGTTTGTTTTTTTGAAGTTGAGTTTAGTAAGTTTTTTATAGATTTGTGATATTAATCCCTTATCAGATATATCAATGGCAAATATCTTTTCCCATTCAGTAGGATCCCTTTTTGTTTCATTGATAGTTTCCTTTGCTGTGAAAAAACTTTTTAGTTTGATGTAATCCCACATGTTTATTTTTTCTCATACTTCCCTGCGCGAGGGGATATATCAGTGAAAATCTTACTCCGGGTAATGTCTGTGAAGTTTCTTCCTATATTTTCTTCTAGATATTTTATGGTTTCAGATCTTACATTTAAGTCTTTAAGCCATTTTGAATTTGTTTTTGTATATGGTGTAAGGAGGTGGTCCAGCTTCGTTTTCTTGCATGTGTCTGTCCGGGTTTCCGAATACCATTTATTGAATAGACTGTCTTTACCCCATCATACATTCTTGCTTCCATTGTCGTAGATTAGATGGGCATATAGGCATGGATTTACTTCTGGACTCTCTATTCTGTTCCATTTATCTATGTGTCTATTTTTATCCCAGGACCATGCTGTTTTGATTACTGTAGCCTTGTAGTATAGTTTGAAGTCAGATATCGTTATACCTCCCACTTTGTTCTTATTTCTCAAGATTGCTGAGGCTATCCGGGGTCTTTTATGGTTCCATATAAATTTTAGGATTATATGTTCTATTTCTGTGAAAAACGTCGTTGATAGTTTGATAGGAATTGCGTTGAATATGTATATTGCCTTAGGCAGTATGGACATTTTAACTATATTAATTCTTCCTATCCATGAACATGGAATGTGTTTCCATCTATTTATGTCTTCTTTCATTTCTTTCTTCAGTGTCGTATAATTTTCTGAGTACAGATCTTTGGTTAGATTTATTCCCAGATATTTTATAGTCTTTGGAGCAATTGTAAATGGAATTGTTTTCTTAATTTCTCCTTCTGATATTTTATCATTGGTATATACAAATGCAACTGATTTCTGAATATTAATTTTATATCCTGCTACTTTACTAAATTCATCTATCAGTTCTAATAGTTTCTTGGTGGAGTCTTTAGGGTTCTCTATATATAGTATCATATCATCTGCATATAATGATAATTTTACTTCCTCCTTACCAATTTGGATGCCTTTTATTTCTTTTTCTTGTCTGATTGCTGTGGCTAGAACTTCCAGCACTATGTTGAATAGAAGTGGAGAAAGTGGGCAACCTTGCCTTGTTCCTGATCTTAGGGGGAATGATTTTAGCTTTTCCCCATTGAGTATGATGTTAGCTGTGGGTTTGTCATATATGGCCTTTATTATGTTGAGATATGATCCCTCTATTCCCACTTTTCTTAAGGGTTTTTTATCATAAAAGGTTGCTGTATTTTATCAAATGCTTTTTCTGCATCTATTGATATGATCATGTGATTTTTATTTTTCATTTTGTTAATGTGGTGTATCACATTAATTGATTTGCGGATGTTGAACCACCCCTGCATACCAGGGATGAATCCCACTTGATCATGGTGTATGATCTTTTTAATGTATTACTGAATTCTGTTCGCTAATATTTTGTTGAGAATTTTTGCATCTATGTTCGTTAGAGATATTGGCCTGTAGTTTTCTTTTTTGTGGTGTCTTTGTCTGCTTTTGGGATCAGGGTGATAGTGGCTTCATAAAAAGTGTTTGGGAGTCTTCCTTCTGGATTTTTTGGAAGAGCTTGAGGAGAATAGGTGATAATTCTTTTTTGACCTTTTGAAAAATTCACCTGTAAAGCCATCTGGTCCAGGGCTTTTGTTTGTTGGGAGATTATTGATTACTGATTCAATTTCCCTGGTGGTAATCAGACTGTTCAAGCTTTCTGTTTCTTCGTGAGTTAGCCTTGGAAGGTTGTGCGCCTCTAGAAAATTGTCCATTTCTTCTAGATTGTCAATTGTTGGCATGTAGTTGCTCATAGTAATTTCTTAAAATTTTTTGTATTTCTGTGGTGTCTGTTGTCACTTCTCCTCTTTCGTTTCTGATTTTATTAATTTGGGTCCTCTCTCTCCTTTTTTTAATGAGTCTGGCTAAAGGTTTGTCAATTTTGTTTATTTCTCTAAGAACCAACTCTTGGAATTTTGCTGTTCTTTTTCCAGATCACTTAAGTGTGAAGATAAACTGTTGATTAGTGATGTTTCTTGTTTCTTTAGGTAAGCCTGCACTGCTATGAACTTCCCTCTTAGGATTGCTTTCGCAGCATCCCATAGATTTTGGATCGTCGTGTTCTCATTCTCATTTGTCTCGAGATATCTTTTGATTTCTTCTTTGATCTGCTGCTTGACCCATTCATTATTTAGTAACATGTTATTCAGCTTCCATCAATTGGTGTGTCTTCCTGGCTTCTTTTTCCTGAAGTTCATTTCTTATTTCATAACACTGTGGTCAGAGAAGACAATTGGTATGATTTCAATTTTCTTAAATTTATCAAGGCTTGTTTTGTGGCCTAACATATGATCTATCTTGGAAAATGTTCTATGTGCACTTGAGTAGAACGTGTATTCTGCAGCATTGGGGTGAAATGCTCTGACAATATCGATTAAATCCAAGTGGTCCAAAGTATCATTTAAGGCTGTTGTTTCCATATTGATTTTCTGTCTGGAGGACATGTCCCTTTTTGTCAGAGGTGTGTTGAAGTCCCCTACTATGATAGTGTTGCTGTTGATCTCTGTCTTTATGTCCATCAGAACCTGTTTTATATATTTAGGTGCTCCTATGTTTGGTGCATAGATGTTTACTAGGGTTATGTCCTCTTGTCGGATTGATCCCTTTATTATTATATAGTGCCCCTTTTTGTCTTTTAATATGTTCTTCATTTTAAAGTCTATTTTGTCAAATATAAGTATTGGAACTCCAGCTTATTTTTCACTTCCATTTGCATGAAGTACGTTACTCCAACCCTTCACTTTCAGCCTGTGTGTGTCTTTTGATCTGAAATGAGTCTCTTGTATACAGCATACACAAGGATCTTGCTTCCTTATCCACTCAGCCACCCTATGGATCTGTTTGGAGCATTTAATCTGTTTACATTTAAAGTGATTATTGATAGGTACATAGTTATTGCCATTTTTAAATTTGTACTAAATTGTTTTCATCTTTCTTCTATTTACAGAAGTCCTTTTAGTATTTCTTGTGATGCTGGCTTGGTTGTAATAAATTCTTTCAGTTTGTTCTTTTCTGGGAAGCTCTTTATCTCTCCATCAACTTTAAATGATAGCCTTGCTGGATAAAGCAATCTAGGTTGTAGGCCTTTGTGTTCCATCACTTTGAGTATCTCCTGCCACTCCCTCCTGGCCTTCAATGTTTCTGTAGAAAAGTCATTTGATAGTCTTATGGGAGTTCCCTTGTATGTAACCTTCTGCCTTTCTCTTGCTGCTTATAAGATTCTCCCTTTGTCTTTAAGCTTTGCCATTTTAACTATAATGTGTCTTGGTGTGGGCCTGTTTGGGTTTATCCTGGTTGGAACTCTCTGCAGTTCCTGGGCTTGTATGTTGGTTTCCTTGATCAGGTTAGGGAAGTTTTCGGACATTATTACCTCAAATATGTTCTCAATCCCTTGCTTCCTCTCTTCGCCTTCTGGTATTCCTATGATGCGCATGTTGTTGCGCTTGATGTTATCCCAGAGGTCTCTTAACCCATCTTCATTGTTTTTTATTCTTTTTTCTTTTTTCTTTCTGTTGTTCAGTTTGAGTGATCTCTACTAACTTGTCTTCTAAGTCGCTGATTCGATGCTCTGCTTCATCTAACCTGCTGGTCATTCCTTCAAGTGAGTTCTTAATTTCGGTAATTGTGTTCTTTAGTTCTAGCTGGTTGTTCGTTAAGATTTCTACATCCTTTTTTAGTACTAACTGGTTGTTCTTTATGATTTCTATATCCTTCTTTATGTCTTCTCTAAGTTCCTTAAACAGTCTTTTTTTTTTTTTTTTTTTTTTTTTTGCTCAACAACCATTTATTTTTTTATTTATTTATTTTTTTTATTAATTAATTTATTTATTAGTTTCAGGTGTACAAAACAAGGTAATACTTAGACGTTCATCATTTATATCCCTCATACTGTGAACCCCCATCCACTATCCCTCCGACCTCACACTGAACCATCACATTATATATATAAAATTATAGTTGGCATTCATTAATGTTTAGCTTCTGATGTACAATGCCATGATCAGGTATCCACAGTATCCCTGAGGTGGTCTCCCAAATAGGACGCATGTCCATCGGATACCCAACAAAATCTTTACAACATTATAGAATACCTTCCCCAAATTAATTTTCAAAAGAAAAACTCTGAGGCCATCTTGTGGTTACCAGCTGCTTCCAAATCCCTTCACCTTTCCCCTTATCCCCAACCCCCTCCCACACACCCATCTAACCACTCTCGGTTTTTTCTCTGCGTCCCCAAAACTGACTCTGATTAGTTCATTCACATAGTCTTTTCTTTAGATTCCATATATAAGTGAGATCATATGCTATTTGTCTTTCTCTTTCTGACTTATTTCACTTAACATAATGTTCTCTAGATCCATCCATGTTGCTGCAAATGATAAGATTTCTTTCTTCTTTATGGCTGCGTAATACTCCATTGTATAAATGTACCACAGCTTCTTAATCCAGTCATCTACCGATGGGCATTTTGGTTGTTTCCATATCTTGGCTATTGTGTAAAGTGCTGCAATAAACATAGGAGTGCATACAGATTTTTGAATTGGAGTTTTGGATTTCTCCGGGTAGATGCCTAGGAGTGGAATTACTGGATCATAGGGTAGTTCCATTTTCAGATTCCTGAGATACCTCCATACTGTTTTCCATAGTGGCTGCACTAATCTGCAGTCCCACCAACAGTGCACTAGCGTTCCCTTTTCTCCACATCCGCGCCAGCATTTGTTGTTTGTTGATTTATTGATAATAGCCATTTTGACTGGAGTGAGGTGGTATCTCATTGTGGTTTTTATTTGCATTTCTCTGATGGTTAGTGAGGTTGAGCATTTCTTCATATGTCTTCTTGCCTTCTGTATGTCCTTCTTAGAGAAATGTCTCCCCAAGTCCTCTGCCCATTTTTTAATTGGGTTGTTTGTTTTTTTGGAGTTGAGTTGAGTAAGTTTTTTATAGATTTGTGATATTAATCCCTTATCAGATATATCATTGGCAAATATCTTTTCCCATACAGTAGGATCCCTTTTTGTTTTATTGATGGTTTCCTTTGCTGTGAAAAAACTTTTTAGTTTGATGTAATCCCACATGTTTATTTTTTCTCTTACTTCGCTCGCGCGAGGGGATATATCAGTGAAAATCTTACTCCGGGTAATGTCCATGAAGTTTCTTCCTATATTTTCTTCTAGATATTTTATGGTTTCAGATCTTACATTTAAGTCTTTAAGCCATTTTGAATTTGTTTTTGTATATGGTGTAAGGAGGTGGTCCAGCTTCATTTTCTTGCATGTGTCCGTCCAGGTTTCCCAACACCACTTATTGAACAGACTATCTTTACCCCATCGTACATTCTTGCTTCCATTGTCGTAGATTAGATGGGCATATAGACATGGATTTATGTCTGGACTCTCTATTCTGTTCCATTGATCTATGTATCTATTTTTATGCCAGTACCATGTTGTTTTGATTACTGTAGCCTTGTAGTATAGTTTGAAATCAGGTATCGTTATACCTCCCACTTTGTTCTTATTTCTCAAGATTGCTGAGGCTATCCGGGGTCTTTTATGGTCCCATATAAATTTTAGGATTATATGTTCTATTTCTGTGAAAAACGTCGTTGGTAGTTTGATAGGAATTGCGTTGAATATGTATATTGCCTTAGGCAGTATGGACATTTTAATTATATTAATTCTTCCTATCCATGAACATGGAATGTGTTTCCATCTATTTATGTCTTCTTTCATTTCTTTCTTCAGTGTTGTATAATTTTCTGAGTACAGATCCTTTACATCTTTGGTTAGATTTATTCCCAGATATTTTATAGTCTTTGGAGCAATTATAAATGGAATTGTTTTTTTAATTTCTCCTTCTGCTATTTTATCATTGGTATATACAAATGCAACTGATTTCCGAATATTAATTTTATATCCTGCTACTTTACTAAATTCATCTATCAGTTCTAATAGTTTCTTGGTGGAGTCTTTAGGGTTCTCTATATATAGTATCATATCATCTGCATATAATGATAATTTTACTTCCTCCTTACCAATTTGGATGCCTTTTATTTCTTTCTCTTGTCTGATTGCTGTGGCTAGAACTTCCAGCACTATGTTGAATAGAAGTGGAGAAAGTGGGCAACCTTGTCTTGTTCCTGATCTTAGGGGGAATGGTTTTAGCTTTTCCCCATTGAGTATGATGTTAGCTGTGGGTTTGTCATATATGGCCTTTATTATGTTAAGATATGATCCCTCTATTCCCACTTTCTTAAGGGTTTTTATCATAAAAGGTTGCTGTATTTTATCAAATGCTTTTTCTGCATCTATTGATATGATCATGTGATTTTTATTTTTCATTTTGTTAATGTGGTGTATCACATTAATTGATTTGCGGATGTTGAACCACCCCTGCATACCAGGGATGAATCCCACTTGATCATGGTGTATGATCTTTTTAATGTATTGCTGAATTCTGTTTGCTAATAATTTGTTGAGAATTTTTGCATCTATGTTCATTAGAGATATCGGCCTGTAGTTTTCTTTCTTTGTGGTGTCTTTGTCTGCTTTTGGGATCAGGGTGATAGTGGCTTCGTAAAAAGTGTTTGGGAGTCTTCCTTCCTTCTGGATTTTTTGGAAGAGCTTGAGGAGAATAGGTGATAATTCTTTTTTGAACGTTTTGAAAAATTCACCTGTAAAGCCATCTGGTCCAGGGCTTTTGTTTGTTGGGAGATTATTGATTACTGATTCAATTTCCCTGGTGGTAATCAGACTGTTCAGGCTTTCTGTTTCTTCTTGAGTTAGCTTTGGAAGGTTGTGCGCCTCTAGAAAATTGTCCATTTCTTCAAGGTTGTCAAATTTGTTGGCATATAGTTGCTCATAGTAATTTCTTACAATTTTTTGTATTTCTGTGGTGTCTGTTGTCACTTCTCCTCTTTCATTTCTGATTTTATTAATTTGGGTCCTCTCTCTCCTTTTTTTAATGAGTCTGGCTAAAGGTTTGTCAATTTTGTTTATCTTCTCTAAGAACCAACTCTTGGATTCATTGATCTTTTGTATTGTTTTTCTGGTTTCTATTTCATTTATTTCTGCTCTGATCCTTATTATCTCCTTCCTTGTGCTCCCTTTGGGTTTATTTTGCTGTTCTTTTTCCAGATCTCTTAAGTGTGAAGATAAACTGTCAATTAGTGATGTTTCTTGTTTCTTTAGGTAGGCCTGCAGTGCTATGAACTTCCCTCTTAGGACTGCTTTCGCAGCATCCCATAGATTTTGGGTCGTCGTGTTCTCATTCTCATTTGTCTCAAGATATCTTTTGATTTCTTCTTTGATCTGCTGCTTGACCCATTCATTATTTAGCAACATGTTATTCAGCCTCCATGAATTGGTGTATCTTCCTGGTTTTTTTCCCCTGTAGTTCATTTCTAATTTCATAGCACTGTGGTCAGAGAAGACAATTGGTATGATTTCAATTTTCTTAAATTTATCGAGGCTTGTCTTGTGTCCTAAAATATGATCTATTTTAGAAAATGTTCCATGAGCACTTGAGAAGAACGTGTATTCTGCAGCATTGGGGTGAAATGCTCTGAAAATATCAATTAAGTCCAACTGCTCCAAAGTATCATTTAAGGCTGTTGTTTCCATATTGATTTTCTGTCTGGAGGACCTGTCCCTTGTTGTCAGAGGTGTGTTGAAGTCCCCTACTATGATAGTGTTGCTGTTGATCTCTGTCTTTATGTCCATCAGTACCTGTTTTATATATTTAGGTGCTCCTATGTTAGGTGCATAGATGTTTACTAGGGTTATGTCCTCTTGTCGGATTGATCCCTTTATTATTATATAGTGCCCATCTTTGTCTTTTAATATTTTTTTCATTTTAAAGTCTATTTTGTCAGATATAAGTATTGCAACTCCAGCTTTTTTTTTGCTTCCATTTGCATGAAATATGTTACTCCAACCCTTCACTTTCAGCCTGTGTGTGTCTTTTGATATGAAATGAGTCTCTTGTATACAGTATATACAAGGGTCTTGTTTCCTTATCCACTCAGCCACCCTATGTCTCTTGATTGGAGCGTTTAATCCATTTACATTTAAAGTGATTATTGATAGGTACATAGTTATTGCCATTTTTAGATTTGTAGTAGATTGTTTTCATCTTTCTTCTATTTACAGAAGTCCTTTTAGTATTTCTTGCAATGCTGGCTTGGTTGTCATAAATTCTTTCAGTTTGTTCTTTTCTGGGAAGCTCTTTATCTCTCCATCAACTTTAAATGATAGCCTTGCTGGATAAAGCAATCTAGGTTGTAGGCCTTTGTGTTCCATCACTTTGAGTATCTCCTGCCACTCCCTCCTTGCCTTCAATGTTTCTGTAGAAAAGTCATTTGATAGTCTTATGGGAGTTCCCTTGTATGTAACCTTATGCCTTTCTCTTGCTGCTTTCAAGATTCTCTCTTTGTCTTTAAGCTTTGCCATTTTAACTATAATGTGTCTTGGTGTGGGCCTGTTTGGGTTTATCCTGGTTGGAACTCTCTGCACTTCCTGGGCTTGTATGTTGGTTTCCTTCATCAGGTTAGGGAAGTTTTCTGACATTATTACCTCAAATATGTTCTCAATCCCTTGCTTCTTCTCTTCGCCTTCTGGTATTCCTATGATGCGCATGTTGTTGCGCTTGATGTTATCCCAGAGGTCTCTTAACCCATCTTCATTGTTTTTTATTCTTTTTTCTTTCTGTTGTTCAGTTTGAGTGATCTCTGCTAACTTGTCTTCTAAGTCGCTGATTCGATCCTCTGCTTCATCTAACCTGCTGGTCATTCCTTCAAGTGAGTTCTTAATTTCGGTAATTGTGTTTTTTAGTTCTAGCTGGTTGTTCGTTAAGATTTCTACATCCTTTTTTAGCTCTAACTGGTTGTTCTTTATGATTTCTATATCCTTCTTTATGTCTTCTCTAAGCTCCTTAAACATTCTTATCACCAGTGTTCTGAACTCTGTCTCTGACATGTTGGTTACCTCTGCTTCATTTGGTTCCAGTTGTGGAGGTTTCTTCTGTTCTTTTATTTGGGACATGTTTCTTTGTCTCCCCATTCTGACTGACTCTCTGTGTTTGCTTTGATGTATTAGGAAGATCCCCTAGAGCTCTTAGTTCTTGCTGGGTTATCTTATGTAGTATGTGTCTTTTATATTTGACTTGGACTACTTCGTTCTTCTCTGCATGTGCTCCACAGGAGGCTCGTGTGTTTAGTATATCGTCCTGTTCAAGAAGAACTTTGATTGCTTTTTGCTTGTGAGTAGGTGGGCTTAACTCCTAGGCCGTCTAGTTGTGAAACTTGGCTCTGCTCACCACAGGGTGTTCTGCTGGGTGAGGGTTGGCCACTTAAATGAGGTTTGGCCTCTATGGGCTCTTGTGCCTTCAGAGAATTTCCTCTGGGTGTGTGACTTGTAGGTCAAACTCGGTAGTACTCTGGTTTGGTCCAGAGTTGGCTTCTGGAAAATGTTGAATCTTGTGCCTCTTAAGCTGGGCCCTGGTAGGGCAGTTTCAGCACAAATCAAGTTACCAAGTACAACAACAACAACAACAAAGAAAACAAATCAAGTACATTCACAAATAAAATACAACCGACAATCCCCCCTCAACATAGGCAAAGATATCAAAGCAATAATGACAGAACAAAGCTAATCACTACAAGCAGAAAAAAAAAAAAAAAAGTACCAAGCAAAGCAAAACAGAAAGCAGAACCAGTCTTGGCTTAAGCCCACCAGGTAATCTCCAGGTTGTCCTCTGCTGTGCCAAAGAATTCCCTGCCTATTGCGCAGGCAGCGCTGGTCACCTGGTGCCCAGAGTGAATTTGGGAGTGTAGATTTAAATGCGAGGGGCTGAGGGGTCTGGATGACAGTTTTCAGAGAGACCATGCAGTTTCTGTCCTTTCCTGCACAAATGCACGCTGAGAGTAGCTCCACCAGCCCTGTGGTCAGTATTCCTGAGTCTTAGGGCCCTCCTTCCATGGGTGACTTGTAGGTCAAACCCGGTAGTACTCTGGTTTGGTCCAGAGTTGGCTTCTGGATATGTTGAATCTTGTGCCTCTTAATCTGGGCCCTGGTAGGGCAGTTTCAGCACAAATAAAGTTACCAAGTACAACAACAACAACAACAACAACAAGGAAAACAAATCAAGTACATTCGCATGTAAAATACAACCGACAATCCCCACTCAACATAGGCAAAGATATCAAAGAAATAAAGACAGAACAAAGTAAATCACAACAAGCAAGGAAAAGAAAAAAAAAAGAAGAGAAAGAAAGAAAAAAAAGAACAAGAAAAGAAAGGAAAAAAGAGAAGAACAAAGCAAAACAACACAAAACAAAACAAAAACAAAAGCAAAAAAACAAAAAAGCAAAACAAAACAAACAAACAAACAAACAAACAAAAAAAAAAAAAATCACCAAGCAAAGCAAAACAGAAAGCAGCACCAGTCTTGGCTTAAGCCCACCAGGTAATCTCCGGGTTGTCCTCCGCTGTGCCAAAGAGTTCCCTGCCTAGTGCACAGGCAGCGCTAGTCACCTGGTGCCCAGATGAATTTGGGAGTGTAGATTTAAATGCGAGGGGCTGAGGGATCTGGATGACAGTTTTCAGAGAGACCATGCAGTTTCTGTTCTTTCCTGCACAAATGCACACTGAGAGTAGCTCCACCAGCCCTGTGCCCAGTACTCCTGAGTCTTAGGGCCCTCCTTCCGTGGGTGACTTGTAGGTCAAACCCGGTAGTACTCTGGTTTGGTCCAGAGTTGGCTTCTGGATATGTTGAATCTTGTGCCTCTTAAGCTGGGCCCTGGTAGGGCAGTTTCAGCACAAATAAAGTTAGCAAGTACAACAACAACAACAACAACAAAGAAAACAAATCAAGTACATTCACAAATAAAATACAACCGACAATCCCCACTCTACATAGGCAAAGATATCAAAGAAATAAAGACAGAACAAAGCAAATCACAACAAGCAGAAAAAAGAAAAAAAAAGAAGAGAAAGAAAGAAAAAAAAATAAAATAAAATAAAAAAATAAAAAATAAAAAATAAAAATAAATAAATAAATAAAAATAAAGACCACCAAGCAAAGCAAAACAGAAAGCAGCACCAGTCTTGGCTTAAGCCCACCAGGTGATCTCCAGGTTGTCCTCCGCTGTGCCAAAGAGTTCCCTGCCTAGTGCGCAGGCATCGCTAGTCACCTGGTGCCCAGAGTGAATTTGGGAGTGTAGATTTAAATGCGAGGGGCTGAGGGGTCTGGATGACAGTTTTCAGAGAGACCATGCAGTTTCTGTCCTTTCCTGCACAAATGCACGCTGAGAGTAGCTCCAACAGCCCTGTGCCCAGTACTCCTGAGTCTTAGGGCCCTCCTTCCAAGGATGAGTGGGAGGGGGCGGGCGGGAGATCTCTAAGCTGCTGAAAGCCGGGAGCTGCGACTGCCGCTTACTGCTGAACTCAGGGATTGCTTCCGCGGTTGCCCTTGCCCCGCCGCAGGCCAGCCAGAAAGGGTGGGGCCTGGGGATGGAGGGGTCTCCTCCCTCCCAGGCCAGCCACTCACACTCCTCCCGCAGGCCTGAAAAGGTGGTGGCTGGGGGTGTGGGAGTCTCCTCTCTCCTCGTCCAGCGAAAATCCCCTCCTCCCAGCCTCTTCCGATGGTCAGAGCCGGCTGCCAATCTTCCCAGCGCCTGAGCGCAGACGCCCCTCTGTAATCTGACACTGTTTCTCAGTTAGGGGTAGTTTGAGTCTCTGGAAGGGCGGGGGGAGGATTCGAAAAGCGCGGTGAAGGGCCCAGGTGTGGCGTCTCAGTTCTTTGTCTGCCCTAGGGCCCACGAGCTGCCCGCCCCGGCGGGAGCGATCAACTGTGGGACGCAGGGAAAGAGCTCACCTCCTGGACCCTACGCTCTCCGCCACACCCTGGGCTCCCGTGGGACTCTAGAGCCCCGGGTGCTGCCCTCCACTTTTTCTGTGAGCACGCTCCTCCCCCCCCCGCTCGCCCACCTAGTGCACCTCAAAGCAAACCTTCTACGAGCCTCCGTCCGACCTGGGAGCCGCGCAGCAACGCTGCACGGCCTGTGCTCCGCTTCCAGGAGTCTGCGTTCCGTAGTCCCGGCGCCGCCGGCCTCGGCTCCGCGTGGGTGGGGGTGGGGGGGCGCGCTTCCACTTCGCTGTCCCGCCTCCTCCCCTGCTTGTAATCCGCGCACACCTTCAGGCAAATTCCTCCACGAGTCTCCCCGCTGTTCTGCGTGTTCTATATCTCCCTGTGTCTTTAGAGCTGCAGTTTACCGCCAGCCGCCGCCTCCGGCTTGATTCCACCGTGCGACCGCGCGTTTCCTCTCCGCTCCCTTCTTTCTTCCCCTGCTCGCCCAATTTGCGCAGCTTCAAGTAATCCTTACACGAGTCTCTTAGGAGTCTCTTAGCTGTTCTGCGTGATGAGCGAAGAGTTGTTTGATGGGTTATATGTCCCGTTTGTAATAAAATCCGGAGGAGAACTCAGAAAATGTGCCCCGCTGCCGCCATTCCTATGACGTCACCCTTAAACATTCTTATCACCAGTGTTCTGAACTCTGTCTCTGACAGGTTGGTTACCTCTGCTTCATTTGGTTCCACTTCTGGAGGTTTCTTCTGTTCTTTTATTTGGGACATGTTTCTTTGTCTCCCCATTCTGACTGACTCTCTGTGTTTGCTTTGATGTATTAGGAAGATCCCCTAGAGCTCTTAGTTCTTGCTGGGTTATCTTATGTAGTATGTGTCCTTTATATTTGACTTGGACTACTTCGTTCTTCTCCTCTGCATGTGCTCCAAAGGCGGCTCGTGTGTTTAGTATATTGTCCTGTTCAAGAAGAACTTTAATTGCTTTTTGCTTGTGAGTAGGTGGGTTTAACTCCTAGGCCGTCTAGTTGTGAAACTTGGCTCTGCCCACCGCAGGGTGTTCTGCTGGGTGAGGGTTGGCCACTTAAATGAGGTTTGGCCTCTATGGGCTCTTGTGCCTTCAGAGAATTTCCTCTGGTGTGTGACTTGTAGGTCAAACCTGGTAGTACTCTGGTTTGGTCTAGATTTGGCTTCTGGATATGTTGAATTTTGTGCCTCTTAAGTTGGGCCCTGTTAGGGCAGTTTCAGCACCAATCAAGTTACCAAGTACAACAACAACAACAACAACAACAACAAAGAAAACAAATCAAGTACATTCACATGTAAAATACAACCGACAAACCCCACTCAACATAGGCAAAGATATCAAAGAAATAAAGAGAGAACAAAGCAAATCACAACAAGCAGAAAAAGAGAAAAAAAAAAAGGAGTCCCAAGCAAAGCAAAACAGAAAGCAGCACCAGTCTTGGCTTAAGCCCACCAGGTGATCTCCAGGTTGTCCTGCGCTGTGCCAAAGAGTTCCCTGCCTAGTGCGCAGGCAGCACTAGTCACCTAGTGCCCAGAGTGAATTTGGGAGTGTAGATTTAAATGCGAGGGGCTGAGGGGTCTGTATGACAGTTTTCAGAGAGACCGTGCAGTTTCTGTCCTTTCCTGCACAAATGCACGCTGAGAGTAGCTCCACCAGCCCTGTGCCCAGTACTCCTGAGTCTTAGGGGCCTCCTTCTGTGGATGTGTGGGAGGGGGCGGGCGGGAGATCTCTAAGCTGCTGAAAGCCGGGAGCTGTGTCTGCCGCTTACTGCTGAACTCAGGGAGTGCTTTTGTAGTTGCCCTTGCCCCGCCCCAGGCCAGCCAGAAAGGGTGGTGGCTGGGGGTGTGGGAGTCTTCTCTCTTCTCGTCCAGCGAAAATCCCCTCCTTTCAGCCTCTTCCAAAGGTCAGAGCTGGCTGCCAATCTTCCCAGCGCCTGAGCACAGATGCCCCTCTGTAATCTGACACTACTCCTCAGTTCAGGGATCAGTTTAAGTCTCTGGAAGGGCGGGGGGAGGATTCGTAAAGTGGGGTGAGGGGCCCAGGTGTGGCATATGAGTTCTTTGTCTGCCCTAGGGCCCACAAGCTGCCTGCCCCGGCGGGAGCGATCAGCTGTGGGACGCAGGGAAAGAGCCCACCTCCTGGACCCTGCGCTCTCTGCTGCACCCTGGGCTCCCGTGTGACTCTAGAGCCCTGGGTGCTGCCTGCCGCTGCTGCTATGGGCACGCTGCAGGGCCGCGGCTCTACCGTGCAGGGTGGGGAGAGCGCAGCGCGTTTCCTCTTGCCTTCCTCGCTTCTCCCCCGCTCACCCAACTAGCGCACCCCAAAAGAAACCTTCCACGAGTCTCCGCTCCGTCCTGGGAGACGCGCAGCGGTCACCGTCTGGCCTGGGCTCCGCCGTGGAGGGGGGCGCGTTTCCACTTTGCCCCTCTCTCTCCTCCCCCGCTTGCCCAACTAGCGCACCCCAAAGCCTGCTCTGGGCTGTGGTGCCCCGCGGGAGGCACGCTCGCTCTGGACCCTGTAGCCCCGGGATCGGAGGCAAGGAGGCAGGGGCAGCAGCAGCCGCAAAGGACAATCGGGAGCCAGCGGGAGGAGAACGAATGAGCCCAGCAGGAGCCAAGCCCCTACCTCCAGCCCAGAGAGTAACCGAATCCTAAAGTAATTGTTGATAGATACATAGTTATTGCCATTTTATTATTCATAATTTTGATTTTTTTCCCCCAATCTTAAAGAAGTCCCTGTAACATTCCTTGTAATACTGATTTGGTGGTGATGAACTCCTTTAACTTTTTCTTGTCTGGGAAGCTCTTCATCTGTCCTTTGATTTTAAATGATAGACTTGGGTAGTCTTGGTTGTAGGTCCTTACTTTTTATCACATTGAATATTTCCTGCCAATGCCTTCTGGCCTACAAAGTTTTTGTTGAGAAATCAGCTGATAGTCTTATGGGAGCCCCCTTATAAGTTATTAGTTGCCTTTCTTTTGCTGCTTTTAGGATTCTCTCGTTGCCTTTATCCTTTGCCATTTTAATATAATGTGTCTAGCTGTGGGACTGTTTGGGACTCTCTGCACTTCCTGGAGTTGTATGTCTATTTCCTTCAACAAGTTAGGAACGCTTTGAGTAATTATTTCTTCAAATAGGTTCTCAACCTCTTGCTTTTTCTCTTCTCCTCTGGTACCCCTAAGATGTGAATGTAGTTACACTGATGTTCCAGAGGTCTCTTAAACTATCCTCATTTGTTTTGGATTCTTGTTTCTTTTTGCTGTTCCAATTGGCTGTTTCTGATACCTTGTTTTCCAAATCTCTGATTCAATCCTCTGCTTCATCTAGTCTGCTGGTGATTCCCTCTAGTGCATTCTTTATTTCAGTTATTGTATTATTCACTTCTGACTTTTTCCTTTTTATGGTTTCTATGTCCTTTTTTAATGCTTGCAATCTCTTTGTTGAAGTTTTCACTAAGTTCCTTGAGCACCCTTATAAGCATTGCTTTGAACTCTATATCTGGTAGGTTGCTTGCTTCTATTTTGTTTAGTTCTTTTTCTGGATTTTTCTCTTGTTCTTTCATTTGGGACACAGTTCTTTGTTTCCTCATTCTGGATGCCTCTCTGTGTTTGTTTCTATTAGGTAGATTTGTTATGTCTCCCATTCTTGGCTGGAGGCCTTATGTAGTAGGTATACTGTCGAGCCCAGTGGCACAGTTTCCTTGGTCACCTGAGCTGGGTGCTCCAGGAGTGTCTCTTGTGTGGGTCGTGTGTACTCTCTTGTTATAGTTGAGTCTTGATTGCTATTGGCATGTCAGTGAGTGGGACTGAACCTCAGGCTGACTGATTGTGGTGTGTGGCCACATCCACAACTTATGCACTGCTGTGCAGGAGGCTTACCCCACTTAGTGGGATTTGCCCCAGTGGGGTCTCGTGCCTGTTGAGACTGCCCTTTGCTTGTGCCATTTGTGGGGCTAATTAGGTGGTGGTATGCTGTGGTCTGAAGCCAAACTTCAAGTATGTTTGTTCTGAGGCCTCTTGGGAGGGACTCCAGTGCAGGTCCAGGTCAGCCACTGTCTCTGACTGGCCAAGGGTTACCTGGTAAGAGCTCAAAGCAATCCACAGTTGTTCGCTGCCTGTGCTAAACCTGGAGGTGCATGGGAGAAGTCACACTGTGAACTGAGGACAGCTGCCACCAGTACCGGGCCTGAGGTAGCTTCGCAAAATCCAGGACACCTAGAGGCCTGCTGCCACCTGCTGGCTACCTTAAGGTTCAGTCACTGATAAAGCCTCAAGCGGTATGCAAGCTGGGTGAGGCAAGGTCTCAGGGATTCACTAGAGTAGGAAGAATCGTGGTTAACAGGTTAATGTAGACTCTGGTTTGGTGATAGTGCTGAACCTTGAGCTACTCAGCAAAAGTCTCAGAGCACTCTGAGGCCAGTTGCTGCCTGCCTGGGGCCTGTGAACTCCGATAGTTTTCCAAGAAACAGTGCAATGTGGGAGGAGCTGGCTGCTGCTTACAGAGAAAGTGGCTGTGGTGCTCTATGAGTTGGGTGGGACAGGGTCCCAGTGAGTCAGGACAGTAGAGCAACAGAGCTCACCAAGCCAATTAGGTTCAGATTTGGCCTGTGAGGGTGGGCTCAACATAGGAAAGATGGCACCCACATACCAGCTGCACAGGAAGAGGACCCCTCACTGGGAAAATGCCGACTGCCCTCAGCCCTAGCCCTGAAGGCACACTCTTCAGTCTGTCTCCTATATGTCTCTGAGGCCCCCTGAGTCGCTGTCCCTCTACTGGGGCCCAAGCTGAGTCCCTGTGAGCAAATGATTCCGTGTGAGGGCCATATAAGAGTACATCTGGGTTTCCTACAGCCTTCTGTTCCACCCAAAAGGTCAAAATGCCCATGGATTTTCACAGTCAGATGTTGTGGTGGACTCCTTGACACCAGTACTCTAGGCTGGGGAGTCTAGTGTAGGGAGCTGGGATCCCTCGCTCCTTTAGGGGAAACCTCTACAGCCAAGATAACCCTCCTGATTCTCAACCTCCGCAGGGAGGTTTGGGGACAATTCCACATCTCTGCCCCTTCTATCAGTCTTGATGTGGCTTCTTCTTTATGGTTCTCCAGGTTCTATAATTTAGTTGTTCTGTAATTTAGATTGTTCTGTAATTTAGTTGTAATTTTAATGTGTTCATGGAAGGACACAGGCATCGTGTTTTATTTACTCCGCCATCTTGGATCTCCCAAGAAGACCCATTTTGGACTTTATGTGAGCAAGAAATAAATTTCTATTATATTGGAGCTATATATATATATATATATGTGATTATTTGTTCTAGCATTTTGTGTTATCAACTAATACAAGGAGTGAGTGAAGTACTTCCAGGGGCCCAAGCCTGAGAGACCTTGATTAAGGGTGAAGGAGAGACAACACAGCAAGGTCAGGTTCCAAGGAGAAAGTCCTTTCTTGTCCAGGGGTCCAGGAAGTAGAAGAGGGCCCAGGAATGCTAGGGTGGGGCAGAGTAGAGGTATAGACTAGCCCAGAGCAGAGCAGGGGAGGAGAGGGGATGGGATAGAAGGGAGAGATAAAGATAGCTAGATAGATAGATAATAAACAGATGATAGATAGATAGATAGATAGATAGATAGTAGATGATAGATAGATAACACTCCTGGGGAGGCTGAGATACAGATGCTGGGAGGGCACAGCATCCCTTCCACTGACATCTGGGGTCTCCTGACATTTTTCCACTTTGTAACTTCTCCATTTTAATTTCCCTTTTTTCTTCTATATTTCTTTCCCATTTTCTACTGAGAGGAGGACCTTGCCTCTTTTGTGCAGGAGGGCCAGAAAAGACCTTTTAAAATGCTAGCCCTTAGAAATACATATATAAATTAATTTAAATGTTCACTGAGCAGAGGCAGCTGCCTTTCATATTTGCACCAATAAATGTTAAGCAAATCAATCATCCTTCGGGATTGCTTTTGGGGAAGGGGAAGGAGGGTATCTGTGATCTAAGGCCAGGAGTCTTAGCTGAGAATTTGGTGCATTTCAAGCGGGAGAAAACTTTTAGTCAAAAGCAGTCTCAGTGCTGATCCAAAGGGAGACTGAGCCAAGTGAACTACAAAGTAATTTCTTACCTTGGGAAATGGACAGCTAAATCCAGTTAGCCCCCAGGCTCAGAGAGAACACTGAGTTGATTATTGCTGTGCCTGCAAGTTCTGTTCACTCGAATAAGACCGTATTTAAAGGTACAGTGTTTACCAAGCTGTGGCCTCCCAGGGAGCATGAAAGTTTTCTAGAAGGTGTTTGTGGGCTTTCGTGGTATGCTCCATGACTGCTACCCTCTTCTTAGCTTGAGCTCCCCTCTCAGCTGCAGACTGCTGGAGGGTACAGTCATTGATGTTTTGAATTCTTTAGGGCCTTTCCTGAAGGAGAGCTTCCAAGGGTTTAGACCCTGGGGCTCCCTCACATACAAGAAAATGGCAGGTTTTGGGGGAATTCTACAGTACGTCAAAATGTCATTCCTCTGCAGGTGACTTCTATTTTCTCTCTTACTGATTGTAAGATTTTCTCTTTGACTCTATTTTATTTGGATTCCTTGAAATCTGTTTTGGTGTGAATTTCTTTTTTCAATTCTGCTTGGAATATGTTGCATTCCTCTATCTATGAATTCGTGTCTTTCCTCAGTTCTGGAAAATTTTCTTCAAATATTACCTCTCCTCCATTTACTCTCTTCTTTCCTGGGATTCTGAGTAGAAATTTTTTGAAGTATAATTGACATATAATATTATATTAGTTTTAGGTATTCAACATGATTCAATATCTGTATATATTGTGAAATGATTGCCACAATAAGTCTAGTTAACATACGTTACCACACATAGTACAAATTTTTTTCTTGTGATGAGAACTTTTAAGATTTACTCTCTTAGCAACTTTCAAGTATACAATACAGTATTATTGATTATAGTTGCCATGCTGCACATTACATCTCCATGACTTATTTATTTTGTAACCGGAAGTTTGTACCTTTTGACCACCTTCACATATTTCACCCCTTGCCCCTCATCTCTCGTACCTTTTTTTCTCTTTTTTTTTATTAGTTTCAGGTGCACAAGACAAAGTAATACTTAGACGTTTATCAATTATATCCCTCACGCTGTGTGGACCCCCCTACCCCCATCCACTATCCCTCTGACATCACACCGAGCCATTACATTTCCACTGTCTCTATTCCTAATGCTGTACTCCGCTTCTTGTAAGTATATACATACACATATATATATATATATATATGTATATATATATATATATATATATATATATATATATATATATATGTAAAATTATAGCTGACACTCATTATTGTTCAGCTTCAGGTGTACAGTGCAGTGATCAGGCATCTACATCATCCCTGAGGTGATCTCCCAAATGGGACACTTGTCCATGGGATACCCTACATAATCTTTACAATATTATTGATTACGTTCCCCAAATTAATTTTCAAACCCCATGGCCATCTTATAGTTACCGACTGTTTTCTAATCCCCTCACCTTACCCCTTATCCCCAACCCCCGCCCATCTAGCAACCCTCAGTTTTTCCTCTTTGTCTCAAAAACTGTTTCTGATTAGTTCATTCACTTATTCTTTTCCTTAGATACCACATATAAGTGAGATCATATGGTATTTGCCTTTCTCTGTCTGACTTATTTAACTTAACATAATGTTCTCTAGGTCCATCCATGTTATTGCAAATGGTAAGATTTCCTTCTTCTTTATGGCTGCGTAATACTCCATTGTATAAATGTACCACAGCTTCTTAATCCAGTCTTGTACCGACAGGCATTTCGGTTGTTTCCATGTCTTGGCTATTGTGTATAGTGCTGCAATAAACATAGGAGTGCATAAAGTTTTTTGAATTGGAGTTTTGGATTTCTCTGGATAGATACCTAGGAGTGGAATTACTGGATCATAAGGTAGTTCCATTTTCAGATTTTTGAGATACCTCCATACTGTTTTCCATAATGGCTGCACCAATCTGTAATCCCACCAACAGTGCACAAGCATTCCCTTTTCTCCACATCCGTGCCAGCACTTGTTGTTTGTTGATTTATTGATGATAGCCATTTTGACTGGGGTGAGGTGGTATCTCATTGTGGTTTTTATTTGCATTTCTCTGATGGTTAGTGAGGTTGAGCCTTTCTTCATATCTCTGTTTGTTTTTCTGCCAATACCATGCTGTTTTGATTATGGTAGCCCTGTAGTACAAGCTAAAGTCAGGCAGTGTGATACCTCCAGCATTGTTCTTTTTCCTGAAGATTGCTTTGGCTATTTGCGGTCTTTGTGGTACCAAAAATATATAATGATTTTTTGTTCTATTTCTCTACAAAATGCCATTGGGATTTTGATGGGGATTGCATTAAACCTGCATATTGCTTTGGGTAATATGGCCATTTTAACTATGTTAATTCTTCCAATCCATGAGCATGGAATGTCTTTCCATTTCTTTGTGTCTTCTTCAATTTCTTTCAAAAATGTCTTATAGTTTTCAGCATATAAATCCTTCACATCCTTGGTTAAGTTTATTCCTAGGTATTTTATTCTTTTTGCTGCAATTGCAAAGGGAATTGTTTTTTGTATTTCTTTTTCTGAGATTTCATAGTTAGTATATAGGAATGCAATGGACTTTGTACGTTGATTTTGTAGCCAGCAACTTTACTGTATTCATTGATTGTTTCTAACAGCTTTTTGGTGGAGATTTTAGGGTTTTCTATATATAGCATCATGTCATCTGCAAAGAGTGATATTTTAACGTCTTCATTCCCAATTTGGATGCCTTTTATTTCTTTCTCTTGCCTGATGGCTCTGGCAAGGACTTCCAACACTATGTTGAAAACCAGAGGTGATAGGGGACAGCCATGCCGTGTTCCTGAACGTAGAGCAAAGGGCTTCAGTTTTTCACCATTAATTATGAGATTAGCTGAGGGCTTGTCATAGATGGCCTTTATTATGTTAAGGTATTTTCCTTCTATACCTATTTTATTGAGTGTTTTAATCATAAATGGATGTTGTATCTTGTCAAATGCTTTTTCTGCATCAATTGATATAATCATATGATTTTTGTCCTTTATTTTGTTAATGTGATGTATCACATTGATGGATTTGCGGATGTTGAACCATCCTTGTGCCCCAGGGATGAACCCCACTTGGTCCCTCATTATGATGAATAATCTTTTTAATGCATTGTTGTATTCGATTTGCTAAAATTGTTTAGGATTTTTGCATCAGTATTCATCAGAGATATAGGTCTGCAGTTTTCTTTTTTTGTGTTGTCCTTACCAGGTTTTGGTATCAGGGTAACGTTGGCCTCATAAAATGAGTTAGGGAGTACTGACTCTTCTTCAATTTTTTGGAAGAGTTTGAGCAGGATTGGTATTAGATCCTGTTTGAAGGTTTGGTAGAATTCACTAGTGAAGCCATCTGGTCCCAGACTTTTGCTTTTAGGAAGGTTTGGGATGATTGATTCAATTTCTTTACTGGTGATTGGTCTGTTTAGATTTTTCCAGTTCTTCATGGTTCAGCCTTGGAAGGCTATATGTTTCTAAGAACTTGTCCATTTCTTCTAGGTTATTGAATTTGGTGGCACATAGTCCTTCATAGTATTCTTGGATGATCCTTTGTATTTCTGTGGTGTCCTAGATAACTTCCCCTTTCTTTTATTTTTTTTAACTTCCTCTTTCTCATTTCTGATTTTGTTAATTAGTGTCTTCTCTCTTTTTATCTTAGTGAGTCTAGCCAAGGGTTTGTCGATTTTATTAATTTTTTTCAAAGAACCAGCTCTTTGTCACATTAATTTTTTCTATTGTCTTTTTGTTCTCTATTTCATTTAGTTCTGCTCTGATTTTCATTATTTCCTTTCTTCTGCTGACCTTGGGTTTCACTTGTTCTTCTTTTTCTAGTTCTCTGAGGTGTAACATGAGGTTATTTATTTGGGATTTTTCTTGTTTCTTGAGTTAGGCCTGTAATGATATAAATTTCCATCTTAAAACTGCTTTCACCGCATCCCAAAAATTTTGGTAGGATGTATTTTCATTGTCATTTGTTTCTATATATCTTTTGATTTCTCCTCTAATTTCTTCTTTGACCCAGTCGTTCTTTAAAAGTATGTGGTTCAATCTCCATGTATTTGTGTTTTTTCCTGCTTTCTTTTCGCAGTTGATATCCAATTTCAAAGCCTTGTCATCAGAGAATATGCTTGGTATGATTTCAATCTTTTTAAATTTGCTGAGGCTGCTTTTATACCCCAATATATGGTCTATCCTTGAGAATGTTCCATGTACACTCGAAAAGAATGTATAGTCTGATGTTTTAGGATGAAGTGCTCTATATAAGTCAATGATGTCCATTTCATCTAATGTGTCATTTAGGGCTGCTATTTCGTTATTTATCTTCTGTTTGGATGATCTATCCATAGCTGTCAATGATGTATATAAGTCCTCCAGTATAATTGTGTTTTGGTCAATTTCTCCCTTTAGTTCTGTTAGTAGTTGCTTGGTATATTTCGGTGCTCCCTGATTGGGGGCATAAATATTGATGACTGTTATGTCTTCTTGTTGTATAGTCCCCTTTACCATTATGAAATGTCCATCTTTGTCTTTTGTTATCTTTTTCACCCTGAAGTCTGTTTCATCTGATATCATTATGACTACACCTGATTTTCTCTGGGTACCATTTGCTTGGAGTGCCAATTTCCACCCTTTCACTTTGAGTCTATGCTTGTCCTTGTAGCTGAGATGTGTCTCTTAGAGACAGCATATGGTTGGATTTAGTTTTTGATCCAATCTGCTACTCTGTGCCTTTTTATTGGTGAGTTCAGTCCATTTACATTTAGGGTGATTATTGATATGTGAGGATTTCCTGTCATTCTATCTTTAGTATTCTGGTAAGGCTGTGACTCCATTGTTTCTTTGCTTTTTTGTTGTTGTCTGTTATTTCTGTGTGGTGGTATTCTATGATGTTTCCCTCTGTTTCTTTTTTTATTACTGTATATATTTCAGTTCTGGAATTTTTTTGAGTGGTTACCCTTAAGATCATGTAAAAGAAAGTTTGATATTTAGAGTATTCCATTTTCTTCAGCACTCTTACTTTCTCCATTCCCAATTCCGGTTCAGGCCTTTACGCTCCCCCTTTTTATGTTTCGGTTGCCACAAATTGTCCCTTTTGATGGTGGTCGAATAGCCTCCTTTAGTATTTCTTGTAGTGTAGGTCGTGTATTAGAAAATTCCCTCAGCTTCTGTATGTCTGGCAAGGTCGTTATTCCTCCTTCATATCTAAAGGATATTTTTGCTGGATATATTATTCTTGGCTCATAATTTCTCTCTTTCAATAGTTTGAATATTTGGTTCCACTCCCTCCTGGCTTGTAGAGTTTCTGCTGAAAAATCTGATGATAATCTAATGGGCTTTCCTTTGTAGGTTACCGTCTTCTTTTCCCTGGCTGCCTTGAGGATTCTTTCTTTGGTGTTAATTTTAGACAGCTTCAATACAATGTGCCTTGGAGAAGGCCTGTTGGGATTGAGGTAATTAGGTGTTCTATTTGCTTCTTGGATTCGAGAATCCAGTTCTGTCCACAAATTTGGGAAGTTCTCATTAACAATTTCTTTAAGTATATTCTCTGTTCCCTTCTCTCTTTCTTCTCCTTCTGGTATGCCCATTATTCCTATATTGCTCTTCTGATGGAGTCAGAAAGTTCTTGTAGAGTTCTTTCATTTCTTTTAAGTCTCAAGTCTCTTTCTTCTTCCATCTGTGTAAATTCCAGGTTCCTATCTTCGATGTCACTGATTCTTTCCTCCATCTGGTCAACTCTACTACCTAAGCTGGTTATTTCATTCTTAATTTCTTCTATTGAGTTCTTAATCTCCAGAAATTCCATTTGGTTCTTTTTTAAAATTTCAATCTCTTTCGTAAAATGCTCATGTTGTTCTTTGATTGCGTTTCTGAGTTCATTAAATTGCCTTTCTGTGTTTTCTTGCATCTCTTTGAGGTTTTTCAGAACTGCAATCTTGAATTCTCTCTCATTTAAGTCACAAATTTCCATATCTTTTTTTTTTAATTAAATTTATTGGGGTGACAATTGTTGGTAAATTTACATAGATTTCAGGTGTACAATTCTGTATTACATCATCTATAAAGCCCATTGTGTGTTCACCACCCAGAGTCAGTTCTCCTTCCATCACCATATATTTGATCCCCTTTACCCTCATCACCCACCCCCCACCCCCTTTCCCTCTGGTAACCACTAAATTATTGTCTGTGTCTATGAGTTTTTCTTTCTCATTTGTTTGTCTTGTTCTTTTTGGTTTATATACCACATATCAGTGAAATCATAGGGTTCTCTCCTTTTTTTGTCTGACTTATTTCACTTAGCATTATACTCTCAAGATCCATCCATGTTGTCACAAATGCTCCTATATCATATTTCCTTAACGCGGAATAGTATTCCATTATGTATATGTACCACAACTTCTTTATCCATTCATCTATTGAGGGACATTTTGGTTGTTTCCATGTCTTGGCCACCGTAAACAAAGCTGCAATGAACATTGGAGTACACGTGTCTCTATAGAGGAATGCTTTCAGATTTTTTGGGTAGATACCCAGGAGAGGGATTGCTGGGTCATATGGTAATTCTATTCGTAATTTCTTGAGGAACCTCCACACTGCTTTCCATAACGGCTGCACCAGTCTGCATTCCCACCAAGAGTGTATGAGGGTTCCTTTTTCTCCACAGCCTCTCCAACACTTGTTATTATTTGTCTTATTGATGAAAGCCATTCTGACTGGGGTGAGGTGATATCTCGTTGTGGTTTTCATTTGCATTTCTCTGATGATTAGCGATGTTGAGCATTTTTTCATATGTCTATTTGCCATTTGTAAGTCCTCTTTGGAGAAATTTCTCTTCAGGTCCTCTGCCCATTTTTCAATTGGGTTGTTTGTTTTTTTTGTTGTTGAGTTTCATGAGTTCCTTGTATATTTTGGATATTAGCCCCTTATCAGAGGCACTGTTTGCAAAAATCTTCTCCCATTCAGTTGGTTGCCTCATTATTTTATCAATAGTTTCTTTTGCTGTGCAGAAGCTTTTCAGTTTCATATAATCCCATTCGTTTATTTTAGTTTTTACTTCCATTGCCTTTGGAGTCAAATTCATAAAAAGCTCTTTGAACCCAAGGTCCATAAGTTTAGTACCTATGTTTTCTTCAATGCAGTTTATTGTGTCAGGTCTTATGCTTAAGTCTTTGATCCATTTTGAATTAATTTGGTACATGGTGACAGATAGCAGTCCAGTTTCATTCTTTTGCACGTAGCTATCCAATTCTGCCAGCAACAAATTTCCATATCTTTAAGTTCCTTTCCTGGAGACTTTTCACTTTCTTTCTGAGCTGTCTTGTTGCCTTGGTTATTCATGGCAATTACTGACTTATTATTTCTCTTCCTAGACATCTACAGGGGTGGGTTTTGCAACAGGTTGATAGGAAGAGGTCTTTCTTTTGTTTTCCAATATTTGTTGGAAGAATGTTTTATTTTCTCTCTGACTGCAGCCTTTTTTTTTTTCTCTTGGACACAGTAGTGCTATATTTTCTCTGCACTTTTCCAGCTTCTCACACAATGGAGGGATTCCCTGGGAGACGGGCCTCTCCTCTGTTAACAGTTCACCTGGGTCATAGGGCACCATGTCCCTGTGGGGGTGCGGAGAGGTTTTGAAGTTCCAAAGCTCTTTCTGCACCAGATTCAGAGCCCGTATGTTTCAGCAATTCTGTTTACTCCTGCAGGGATCCGCCCAGATAAGTGGGGCCAGGGGCGGGGGTGAGTTGTGAGAGGTGGCCCAGAGCAATGGAGGCGACCACCACCACAGCCGGTCCTGCTTCCACAGCTCCCTCCCCTTTCCCAGAACTAGTTGGGCTGCGAAACTGTTTCTGTGAGCCACAGTGTTCAGAACAGCAAATATCCTGTCCTTTTGATCTGACACTACTACTTTATAGCTTCTAGCTCCGGGCAGGTGGGGGTGGGGTGTGCTCTGGGAGGGTAGGGAAGGGGCAGCTAGTCTCAGTGCCTAAGGCTTCCGTTCTCCGCTCGGCAGTGAGGGCTTAAACCACAGTTTTCAGCCTTCTTCCCTCAGTCTTTGCTCAGAGGTGTCTGCTGTGAGCATTGGTTTCAGCCATGTTATATGCTGCCTCCTCAGCCCTGTGGGCCGTAAGCGGAGCCCTAGCATTCCCGAGTCCTTCCCTCTCCCGCAGCTGCGGAAGATCCGGGCGCAGCGGGCTCCGAGCACTGAGCTAGGTCTGCGTCCTGCACCCGCGCGGCTCCGTCCCCGCACTTCTCCCTTCCCTCCTCCCCCACTCGCACGATTCACCCACCTGGATGTGAATTCAGTAGTGGACCTCTTCGTCTTGCCTATCTGCTGTGCAGGGAGTCCTTTGTGGAGTTATTGTTGTCCGATTAGTTGTAAATTCCAGGAGAGCTTTACAGAGGCTCACCTCACGCCGCCATTTTGATCCGGAACTCCGAATGTAGTACCCAGATCGTTTACATCTTTAGTTAAATTTATTTCCAGGTGTTTTATAGTTTTTGGAGCACTTGTAAATGGGATTGTTTTTTAAATTTCTTTTTCTGATGTTTTATTATTGGTATATACAAATGCAACTGATTTCTGAATATTAATTTTGTATCCTGCTACTTGACTAAATTCATCTATCAGCTCTAATAGTTTTTTGGTGAAGTCTTTAGGGTTCTCTCTATATAGTATCACATCATCTGCATATAATGATAATTTTACTTTTTCCTTACCAATTTGGATGCCTTTATTTTTTTTTTTCTTGTGTGATTGCTGTGGCTAGAATTTCCAGCGGCTAGAATTTCCAGCACTATGTTGAATAGAAGTGGAGAAAGTGGGCAACCTTGCCTTGTTCCTGATCTTAGGGGGAATGATTTTAGCTTTTCCCCATTGAGTATGATGTTAGCTGTGGGTTTATCATATATGGCCTTTATTATGTTAAGATATAATCCCTCTATTCCCACTTTCTTAGGGTTTTTTATCATAAATGGCTGCTGGATTTTGTCAAATGCTTTTTCTGCATCTATTGATATGATCATGTAATTTTTATTTTTCATCTTGTTAATGTGGTGTATCACATTGATTTGCAGATGTTGAACCACCCTTGCATACCAGGGATGAATCCCACTTGATCATGGTGTATGATCTTTTTAATGTATTTCTGAATTCTGTTCACTAATATTTTGTTGAGGATTTTTGCATCTATGTTCATTAGAGATATCGGCCTGTAGTTTTCTTTTTTTTCTGGTGTCTTTGTCTGATTTGGGGATCAGGGTGATAGTGGCTTCATAATAAGTGTTTGGGAGTCTTCCCTCCGTCTGGATTTTTTGGAAGAGCTTGAGAAGAATAGGTGTTAATTCTTTTTTGAACGTTTTGTAAAATTCACCTGGAAAGCCATCTGGTCCAGCGCTTTTGTTTGTTGGGAGATTGTTGATTACTGATTCAATTTCCCTGGTGGTAATCAGTCTATTCAGGTTTTCTGTTTCTTCTTGAGTTAGCCTTGGAAGGTTGTGCGCCTCTAGAAAATTGTCCATTTCTTCCAGATTGTCAAATTTGTTGGCATATAGTTGCTCATAGTAATTTCTTAAAATTTTTTGATTTCTGCGGTGTCTGTTGTCTCTTCTCCTCTTTCATTTCTGATTTCATTAATTTGGGTCCTCTCTCTCTTTTTCTTAATGAGTCTGGCTAAAGGTGTGTCAATTTTGATTATCTTCTCTAAGAACCAACTCTTGGATTCATTGATCTTTTGTATTGTTTTTCTGGTTTCTATTTCATTTATTTCTGCTCTGATCTTTATTATCTCCTATTTTGTGCTCCCTTTAGGTTTATTTTGCTGTTCTTTTTCCAGATCCCTTAACTTGAAGATAAACTGTTGATTAGTGTTGTTTCTTCTTTCTTTAGGCAGGCCTGCTATGCTATGAATTTCCCTCTTAGGACTGCTTTCGCAGCATCCCATAGATTTTGGGTCATCGTGTTTTCATTTTTGTTTGTCTCGAGATATCTTTTGATTTCTTCCTTGATCTCATGGTTGACCCATTTATTATTTAGTAATAAGTTATTCAGCCTCCATGAATTGGTGTTTCTTCCAGTTTTTTTCCTGTAGTTCATTTCTAATTTCATAGCACTGTGATCAGAGAAGACAATTGGTATGACTTCAATTTTCTTTAATTTATCAAGACTTGTTTTGTGGCCTAACACATGGTCTATCTTGGAAAATGTTCCATGTGTTCTAGAGAAAAACGTGTATTTTGCAGCATTGGGGTGAATGCTCTGAAAATATTGATTAAATCCAAGTGGTCCAATGTATCATTTAAAGTAGTTGTTTCCATATTGCTTTTCTGTCTGGAAGACCTGTCCCTTATTGTCGGAGATGTGTTGAAGTCCCCTACTATGATAGTATTACTGGTGATCTCTGTCTTTATGTCAGTCAGTACCTGTTTTATATATTTAGGTGCTCTTATGTTGAGTGCATAGATATTTACTAGGATTATGTCCTCTTGTTAGATCGATCCCTTCATTATTATATAGTGCCCATATTTATCTTTTAATATGTTCTTCATTTTAAAGTCTATTCTGTCAGATATAAGTATTGCAACTCCAGCTTTTTTCTCGCTTCCATTTGCATGAAATATCTCACTCCAACCCTTCACATTCAGCCTGTGTGTGTCTTTTGATCTGAGGTGATCTCTTGTATACAGCATACAAGTGTCTTGCTTTCTTATCCACTCAGCCACCCTATGTCTCTTGATTGGAGCATTTAATCCATTTACATTTAAAGTGATTATTGATAGGTACATAGTTATTGACATTTTTAAATTTGTAGTTAGATTGTTTTCATCTTTCTTCTATTTACAGAAGTCCTTTTAGTATTTCTTGCAATGCTGGCTTGGTGGTAATAAATTCCTTTAGGTTATTCTTTTCCGGGAAGCTCTTTATCTCTCCATCAACTTTAAATGATAGCCTTGCTGGATAAAGCAATCTAGGTTGTAGGCCTTTGTGTTCCATCACTTTGAGTATCTCCTGCCACTCCCTCCTGGCCTTCAATGTTTCTGTAGAAAAGTCATTTGATAGTCTTATGTGAGTTCCCTTGTATGTATCCCTCTCCCTTTCTCTTGCTGCTTTTAAGATTCTCTCTTTGTCTTTAAGCTTTGCCATTTTAACTATAATGTGTCTTGGTGTGGACCTGTTTGGCTTTATCCTGGTTGGAACTTTCTGCACTTCCTGGGCTTGTATGTTGGTTTCCTTCATCAGGTTAGGAAAGTTTTTGGACATTATTACTTCAAATATGTTCTTGATCCCTTGCTTCCTCTCTTCACCTTCTGGTATTTCTATGATGCACATGCTGTTGTGCTTGATGTTATCCCAGAGGTCTCTTAAACTGTCTTCATTGTTTTTTATTCTTTTTTCTTTCTGTTGTTCCGTTTGGGTGATCTCTGCTAATTTGTCTTCTAAGTCGCTGATTCGATATTCTGCTTCATCTAACCTGCTGGTCATTCCTTCAAGTGAGTTCTTAATTTTGGTAATTGTGTTCTTTAGTTCTAACTGGTTGTTCGTTATGATTTCTACATCCTTCTTTTTGTCGTCTCTAAGCTCCTTAAACATTCTTATCACCAGTGTTTGAACTCTGTCTCTGATAGGTTGGTTACCTCTGTTTCATTTGGTTCCACTTCTGGAGGTTTCTTCTGTTCTTTTATTTGGGACATGTTTCTTTGTTTCCCCATTCTGGCTGACTCTCTGTGTTTGCTTTGGTGTGTTAGGTAGATCTCCTAAAGTTCTTAGTTCTTGCTGGGTTATCTTATGTAGTATGTGTCCTTTATATTTGACTTGCACTACTTCGTTCTCCTCTGCGTGTGCTCCAAAGGTGGCTCTTGTGTTGTGTATATTGTCCTGTTAAAGAAGATCTTTAATTGCTTTTCGTTTGTGAGTAGGTGGGGTTAACTCCTCGGCTGACCAGTTGTGAGACTTGGCTCTTCCCACTGCAGGATGTTCTGCTGCGTGAGGGTTGACCACTTAAATGTGTTTTGGCCTCTATGGGCTTGTGTGCCTGTAGAGAATTCCCTCTGGGTGTGTGACTTGTAGGTGAAACCTGGTAGTACTCTGGTTTGGTCTGGATTTGACCTCTGGATATGTTGAATCTTGTGCCTCTTCAGCTGGGCCATGGTAGGGCAATTTCAGAACAAAGCAAATCACCAAGCACAACAACACAACAAAGAAAAAATCAAATATATTCACATGTAAAAACAACCAATAACCCCTACTCAACACAGGCAAAGATATCAAAGATATAAAGACAAAACAAAACAAACCAAACAAAACATAGCAAAACAAAAAGCAACGCCAGTCTTGGCTTAAGCCCACCAAGTAATCTCCAGGTTGTCCTCTGCTGTACCAAAGAGTCCCCTGCCTATTGTGCATGCTGAGCCAGTCACCTGGTACCCAGAGTGACTTTGGGACTTTAGATTTAGATGCGTGGGGCTGAGGGGTCTGGATGGTAGTTTTTACAAAGTCAGTGCAGTTTTTGCCCTTGCCTGCACATAATACACTGAGAATAGCACCACCAGCCCTGTGTCCAGTACTCCTGAGTCTTAGGGCACTTCTTCTGTGTGTGTGTGGGGGGGGGGCAGGCGGGAGATTTCTGTGCTGCTGAAAGCCCAGAGCTGCATCTACCGCTTACTACTGATCCCTGGGAGTTCCTCCACAGTTGTAATTGCCCTGCCCTAGGCAGGCCAGAAAGAGTGGGGGCTGGGGATAGAGGAGTCTTCTCTCTTCAGCCCAGCCGTGTCACACTCTTCCCGCAGGCCAGAAAAGGTGGTGGCTGGGGGTAGAGGAGTCTCTCCTCTCCTAGCCCAGTAAAAATCACACTCTTCCCAGCCTCTTCCCTGGGTCAGAGCTGCCTGCCAGTCTTCACAGAGCCTGAGCACTAAGGTTCCTCTGTAATCTGACCCTACTCCTCAGTTCAGGTGCTTGTTTAAGTCTCTGGAAGGGTGGGGGTAGGAGTGGAAGTGGGGGAGGGGCCCAGGTATGGAGTTTGTGTCCTTTGTCCAACCTAGGGCCCAACTGGAGGTATTAGCTGAGGTTATTGCCTCAAATGCTGGATATGCTGCCCCCTTGGCGGAAGAGATCAGCTGTGGGACGCAGGGAAAAAGCCCACCTCCTGGCTTTCGTGTTCTCTGTTCTGTCCTGGGATTCCCTGCATCTCTGCAGCTGTGGATAACGGCCGCGTTTTCACTGCCGCAGATGCAGGCCGTATTTTCAGCACCGCAGATGCCGGCTGCGTTTTCTCTGGTACCTTTAATCCACAAGTCTGGCAACCACCCATTTGTTGTTTTGTCTATGAACTCGATTTTTTAAAACAAATATTTCACATATAAGCAAGATCATACAGTATTTGCCTTTCTCTGTCTGACTTTTTTCACTTAGCATAGTGCCCTCAAGATTCATCCATGTTGTTGCAAATAGCAAGATTTCCTTCTTTTTCATGTCTGAGCAATCTCTCTCTGTCTCTCTGTCTCTCTGTCTCTCTGTCTCTCTCTGTCTCTCTCTCTCTTTGTCTCTGTCTCTCTCTCTCTGTGAAATTTTCTTTACCCATTCATCCATCAATGGACACTTAGGTTGTTTCCATCTTGGCTATTATAAACAATGCTGCAATGAACATAGGGGTGCATGAATTTTTTGGAATTAGTGTTTTTGTTTTCTCTGGATAAATACCTAAAGTGAAATTGCTGAATTATATAGTAGTTCTATTTTTAACTTTTTGAGGAACCTACATACTGTTTTCCATAAGTGGCTGCACCAATTTACATTTTCATCATCAGTGCACCAGGATTCCCTTTTCTCCACATCCTCACCAACACTACTTATTTATTGTTTTTTTGATGATAGCCATTCTAACAGGTGTGAGGTGATAGCTCATTGTGGTTTTGATTTGCATTTCCCTGATGATTAGTGACGTTGAGCATCTTTTCATGTGTTTGTTGGCTATCTTTATGTCTTCTTTGGAAGAAAATCTATTCAGATCTTCTGCCTATTTTTAAATCAGATCATTTGGTAGTTTTGTTTTTGTTTTGTTTTGTTTTTGCTATTGAGTTTTATATTTTGGATATTAATCCCTTATCAGATACATGATTTGCAAATATTTTATCCCATTCAATAGGTTGTCTTTCATTTTGTTGATGGTTTCCTTTGCTGTGCAGAAGCTTTTTAGTTTGATATAATCTCACTTGTTTATTTTTGCTTGTGTTGCTTTTGCTTGGGTGTCAGCTGATTAAATATTTATTCAATTTTCTCGTTTTATACTCCATTATTGCTTTTTTATTTATTTATTTTTTTAGTTTTATTTTATTTTATTTTATTTTTACATCCCTCACACCGTGAACCCCCCTCCCCCCATCCACCACCACCCCGACCTCACACCGAGCCATCACATTATACACATAAAATTATAGTTGGCATTCATTAATGTCCAGCCTCTGGTGTACAATGCCATGACCAGGCATCCATAGCATCCCTGAGGTGGTCTCCCAAACAATGCCTTTTCATATTTTCTCTCTTTGTTGTTCTGTATTTATTTTTTGGTAATTTCTTCATATTTCTTCTAGTTTACTAATTCTCTCTTCAGCTATGTCTAATATTCTGTTTAAATTCTTTATGGTGTTTTAAAATGGAACCACTGTTTCTTTCACCTATGAAATATCTATTTGGTTCTTTCTCAAATATGCCTGGTCATTTCTGGTAATGTCTAGTTCCCTACTCACATTTGTCATTCCATTTTCAAATTTCTTTAAATATTTCATACATATGACTTTGTATTCTGTATCTGATAATTTTAATACCTGAAGCCCTTGTGGAAAGGCAGGAGCTAAATTTTTGTGGGGGTTTGTGGGGACAAAACCCCAAAAAAACAGTTTCCAGGCTCTCGGCCTCACATAGAAAGGTGCTGGCTCGGGTAGTAAATGGCCATCAACTGTGATCAGATGCCAGCAGCTGTGGCTAGTTGGCCGTCAGCTGTAACCCGTAGGCCATTGGCCACTAATATAACGGCTGTGGCTATGCTAGCAGGAAAGGAATGGGGGCTAGCGAGAAGATGGTGGCTGGCAAGCGCGGACTGCTGTTAGGCAGATTATGTAGATCCTGCTTCCTGTGTCTCCAGCCAAGCCTCCAGCGAGAATATATTGGTTTGACTCCCCTACTTATGGCTCCATGGGTGTTCCTTTTTGGCCTTACCGTGTCCTGCGTTCTTGGGCGGGGAGTGGGAGCTGAGACCCTGCACGACAAATGGCGCAGCGAGCAGGGTCCCCTGCGCGACACATGGCGTAGTCGGCAGGATACGGTGCTGGCCAAAGCTTTCCGAAGGGCAGTGGAGCAGTTTGTGCCTATGAAAGCTCAGTCTGAGGAAGACCAAGAGGAGCAGCTGCCGGAGAGCTCGATTCCCGTGGAGGGGTGGAAAGACGTGGATGGTTCCCCAACCAGCAGAGGCCGGAGAAAGCGGAGAAAGCAGAGGTTGTTGCTGCCCTGTGGGCTGGGAACTGCTTGCTGAGCAGCCCGGATGCAGGACTTTTAGTCCCAGGAGGAAATGCTTGTTGAGTCCTCCTTGGGAGATGAGGGTGAGGTCAAGGTCATCCCTCACCCCCAGGACAGCCCTGGCGAATGACTATGGACTATGGGGAATTGCCTTCCATCCCTAATTTATTGGATGCTTGACTGTTTGGGAACATACCACCATGTAGTGGGACTGGTTTGATGTTTGCTTTTGTGTCTTGACTGGCCGCCATTGATAATATGTAAGCACCTTGATGTGAGCCGCTGTTGTTCCAGCACAGTACCCCGAGAGGCCCAGAGAGAGTGGCAGTGCCCTGAGAGCCCTGGCTGTGTCCGGGAAGTCTGGCTGTGCCCAGAGAGAGTGGCAGTGCCCTGAGAGGCCCTGGCTGTGTCCAGGAAGTCTGGCTGTGCCCAGAGAGAGTGGCAGTGCCCTGAGGCCCTGGCTGTGTCCAGGAAGTCTGGCTGTGTCCAGAGAGTGGCAGTGTCCTGAGAGGCCCTGGCTGTGTCCAGGAAGTCTGGCTGTGTCCAGAGAGAGTGGCAGTGCCCTGAGAGGCCCTGGCTGAGTCCAGGAAGTCTGGCTGTGTCCAGAGAGAGTGGCAGTGCCCTGAGAAACTCTGGCTGTGCCCGGGGAAACAGGTGGTACCCTAAGAAGCCCAGGAAGTCTGGCTGTGACCAGAAGTACTGTGGTGGTCCCCTGAGAAAACCTGGCTGTGCCCGGGGAGACAGGTGGTACCCTAAGAAGCCCAGGATGTCTGGCTGTGCCCAGAAGTACTGTGGTGGTGCCCTGAGAAACCCTGGCTGTGTCCAGAGAGCCTGGCTGTGTTCAGGATAGTGCATTCACCTCCAGGCTCCTTGCACAGGGCCCCTCGCAGAAGACGCTTGTCGCGTAGATTGTGAGGCGAGACCCTGTAGGGGTGGAGTGTGGGGACAAAACCCCAAAAAAACAGTTTCCAGGCTCTCGGCCTCACATAGAAAGGTGCTGGCTCGGGTAGTAAATGGCCATCAACTGTGATCAGATGCCAGCAGCTGTGGCTAGTTGGCCGTCAGCTGTAACCCGTAGGCCATTGGCCACTAATATAACGGCTGTGGCTACGCTAGCAGGAAAGGAATGGGGGCTAGCGAGAAGATGGTGGCTGGCAAGCGCGGACTGCTGTTAGGCAGATTATGTAGATCCTGCTTCCTGTGTCTCCAGCCAAGCCTCCAGCGAGAATATATTGGTTTGACTCCCCTACTTATGGCTCCATGGGTGTTCCTTTTTGGCCTTACCGTGTCCTGCGTTCTTGGGCGGGGAGTGGGAGCTGAGACCCTGCACGACAGGGTTCGTTTCTGTGATCTTTGTGAGCTCACATTTGGTTGATTTTAATTTTGAAAAACCTAGAGAACTAAAATGAAGATGCTTTTCTCAGTGATAATTGGCATTTGCTTTTGCTGGAAGCTAGGGGCACTCGTGATCAGGGACCACTTTCTGCCCTAGTGGGTACTTGGCTTAACCTCAGAGTCTTGGGTTTAGCTCTCTCACTTTGCTTACTGCCCAAAACTTAATCTCTTCAGGGCAGCCCTGATATCAGCATTTGTCCTCTAGGCAACACGTAGTTTTTACTTATGCCATTTACGTACTTTACTTTTTACTTACATACTTTTTACTTATGCCATTTACAGCACTAGTTTTAGTTCAGGGTTTTTAAGGCCTTTTTTGGTCCCTGTATAGGTATTTACTATGAGCCTGACATAGAAATAACAATTATGCTTTGTATGGGATGTGTTTTATATGGGTTGTGTGGGATCTAGTACCATGTTTCCCCAAAAATAAGACTGGGTCTTATATTAATTTTTGTTCCAAAAGATGCATTAGGGCTTATGTTCAGGGGATGTCCTCCTGAAAAATCATGCTAGGGCTTATTTTTCAGTTAGGTCTTATTTTGGGGGAAACACGGTAGTTTTATTGCAGAAACCTCCAGAATTTCTAGTCCATCGAACTGCTAGAATATGAAGTCAGGTTTGTAACCTGTCTCTGACATATTGTTCTAGCTGCACTATCTTAGACAGGGAAGTTAACATTTTGAGTCTCAGTTTGATTATCTGTGAAATGGCACATAAGAATGCCTAACTGTGGTTCTCATCCATTTTCCCACTGTCACACATTGCACGTTATAATGGATGGTATTCACATGAATGCACTACATTTTTATGATACTTAAAACAATGTTGCAGGGAAGTAAAGAAGTAAAGTACTACAATAATCTGTATTTGTATGTGAGATGTTACTATAGGCACAGATAAGATAAACCTCATGTTATATGAAATTTGCATACCTGTACTAATTTTTCTCCTACCCAAAATCGGATTTTTCTCCTACCCAAAATATGATTTTGGAACACAAACCAACAAAAGCCTTTTTATGTGATAAGTTTGATTCTGTTTGAATTCTAATATAATATAAATAATTTGAAAACTTTGGTATTCTAAGTAGGCCTTTAGTTGCAAAGAGCTCACTCAAGCTGTTTCAAGACATATATGGGCTGGTGGTTATTCTGAAATCAGAAAGCCATTGGCATTCAGCCACTTTCTCCCCACTTTTACTTCTCTGTGTGTGTATGTCTTCTTTTCCTTATAGACTCTGTTCACTCCCAATTTCTGCTCCCTCATAATCTCAACTCACACATGAAAATCATGGTCTTTCCTCTCTATATATATCATAATATTTCCACTGTTAACTACCTCCTCCTTTCATTAGTCCCCAGCTCAGATTCCTGAAAGCAACCATCTGTATAGTTTGGTTTTTCTTGTTAGTTAGGGATGACTAGGTTGTGAATTAGCTGTCATTGGGTCACGTTTGCCCCAATCAACTATATCCAAGGAGACAGAATCACCATGTTACAGGAACTGTGGGAATGGCAATTTTACTTAGAATTCTATAAGTATGGCAGGCTTTTACTTAAGATACACTTTACAATTCTAGGGGAAATGACAAAGCAAAGGGTTTGTCACACTTGTGTGTCAAAACACTGTAATAGAGAACTACTGGTGACTGTGATAAGCAAGGAGCTCAGCAGCTGTTACACACCAGGTGCTCAATAAATGTTAGTTTCCTTCCTGTCAGAAACTTTCCGACCCCAAACCTATGAGGACTGGTGACTTCCTGAAGTTCCCTTCCAGCTTTGGGTTTTCATGGAATGAAAGCACATCTGAAAGTAGTTGGGAACCTTTGATGTCTACTGTTATAGCCCTAACCCACTATGAGCAAAAGAAGAGGCATTGACTTCACTGAAGTAACTCAGACCCCTGGAGCTGAGTTGGCAGGACTAGGATGGCTAACAGCATCCTACTCTGGAGCCAGGCCACCTGGGTATGAATCCTGAATCCATCATTTAATCCATCATTAGCTCTATGACCTTGGCCAAGTGTCTTTACCTCTTTGTGTCTCATTTTCCTCATAAGGTGAAAAAAGGGTAATAATTATCCTTCCACCATTGTGGTGGAGAGTAAATGAGTTGATGCACATAAAGCCCTTGACCCATGTCATCATAATAAAGGCCCAATAAACATAAGTTATTGTACTGTTCAAAAGTTCCAGAGGTCATCCTGCTAATCATATGCCCTTTTGTGTTCCTACTCCTAATTCACCTTAGAGAACTATGAGTCCCCTCCTCTTGGAATCACTTGGAAGAGACTACACAAACATTTCAGAAAGGCCTTATATCTCATGGCCCATAAAGAAGTAGATATATTTCCCTTGGTTCTAACCTCATTCTGCTCCAAAAATCTCATGTCTTCCTTATGTCTCCTTGTTTTCAAAAGGAAGAAGGGAATGCCCCGCTGGCCCCTTGCCCTTGTGCCAATGGATGACAACTAGAGACAAGCTCCTTTCTTTGAATGGTGGGAAGAGGGTCAAGACGTTTTAGAGGCATCTGGAGAGAAGCAAGGGAAGCCTGCCACTTCAGGGGCCACAGCCTCTCATCCTTCCCTGAAAATCTAACTGAAATCCTGTCCTGGGTTAAAATCAACAATCCTTAACATGACAGAAAAATGCAAATATTTGGTATTTTTTTCATTACACATAAGGATAACATAAGGAGTCTTTAAAAAGAAATATGTTTGGGTGTAGTTTTTTTAAAAATCCTTTCTTCAAAATGTTTCGGTCTCAATTTTTAGAAGATGATGACATTCTCTAAGCATTTCAACCGGATTTACAAAAGTCCCTGGCCTCACTCCTGCATACACACAATTACATCTGCATATGCAAAAGCACAGACAGAGGAACACTCACAGCTACACACATGTAATTTTGTACATGTTCAAACACACAGGCATCTACAAAATGTTACTAACTCATGCCTGCCTACACACACACACACACACACACACACACACACGCATACACACATACAGACACACACACCTATACCTGCAAGCAGTCTGGTTTGCAATAGATGGCTACACTATACCCTAACACATTGTGGGGACAGAACCCCAGAAAGCAGTTTCCAGGCTGTCAGCCTCATGTGGAAAGGTGCTGGCTCAGGTAGTAAATGGCCATCAACTGTGATTGGATGACCATCAGCTGTGGCTAGTTGGCCCTCAGCTGTAACCAGTGAGCCATTGGCCACTAATATAACTGCTGTGGCTATGCTAGCAGGAAAATGGGGGCTAGCAAGAAGATGGTGGCTGGCAAACGCGGACTGTTGTTGTTAGGACGGCGGGTTGCAGATTATGTAGATCCTGCTTCCTGTGTCTCCAGCCCAGCCGCCAGCGAGAATATATTGGTTTGACTCCCCTATCTATGGCTCCGTGGGTGTTCCTTTTTGGCCTCACCGTGTCCTGCGTTCTTATGTGGGGAGCTGGAGCTGAGACCCCGCAGGCCGCCTCGCACGACACACATATATGTGAACAAACAGAAACTAGGAAATAGAGCCATCTCTGGAGTGTCACAGGTGTATACTAACATGAGTGCATGTATATAGTACATCTTTAGTTTGGCTAATTCACCATCAGGTTTGGGGGTAGAAAAGAAAATTACATATTTTCAGGCAGGATCATAAATCTAGCTGAATTCCTAAACCTGTTAGGTTCTCCATCTCCTTTTCCTGTTCGTGGCCCTCAGATGAAATGACAGCTTTGAGTGGAATTGGGGTGGAGGGTTATTCTAACTCAGAACAGCAGATCCTTGAACATTGGCTTTTGAAAGAGCCCCATGGAGTTTAAGCAATATCCACTATGAAAAGAGAAATAAATGGCTCCACTGCAGGACATAAGTGTACAGAAATCAGCAAATTCATCCTGTACTGCAGCCAAGGAACAACCAGGTGCCGGTGATATCCCTGGGGGAAGGGGAGGGCAATGTAGCAGACTGGGTCCTATTGTAGGAGAGAGTCAGCAGGGCAGGAAGGGAGGAAAATCTGAATCTATAAGCTTTATTTTTATGTAAACCGGACTCATAAGTTTTCATTATTTCAACTGGAACTCACATTATAGCTACCCTATTTACTTAAGTACCGGCTGCATTCCTTAGAACCAGTTTTGTTCCTGTTCAAAAGGAAACCAGGCAGAGTTGGGGAAATATTTTCCTCAGTTCAGCACTGCTGTCTGAGGGAGATCATCTGGCCAAGATGCCCTTCAAGTATATCAATGCAGTGTTGTCCCCTTCCAGCACAGGGGAGGATATCCAGGTAGGGCAGAGAAAATGGCAGGCTCCTGAAGTGGGCTGATGTTGTGATCATTCTAACTGATCTTACTCAAGTTTCTGAAGTCCAGTGATGTGCTGGTAAGTATTGAACAACCAGTTTTCTTGTTGGTAGGGGGGTGGGTACTGATTTGTAATGTCTGCTGTTTTCCATCGCCTATTTGGAACTACCAAAAGTGAAGTCACTGAACACAGAATTAGGAAGAGATTCACATTAGCACTCCATTTTGTAACATTTCTTCTAGAAAGATACAATAGATGTATATAACCTCAAGAACACAGATAATAATAAAATGCAATAAAATAATTAGCAAGTGGTGAGTTTCGAGTATTTATTATCTTTGTTTTGAATGTGATGTAATTGTCAGTTTGTATAATTTAATTTCAAATGATGCATGCCTTTAACAACCAGTTCACAAAGTTCTGGAAAATTGAACAGTTAGTTCTTATGAGCCAGTGTGAGCTGGCCAGAGCACGTTGCTAGAATCAGAGAATAAATGCATTGGTGTTAAAACCACTCCCATTAGAAGCCAAGGCCACATCACCAAGGGAAATTTAGAGTGGACTCCATTTCCTTGAGGAGATTTTTGTTTTCAGAAGGCAGAATCGACACCTGCTTGGTATAAAACAGAGGTTGGAAAACACCATTTTTTTGAGTTCTACTACCATGTATATTTGACTAGAACAGCTGGACACACAGATCAGGAAGTTCCATCTTGCCCAGGTAACTGCTAATCCCATGTACTTCAGTTTACACAGTCAAGATAATTCAACAACTTCTAGTTTTATCTCCTTGAGACCCTTGTGCTCTAAGGAGAGTTCTCTGGCTGGTACTCCCTGGCATTATCTGGGTCTCAGGCCTTTGCTATTTTAGCTGAATGGTCCCGAAGTGCCTGTCGCTGTACATCTTTCCCTGTTATTTCCTGGACCCCACCTAAAGGAGTTGGGATTCTACTTGTTTCCCAAAACTCTCCTATGGTAAACAGTCATACATAAAAAAGATAACATTTTACCCAACTGGGGTCCAGGGGGTTCTACACATCTGCCTCTGTTCTGGAAAAGTACTGAGATTTATCCAAAGTACACAGGTCAAGAATTGGCAATGTGAGGGAAAAAGAGTATAGGGGCTGAAACTTGAGGAGAAAAAATCCTATTAGTGGTGTTGCAGAGCCAAGAACTGAGGTAAATCTACAACTCTAGCAATTTGTTGAAGGATGTACAGAACTTGACAGGGACAGGAGGGTCAGACAATGGATAATCAGAAAACTCTGAAGGGCTTAAAGAGTGGAGAGGTGGGAGTGAACAGTATCAACTTATTTGTATCTTCCATTTTAGGATTGTCTGTGATGGCTGCCTACAGACACAACTTGTCCCCTAATTTTTCATACTCATCAGAACCTTTGCTACACTGTTCCTGAAATTTACTGTCCCTCACTCCCCTCCTGTTTTCACTTTACTCCTAACCGAAAGTAGATTGTGTCCCCTCAGTGTCATCACTCCTTGTGCATGTCCTTGCCTTCCTCCAACATACATACCCAGGAAAACCCTAGCACTGGTAGACCAGTGCTCCATTCTGTGCCATTTCCAAGCAAGTCAGTGTGGTCAGAGGAAAACCACAACTTCATGGACTGGCCTCCTTTAAATGCAAGATGACTCATCTCTAATGAGGCTCACCACTGCCTGGAAATCCAGCTGTCCTTCCCTTGTCAATTCACCACCACTACCTACCCCCGCCCCATCTCCAGCTACAGTAGATGAATAGCCCCTGCTCCTATTGAGGCAGGTACCTTCCCTGAAACATTGGGTTGATCCCATCTCCCTGCAGCTATCCCCTCTCTCTCCTGAAACATCAATTATTTCTGCTTTACTCAATCAAAACTCTAAATTTCTTATAATATTAAGACTTCTCTTTCTCAGTCCTTGTCTGCTTCATATCAGAAGCTGAAAGGGGCAGGAAGGATGGTGATCAGTTTTTCCTCCATTTCCCCACCTTGTGCATCTCCTCATCGTCCTTCTCCCTCATTAAGCAGCCTCTCATCCCCCAAAACTGTTGCTCAGGGAGAGGGAGGAGATGTAAGGAGCAGAAAAGGTCTTACTTGATGGGTACTGCTGTAGTATGGTGCTCATATTTTCTGGCTTGGTGGATGTTTTAAGCTGACTTTCTTCTCTTGGGTCTTAATGTTTTTTATCTCTGTTGGGGTCTTCTGATGGCAGCTTCCTTGATACAGACCATTCCTTTACTCTGGCTGCCCATTTACCATTCCTCCCTTAGGTCATGGGTATATTTTAGTCAACAAGTTTCTTTGGTCCTCTGGGCCTCTTGTTGGGGTCCCTAGGATCTTCCAAGAAGTCTTCATAGGCAGTGTCGCTTTATAGAGACTTCTAGGCCACCATCCTTATTCCAGGATCCTACCAAAATTTCAGTCCTACCATGATGAGAGTACACCTCTCTCTACTTTGCTGTGTCAGGTCACTAGCCAGCCATAGTCTCTTGCCTTTAATACCTTTACAAGCATAGGTCTAGCACCAGTCTATTATGTCTGTTATATTCTCCAAGTGCTCCCTTAAATCCCTAATCACCTGGTTTGATATGAACAGCAAGCTTCTCTCCTTTTCCACAACACTCCTACAACTTTCTCCAAGAAAATCACCCCCCCCACACACACACACACACTTCAATCTCCACCCATTAATACCCTCAAGGTGGTTGATGTGCTTAGCGTTGCAAAGTTTGTTTTTAATATATCTTCTTTGCAAGTGCTGCATAGATGGTATGCACCTCACTCTGGAATGTGGGGCTGCTTTGCACCTATTGCTTTGTGCTAAGCTTTTGGGTTTTCAGTCAAAACTGAGGGAGAAAAGAGTTGTATTTTAGTATCTTATTACACATATCCATATATATAGCTGAATCCACATGATGTAGCATTATATAAAGCTTGTGGGTTGAGAAAGAAAAGATGATACAAAGTGAATAAAGAGAATAATTGTGAAGTCACTTTGGGCTGCTGTAGCAGAACACCATAGATGTGGGGGAGGGGGTTTATAAACAACAGATATTTACTTCTTACAATTCTTGAGGCTGGAAGTCCAAGATTATGGCATTGACAGATTTATTGCTTAGTGAGAGCTCACTTCCTGACTCATAGAGTTATCTCCTGTTATGTCCTCACAGGACAGAACGTCAAGGGTACTCTGTGGGGTCTCTTCTATAAGGGCACTAATCCTATTCATGACCTAATCACCTCCCAGAGGCCCTATCTCCTAGTGTTGTCACCTTGTGGGTTACGTTTGAACATATGACTTGGGTGGTGGGACATACAAACACTGAATTTATAGCAATTATTTTCATGGTGGATCACCAGAGCAAAGGACCATAAAGATGCTCCTATTTCCATTTCTCCCAAGATCTGGCCATTCATCTTTTTCTGGGCTCCTGTGTACATGTGACCCCATTTCTTGAGGCAGCTTGAATAAGCCTCTTTTCCTTGCCTCCAAGAGCCTAGCCAGAGAAACCTCCAACACTGGACTTGCTTCTCCCCAAATACCATATTTCCCCCAAAATAAGACTGGGTCTTACACTGTATTTCCCTGAAAATAAGACCAGGTGTTATATTAATTTTTGCTCCAAAAGACACATTAGGGCATATTTTCAGGGGATGTCTTATTTTTTCATGTACAACAATCTACATTTATTAAATACAGTCACATCATCTTTTTCTGGAACATCGTCATAATGTACTAAATGCGTCCTTCTGGCTGACGATCTTAACTGGGGCTTATTTTTGGGGTAGGCCTTATTTTTGAGGAAACACGGTACTTCTCTCTAGGAATGCTCCCCCAGCCACCCCTGATTTCATCTCATTCAGCCCTGCCTTCAAAGCCATGTCAGGTACTGGGGATACCTCAAACACAGGAGCTAAAGCCTGAAGCCAATAGCACAGCAGCTTTTCAGGGCTCCAGAAAGGCCAATGGAACCTCTTTGCCTAATATTCCTGATTACTTGTTAGGGAAACACTATTTTAATTAATTTATGTATATTAGGGGGATGGTTAAAATTAGGGTTAGAGTTGAGATTAGGGTTAAGGTGGAGGTCGAGATTAGGTTTGGGCTAGGGTTAGTGTTAGGTTTGAGTTTAGGATTAGGGTTTGGGTTAGGGTTTGCTAGAGGTCAGGATTAGGGTTAGGGTTTGGTTAGGTTTGTGGTTAAAGTTAGGGTTAAGGTTGAGGTTAAGACTAGGGTTAGGGTGAGGGTTAAGGTTTTGGATGAGGTTAAGAAACCCCTATTTTCAAAAGACTTACAAGGGAAAGGGTAGGAACCTTCTGGGGGACAGTGAAACCCGAGGAGCATTGTTTCCTCCAGGCTCTCCTCTTAGGAGGTACTCCTCAAGTGCACGTTCATGTCCTGTGTTAAAATAGATGGTAAGTTCTTTCTTTAGTTCTTCTTTTAGGCTTTAGTTTCTCTTTGCAGGCCAGAAAAAATGCTGCTCATTCCTGAGAACATTTTCTACTTTTTATATTTTCTTCCTCTCTTTGGTAGCATTGTCCATGACTCTACTCCATGTTCTTTAACAATCAATTCTAGTTTTTTATACTCCTAGTTGATGGAAAAGCATTTTGAAGTATGTAAACTGCTCTCCTATATCCAGCTTTTGTGTTCTTGTTTGTTCACTAACGACATTTATCCTTTTATTATCTTTCCACTGTTACATTTTTGTTCCTTTGAATATTCACATTATTTATGTTTTATACATAATTTTACTTTGTTTCCTTGTAAAATTTTAATTTCGGTTTTAAAAGATTCTTTATCTAGTTTTAAAAATAATTATTCTTAAAGGTCTTTTTTGTTTGTTTTATCTTTTTCAGGCTTCTGTTGTGGTTTTACATTTTTTATTTTAATTTTCTTCTCTTCCTCTGTTTTTTAAATTGATACTTAGTTTTATGATTTCTTTCTCTCATAGCCAGCAAGAGAGGGTGGTGGTTCAGGAATAATGGCAGTAGGAAGATGGCACACAACGTAAGGGCACCTTTCCTTCTGCCCTTCTGAGCAGCTCAGCAGGCACCCTCGGAGCCTGATATGACTCCTGAATGACTCCTGAATGACTCCTGAAATGACTCCCTGTCCCTTCTGTCATGACATTTGTCCTGCTTTGGGGTAGCCCAGCATCTTTTGAACACCTCTCTGGCATCTTTAGTGAGTCAGCTTTCTTTGTCACACTTGTCACTGCAGTGTTGTAAAACCCAGGATGCTTTACTTCAGGTCTGTTTTCCGAGCAGAAGGAAGGAGGAAGGGGTAAAGTCTGTGTGAGGAGAGCACAAGCTCCTCTATGAATTCCCCACACTCTTCTGTTTATGTCTTATTGGGCAGAACTCTGCATCACTACCTCTTCAGGAATCTGGGACACTGAGAATAGTATAGAGAACTCTCTTTGTCAAAGTGTTTAATTTAATTTGTTTGTTGTTGTTTTTTGATCTTGAGAGAATCTGAAACTTACAGAAAAGTTTCAAGTACAGTACAAAAACATTTTTTCTCTGAACTGCTGAGAATAAGTTTCCAACAAATGCCCAGCATCCTTGAAAAATTGAATGTGTGTTTCCTACAAACAAGATTATTGTCCTACAAATTGCATAACTATAACACAACCCTAGAAATCAGAAATTGCTGTCACTATAATACCACCTTTTAATCCCCAGATCCCCAATGTTTTGCCATTTGCCCCAAGAATCTCCTTTACAGCAAAAGTGTCTAGTTTAGAATCACATGTTGCATTTAGTGGCCATGTTTCTTTAGTTTCTTCCATGTGGACCACTTCCTCCATTTTTTACTTTCATGACCTTGACCCTTTTGAAGATTACAGGCCAGTTATTTTGTAGATGTCCCTCATTATGGGTTAGTTTGCTTCCTCCTGATAAGATTCAGGTTATGCATCTTTAGCAGGAATATCACAAGAGTGATCTGTTTTTCCACCCTGTCAGGTGGAGCTCAATTTCAATTTGTCCCATTATGGAGAGGCTTGCTTCCATCACTGAAGTTGGTGTCTGCTGGGCTTCACCATTATGATGATGTTTTTCTTTTTTCCTTTGTAACTAAAATGTATTTTGTGGGCAGTACTTTGAAATTACTTAGATATGCCATTCTTCATCAAACCTTAAATTTATTCACCTATTTATTCATATTAGTTTAGACCAGAAGTCAGCAAACTATTTGTGTAAAGCGCCAGATATATTACTATCTAGTAAATATTTCAGGCTTTGTGAACCAAGAGGCCAAATTGAGGATACTATATAGGTACTTTTCATAACAAGAGGAAAAAATTTTTCCATAAAATTTCACTGATGAAATTAAAAATATAACTATTGAGTATGTTTTTTTGTAATGCAGTTCTCCTAATGATAATGGAATTCTTTTGTGGGGGAAGATTAGACTTAATCGGGGCTCAAAGTTAGCGTTTCCTTTTGATTGATTGCAAAAGTTTCCCTGTATAAACCATTCTTAGCTTGTGTGTCACACAAAACGACCCTCTCCTCTTGGACTTCAACACTTTTGGGGAGCTGTCCCCAACCTTCTTACTCTGCTTGGGTGCTGACTCCCCACATCAGCATTCCCCTTATCCATGTGGATACCTTACCTATTCTGCTCAGGATCTGACACCCCATGCCAGGTCATCCCTCTCCGTGGGTGCCAGCTTTGCTCTGCTTTACCTAATGGCTTCAGGACTGAATTATTCAAGAAGGGGAAGGAGAAAGCCTGATTTTTTAAAAAATAGTTACATAGTTGGAGGTTGGGCAGCTGGGTGAAAAAGGCGAAGGGATTAAGAAATACAAATTGATAGTTACAAAATAGTCATGGGGATGTAAAGTACAGCATAGAGAATATAATCAATAATGTTGCAACAACTATGTCTAGTGACAGGTGGGTCCTAGATTAATTTGGGGGAGGTGTCACTGCATGAATTGTAAAATGTCTAAGCACTATGCTGTACACCTGAAACTAATATAAAATAATATTAAATGTCAACTATAACTGAAAAAATAATAAATAAGTTTAAAAAATGAAAGAGGAACCATTAGTACTGAGTCCATGGATGTTAAAAGGATAATAAAGGAATGTTATGAACAACTTTTAAACATATTTACATAGTTATCAGATTTTTTTAAAAGACATAATCATAGCTAATGCTCATGGTGTGTCGCGTCCCGTGCAACAAGGGCAGTGAGGAGGCGAGAAGGGGCGGTTTGGGTTAAGTTTTTAAGAAAGAAACAAACAGAGACTTAATGCTGTTAAATCTCTCCGAAGGCCAGGGGTCTCTCAGTCTCAGAGGACTGGAGCCCTGAATAAAGCCGACTGGAGGCTTTTATTGATAAGTATACAAGGGAGTAGCAGTGTTTTTGGCACGGTTTGTGAGACTCACTTATCACGTTATAGAAACATCCCAAGCCAATTATTTTAACCTTTAAACAGCCGAAGCACAAGTTCCCATGATGTCTTACCTAAGGTCTGTACCCTCTCAGGGTCAAGTCTCTCATATTGTAACAGCTCCGTAGAGATAAGTAGAGAGGATTGATCTTTGTTGTTCTCATGACTTCTCTCACAAACAGCTGCAAGGGAAAAGCCAGGGCTGGCAACAGACTTTCCCAGGCAGGGGGAAGGGGAGGCAAGGCCCCTTCCCTTATTCTTTTAAGGTAGCTCATTAGGGGTCCCCACTCGGTTCCGCCTGGCTTAGGTTGTATCTCACGTGAGATATCTTACCCGTCTTTGGCTGCAAACCATCTTTTGGGGACCAGACAGAGAGACATAAGGTGTAAACACAAGGATGGAACAGAGTCCCAGAAAGGCACAATTTCACAGACTCCTCTTTCCTTAAGGAAAGACATGGAGGGACAGTTGGCTAGGCTGTTGTGCGACTACAATGGTACTTACTAGGTGTCAGGCATTGTTCTAAACAATGTACACTGAACCAACGTAATCCTCACAGCCTCTATAGGAGATTCTATAATTATAAACTCTATAGGTGAGGAAACTGAGGCACACAGAGGTTTAGTAACTTGTCTAAGGTCAATAGCTTGTAAGTGATGAACTAGCTCTCTGGCAAACCAGTTTTAGAGTTTGTGCTGTTAACCATGCTGTATTGCATATTGCAAACAAAACTCATCAGATACAGTTAAGCTCCACAGTGAACCATTCCTAATTTCATTCCCTTCCTCATGTTTCCTGGAGAAAATACTACAGTCATTTGGTGAAAGTTAGTCCTATGCATGTATGAGGTCAGAAATTAAGTTCGTGAATTTGTTGCAATGATGGCACTAACCTTTTTTTGATATCAGAGGGATTATTCACTATGAATTTGTGCAAATTGGACAAACAGTTAACCAAATTTACTATCTGGAAGTGCTGAAAAGGCTGCGTGAAAAAGTTAGACGACCTGAACTCTTCGCCAACAATTCATGGCTCTTGTATCACGACAATGCACCAGTTCATGTAGCACTGTCTGTGAGGGAGTTTTTTTTATTTTTTTAATTTATTTATTGGGGTGACAATGGGTAATGAAATTACATAATTTCAGGTGTACAATTCTGTATTACATCAACTATAAATCCCATTGTGTGTTCACCACCCAGAGTCAGTTCTCCTTCCATCACCATATATTTGATCCCCCTTACCCTCATCTCCCTCTCCCCACACCCCTTACCCTCTGGTAACGACTAAACTATTGTCTGTGTCTATGAGTTTTTGTTTCTCATTTCTTTGTCTTGTTTTTGGTTTATATACCACATATCAATGAATTCATAGGGTTCTCTGCTTTTTCTGTCTGACTTATTTCACTTAGCATTATATTCTCATGATCCATCCATGTTGTCAGAAATGTTCCTATATCATCTTTCCTTAACGCTGAATAGTATTCCATTGTGTATATATACCACAACTTCTTTATCCATTTGTCTATCAAAGGACATTTTGTTTGTTTCCATGTCTTGGCCACCGTAAACAAAGCTGCAATGAACATTGGAGTACACGTGTCTCTATAGAGAAATGCTTTCAAATTTTTTGGGTAGATACCCAGGAGAGTGATTGCTGGGTCATATGGTAATTCTATTCGTAATTTCTTGAGGAACCTCCACACTGCTTTCCATAACGGCTGCACCAGTCTGCATTCCCACCAACAGTGTATGAGGGTTCCTTTTTCTCCACAGCCTCTCCAACACTTGTTGCTATTTGTCTTGTTGATGATAGCCATTCTGACTGGGGTGAGGTGATATCTCATTGTGGTTTTTATTTGCATTTCTCTGATGATTAGTGATGTTGAGCATTTTTTCATATGTCTATTTGCCATTTGTAAGTCCTCTTTAGAGAAATTTCTCTTCAGGTCCTCTGCCCATTTTTCAATTGGGTTGTTTGTTTTTCTGTTGTTGAGTTTCATGAGTTCCTTGTATATTTTGGATATTAGACCCTTATCGGAGGAACTGTTTGCAAAAATCTTCTCCCATTCAGTCGGTTGCCTCTTTATTTTGTTGATGGTTTCTTTTGCTGTGCAGAAACTTTTAAGTTTCATATAGTCCAATTTGTTTATTTTAGCTTTTACTTCCGTTGCCTTTGGAGTCAAATTCATAAAATGCTCTTTGAACACAAGGTCCATAAGTTTAGTACCTATGTTTTCTTCTATGCAGTTTATTGTGTCAGGTCTTATGCTTAAATCTTTGATCCATTTTGAATTAATTTTGGTACATGGTGACAGATAACAGTCCAGTTTCATTCTTTTGCACATGGCTATGCAATTCTCCCAGCACCATTTATTGAAAAGGCTGTCTTTCCTCCATTGTATGTTTTTAGCTTCTTTGTCAAAAATTATCTGTCCATATTTATGTGGTTTTATTTCTGGATTCTCAATTTTATTCCATTGGTCTATGTGTTTGTTTTTCTGCCAATACCATGCTGTTTTGATTATTGTAGCCCTGTAGTACAAGCTAAAGTCAGGCAGTGTGATACCTCCAGCATTGTTCTTTTTTCTGAAGATTGCTTTGGCTATTCAGGGTCTTTTGTGGTTCCAAACAAATCTGATGATTTTTTGTTCTATTTCTTTAAAAAATGCCATTGGGATTTTAATGGGGATTGCATTAAATCTGTATATTGCTTTGGGTAATATGGCCATTTTAACTATGTTGATTCTTCCAATCCATGAGCATGGAATGTCTTTCCATTTCTTTGTGTCTTCTTCAATTTCTTTCAAAAATGTCTTATAGTTTTCAGCATATAAATCCTTCACATCCTTGGTTAAATTTATTCCTAGGTATTTTATTCTTTTTACTGCAATTGCAAAGGGAATTGTTTTTTGTATTTCTTTTTCTGAGATTTCATAGTTAGTATATAGGAATGCAATGGACTTTTGTACATTGATTTTGTAGCCAGCAACTGTACTGTATTTGTTGATTGTTTCTAACAGCTTTTTGGTGGAGATTTTAGGGTTTTCTATATATAGCATCATGTCATCTGCAAAGAGTGATATTTTAACTTCTTCATTCCCAATTTGGATGCCTTTTATTTCTTTCTCTTGCCTGATGGCTCTGGCAAGGACTTCCAACACTATGTTGATAAGCAGAGGTGATAGGGGACAACCCTGTCGTGTTCCTGAACGTAGAGCAAAGGGCTTCAGTTTTTCACCATTAATTATGAGATTAGCTGAGGGCTTGTCATATATGGCCTTTATTATGTTAAGGTATTTTCCTTCTATACCTATTTTATTGAGTGTTTTAATCATAAATGGATGTTGTATCTTGTCAAATGCTTTTTCTGCATCAATTGATATAATCATATGTTTTTGTCCTTTATTTTGTTAATGTGCTGTATCACATTGATGAATTTGCGGATGTTGAAACATCCTTGTGCCCCAGGTATGAACCCCACTTGGTAGTGATGAATAATCTTTTTAATGCATTGTTGTATTCGATTTGCTAAAATTTTGTTTAGGATTTTTGCATCAGTATTTATCAGAGATATAGGTCTGCAGTTTTCTTTTTTTGTGTTGTCCTTACCAGGTTTTGGTATCAGGGTAATGTTGGCCTCATAAAATGAGTTAGGGAGTACTGACTCTTCTTCAATTTTTTGGAAGAGTTTGAGCAGGATTGGTATTAGATCCTGTTTGAAGGTTTGGTAGAATTCACTAGTGAAGCCATCTGGTCCCGGACTTTTGCTTTTGGGAAGGTTTGGGATGATTGATTCAATTTCTTTACTGGTGATTGGTCTGTTTAGATTTTCCAGTTCTTCATGGCTCAGCCTTGGAAGGCTATATGTTTCTAAGAACTTGTCCATTTCTTCTAGGTTATTGAATTTGGTGGCATATAGTCCTTCATAGTATTCTTGAATGATCTTTTGTATTTCTGTGGTGTCCGTGATAACTTCCTCTTTTTCATTTCTGATTTTGTTAATTAGTGTCTTCTCTCTTTTTATCTTAGTGAGTCTAGCCAAGGGTTTGTTGATTTTGTTAATCGTTTCAAAGAACCCAGCTTTTTGTCACATTAATTTTTTCTATTCTCTTTTTGTTCTCTATTTCATTAAGCTCTGCTCTGATTTTTGTTATTTCCTTTCTTCTGCTGACCTTGGGTTTCACTTGTTCTTCTTTTTCTAGTTCTCTGAGGTGTAACATGAGGTTATTTATTTGGGATTTTTCTTGTTTCTTGAGTTAGGCCTGTAATGATATAAATTTCCATCTTAAAACTGCTTTTGCTGCATCCCAAAAATTTTGGTAGGATGTATTTTCATTGTCATTTGTTTCTATGTATCTTTTGATTTCTCCTCTAATTTCTTCTTTGACCCAGTCGTTCTTTAAAAGTATGTGGTTTAATCTCCATATATTTGAGTTTTTTCCTGCTTTCTTTTCGCAGTTGATATCCAATTTCAAAGCCTTGTGATCAGAGAATATGCTTGGTATGATTTCAATCTTTTTAAATTTGCTGAGGCTGCTTTTATACCCCAATATATGGTCTATCATTGAGAATGTTCCATGTACACTCGAAAAGAATGTATAGTCTGATGTTTTAGGATGAAGTGCTCTATATATGTCAATGATGTCCATTTCACCTAATGTGTCATTTAGGGCTGCTATTTCGTTATTTATTTTCTGTTTGGATTATCTATCAATAGCTGTCAATGATGTATTTAAGTCCCCTAGTATAATTGTGTTTTGGTCAATTTCTCCCTTTAGTTCTGTTAGTAGTTGCTGGGTATATTTCGGTGCTCCCTGATTGGGGGCATAAATATTGATGATTGTTATGTCTTCTTGTTGTATAGTCCCTTTTACCATTATGAAATGTCCATCTTTGTCTTTTGTTATCTTTTTCATTCTGAAGTCTGTTTCATCTGATATCATTATGGCTACACCTGATTTTCTCTGGGTACCATTTGCTTGGAGTGCCAATTTCCACCCTTTCACTTTGAGTCTATGCTTGTTCTTGTAGCTGAGATGTGTCTCTTAGAGACAGCATATGGTTGGATTTAGTTTTTTGATCCAATCTGCTACTCTGTGCCTTTTTATTGGTGAGTTCAGTCCATTTACATTTTGGGTGATTATTGATATGTGAGGATTTCCTGTCATTCTATCTTTAGTATTCTGGTAAGGCTGTGACTCCATTGTTTCTTTGCTTTTTTGTTGTTGTCTGTTGTTTCTGTGTGGTGGTATTCTATGATGTTTCCCTCTGTTTCTTTTTTTATTACTGTATATATTTCAGTTTTGGAATTTTTTTGAGTGGTTACCCTTAAGATTATGTAAAAGAAAGTTTGATATTTAGAGTATTCCATTTTCTTCAGCACGCTTACTTTCTCCATTCCCAATTCCGGTTCAGGCCTTTACGCTCCCCCTTTTTATGTTCCGGTTGCCACAAATTGTCCCTTTTGATGGTAGTCGAATAGCCTCCTTTAGTATTTCTTGTAGTGTAGGTCGTGTATTAGAAAATTCCCTCAGCTTCTGTATGTCTGGCAAGGTCGTTATTCCTCCTTCATATCTAAAGGATATCTTTGCTGGATATATTATTCTTGGCTCATGATTTCTCTCTTTCAATAGTTTGAATATTTGGTTCCACTCCCTCCTGGCTTGTAGAATTTCTGCTGAAAAATCTGATGATAATCTAATGGGCTTTCCTTTGTAGGTTACCGTCTTCTTTTCCCTGGCTGCCTTGAAAATTCTTTCTTTGGTGTTAATTTTAGACAGCTTCAACACAATGTGCCTTGGAGAAGGCCTGTTGGGATTGAGGTAATTAGGTGTTCTATTTGCTTCTTGGATTCGAGAATCCAGTTCTGTCCACAAATTTGGGAAGTTCTCATTAACAATTTCTTTGAGTATATTCTTTGTTCCCTTCTCTCTTTCTTCTCCTTCTGGTATGCCCATTATTCTTATATTGCGCTTCTGATGGAGTCAGAAAGTTCTTGTAGAGTTCTTTCATTTCTTTTAAGGCTCATGTCTCTTTCTTCTTCCATCTGTGTAATTTCCAGGTTTCTCTCTTTGATGTCACTGATTCTTTCCTCCATCTGGTCAACTCTACGACCTAAGCTGGTTATTTCATTCTTAATTTCTTCTATTGATTTCTTAATCTCCAGAAATTCCATTTGGTTCTTTTTTAAAATTTCAATCTCTTTTGTAAAATGCTCATGTTGTTCTTTGATTGCGTTTCTGAGTTCATTAAATTGCCTTTCTGTGTTTTCTTGCATCTCTTTGAGGTTTTTCAGAACTGCAATCTTGAATTCTCTATCATTTAAGTCACATATTTCCATATCTTTAAGTTCCTTTTCTGGAGACTTTTCACTTTCTTTTTGAGCTGTTTTGTTGCCTTGGTTATTCATGGCAATTACTGATTTATTATTTCTCTTCCTAGACATCTACAGGAGTGGCTTCTGCAATAGGTTGATAGGAAGAGGTCTTTCTTTTGTTTTCCAATACTTGTTGGAAGAATGTTGTATTTTCTCTCTGACTGCAGCCTTTTTTTTCTCTCTGACACAGTAGTGCTATATTTTTTCTGCACTTTTCCAGCTTCACACACAATGGAGGGATTCCCTGGGAGACGGGTCTCTCCTCTGTTAACAGTTCACCTGGATCATAGGGCACCACGTCCCTGTGGGGGTGCGGAGACCTTTTGAAGTTCCAAAGCTCTTTCTGCACCAGATTCAGAGCCCCTATGTTTCAGCAGTTCTGTTTACTCCTGCAGGGATCCGCCCAGATAGGTGGGGCCAGGGGCGGGGTGAGTTGTGAGAGGTGGCCCAGAGCAATGGCGGCGACCACCACCACAGCCGGTCCTGCTTCCACAGCTCCCTCCCCTTTGCCAGAACTAGTTGGGCTGTGAATCTGTTTCTGTGGTCCACAGTTCTCAGAACAGCAAAAATCCTGTAGTTTTGATCTGACTGCTACTTTATCGCTTCTAGCACCGGGCAGGTGGGGGTGGGGCGAGCTCTGGGAGGGTAGGGAGGGGCGGCTAGTCTCAGTGCCTAAGGCTTCCATTCTCTGCTCGGCAGTGAGGGCTTAAACCACAGTTTTCAGCCTTCTTCCCTCAGTCTTTGCTCCGAGGTGTCTGCCATGAGCGTTGGTTTCAGCCGTGCTATATGCTGCCCCCTCAGCCCTGTGGGCCATAAGCGGAGCTCTAGCAGTCCCAGTCCTTTCCTCTCCCGCAGCTGCGGTAGTTCCGGGATGCAGCGATCTCGGAGCAATGAGCTAGGTCTGCGTCCTGCGCCCGCACGGCTCTGTCCTGTGAGGGAGTTTTTAACCAATAAACAAATAATTGTATTGGAATATCTTCCCTATTGACCTGATCTGGCCTCCTATGACTTCTTTCTTTACCTGAAGATAAAGGAAATAGTGAAAGGAAGACATTTTGATGACATTCAGGACATCAAGGACGACAGCTCTGATGGCCATTCCAGAAAAAGAGTTCCAAAATTGCTTTGAAGGATGGACTAGGTGCTGGCATCAGTGCATAGCTTTCCAAGGGGAGTACTTCAAAGGTGACTGTAGTGATATTCAGCAATGAGGTATGTAGCATTTTTTCTAGGATAAGTTTGCGAACTTAATTGTTGTATTCGTTATATATTTAGTATGACTTTGAATGTTTAAATTTTCTAAATATTATACTTAATGCATTACGTTGCAAATATTTTTCTATCCACATCATGATTTTGAGATTTAACCATGTCACAATGTATAACTTTAATTCATTCCTTGAAATTATTGTATAATATATTGTATGAATATATCATAATGTGTCCATTTGTCTGTTGATGGACACTTAGGTTGTTTACAATTTTTTCACTATTGAAAGTGGAAATAAATATTTTTGTCTTTTTATGCAACTGTGCAAGTTTTTTAAAATATGTACCTAGCAGTGGATAAGCTATGTGCATCTTCAACTTTGCAAAATTATTTTTCCAAAATGGTTTTACTAATTTACAGTTCAACAAGAGGTGAATTAGTTCACATTTTTTCACATGCTTGCTAGTGTCTAGTATTTCAGACTTTAAATTTTTTCCAGGCTGGGTGTAAATATTCTTATTAATTTTCTAATTTACATGTTTCTACTTGTTAGTGAAATTGAGAATGTTTTCCCAAATATACAGAATTTGGGCTTTTCTCTTTGGTGAATTATCTGTTTACATCATTTGTCTATTGGACTCATAATTTTCTTACTGATTCTGAAGAGTATTTTAAAATATAATATGGATACAAATCCTTTGCTCTTTTATATATGTTGTAAATAATTTCTCCTATTGTGCGGCTAATTTTTTTTCATTTGATAGATGATGTTTTTGTTATACAGAAATTATAATTTTCAGGCAATCAAATTGATTATTTTTTTCTTTTATGGTTTATATTTTTCTGTGTGTTGTTTTAAATTGTCTTTCCTACACAAAAAGCATAAAGATATACCTATATTTTCTTTAAAAATTTCAAAGTTTTGCTTTTGAAACATCTAGGTCTCTACTCCACCCGAAATTTATTTTTGTGACTGCAAGAGGTAAATACCTAATTTTATTTTTTTCCGTATGGATACCCAATTGTCTCTGCACCATTTATTTAGAAACCCACTTTTTTCCTGTTGATTTAGAATGCCATCTCTGTTGTTTATCAAATTTCCGCAGGTGAGGGTCTATCTCTGGGTTCTCTCCTCTGTTCCACTGGACTCTCTGTTTCTGTACAAATACCACAGTCTTATTTATGGTAGTTTTAAAAAACAAATCTACATATCCGAGGGCAAGATTTCCCTCCTTCTGGCATGGCTAAACTTGGCTCTTTGTTTTTTCATATTAATTTGATAATTGGCTTGTCAAGTTTTTTTTTTTTGTTTGTTAGCTGTTTTACAACTTTATTGAGGTATAATTGATGTACATAGAAAAACTGGACATTTTTAACATGTACAATTCGGTGAGTTTCAACATATGTATATACCCCTAAATTTATCAGCACAAACAATTAAGTGAATATACCTGTGGCAGACAGACTCTAGGCCCCCAAATGTCCCGGTCTCTGCTATCCATGCCCTCATGCACCCCTGCTATGATCTGAATGTTTGTGTCATCCCAAAATTGTTACGTTGCAACCCTAATGCCCAAGGTGATGGTATTAGGAGGTGAGGCCTTTGGAAGGTGATTAGGTCATGAGTGAGGAGCCCTCATGAATGGAATTAGTGTCCTTATAAAAGAGACCTTAGAGAGCTAGCTTACTCTTTCCACCACAGAGGACACAGAGAGAAGGTACTAGCTATGAAGCAAGAAGTGTGTTCTTACTAGCTATCACATAGAATCTGTTGGCCCCATGATCTTGGACCTCCAAACTCCAGAAATGAGAGAAATAAATGTGTGTTGTTTATAAGCTACCCAGTCTATGGTACTTTGTTACAACAGGCCAAATAGACTAGAATAACCCACTTGTGTGGACAGAAACTGTGACTTGTTGCTGACTAATAGAATACAGCAAAGATGATAGGATATTGCTTCTGTGATTATGTTATGTAAGATTACTTTCCATCTAGCAGATTCTCTCCCTTGCTGGCTTTGATAAAGCAAGCTTCCATGTTGTAAGCTGCACTGTGGGGATGTCCATATGGTAAGCAAAATAGCCAGTAAAAAACTGAGGCCCTCAGTCCAACCGCTCCCAAGGAACTGAACCTGCCAACAGCCATGTGATCTTGGAAGCAAACCCTTCTTCAGTCCAGGCTTTAGATGAGACTACAGCCCCAGCCAACACCCTGACTACAACCTTGTGAGAGACCCTGAAACAGAGGACCTGGATTCCTGACGCATAGAAACTATGAGATGTTAAATGTGTGTTGTTTCACACTGTTAAATTTGTGGTAATCTGTTATATAACAATAAAAAAAACTCACTAATACAGTATCTATCACTCCCCATAGTTTTCTTGTGCCTCTTGGAAATTGATCCTATCCTTCCTACCTGACTCCATCTCCAGACAACCTTACTTGTCTGCTTTCTGTAATTATAATTTAATTTTCATTTTCTAGGATATTATGTAAATGGAATCATACAGTATTTGTTCTTTTTATTTTAGTTTCTTTCACTCAAGGTAATAATTTTGAGATTCATCCATGTTGTTGCATGTGTCAATACTGTGTTTCTTTTTATTACTGAGTAGTATTCCATTATTTGGAAATAGCACGATTTGTTTATCCATTCACTTCTTGATGGATATTTGGGTTGTTTCCAGTTTGGGCCTTGTAATAGTTTTCTTGTTGTTGTTGTAACAAATTACCATAAGCTTAGTGGTCTAAGACAACACAAAGTTATTCTTTTACCAGGATAGTCAGGAGTATAAAATGAGTCTTAGAGGGCTAAAACTAGTGTCAGCAGGGGAGAATCTGTTCCTTGCCTCTTCCAGCTTCTAGAGGCCACTGGCATTCATTGGTTTGCAGCTATATCACTCCAATGATTTGCTTCTGTGGTCGCAGCTCCTGACACTGACTTTTTCCTCCTGCCCGCCTCCCATAAGGACCCCTGTGATTACATTGGGCGCACAAGGTTAATCCAGGATAATCTTCCCATCTCAAGTGCCTTAGTTTAATTACAACAACAAAGTCCCTTTTGCCATATAGGGTTGTAGTCACACAACAGCCTAGCCAACTGTCCCTTCATGTCTTTCCTTAAGGAAAGAAGAGTTTATGAGATTGTGCCTTTCTGGGACTCTGTTCCATCCTTGTGTTTATACCTTATGTCTCTCTGTCTGATCCGCAAAAGATGGTTTGCAGCCAAAGACGGGTAAGATATCTCACGGGAGATACAACCTAAGCCAGGCGAACCGAGTGGGGACCCCAAATGAGCTGCCTTAGACAGGTATGGGAAAGGGCCTTGCCTCCCCTTCCCCCTGCTTGGGAAAGTCTGTTGCCGGCTCTGGCTTTCCCCTTGCACCTGGTTCCACTTCTCTCAATGGAGTTGTTAAAATGTGAAAGACTTGATCCTGAAAAGGTACATACTTTAGGTAAAAACATCCTGTGACCTTGTGCTTCAGCTGTTTACAGACAAAGGGTGATTGGAATAAACATTTTTCTGTTTTGAAGTCTGAGCCTCACAGACCGTATAAGAAACAATGTTACTTTCTTGTAGTTGTAGACCTCTCAATAAAAGCCTCCAGCCAGCTTTATTCTGGGCTCCAGTCCTCTGAGACTGAGAGACCCCGGCCTCAGAGAGATTTAACTGCATTAAGTCTCTGTTTGTTTCTTTCTTAAAAACTTAACCCAAACCGCCCCTTCCTGCATCCTCACTGCCCTTGTTGCGCGGGATGTGACATAGGGTAACATTCATAGGTTCTGAGCATTAGGACATGGACATTGTTGGGGGCAATTTGTTTTAGCCTACCGTAGGGCCATTACAAACAAAGCTGCTATAAATATTCATATTAAAGTCTTTGTGTGAACACATACTTTCATTTCTCTTGGGTAAAGATTAAGGAGTAGAATGTCTGGGTGGGTCATGTAGGTTTATGTTTAACAACTTAAACTGACAAACTATTTTCCAAAGTGGTTGAATCATCTATATACTTACCACCAGTATATGAAAGTTCCAGTTGCTTAAAATCCTCACCAATAATTAATATGTTAAATCTTTTAAATTTTATCCATTCTAGAGGGTATGTAGTAGTATCTTTTAGTAGTGTTAATTTGCATTTATCTTCTGACTGGTGGTATCGAGCATCTTCCCATGTGCCTATTTGCCATCCATCTTTGCTAAAGTGTCTAAATCTTTGCCCATCTTTTTTTTGGTTTAAAGATTTTATTGGGGAAGGGGAACAGGACTCCACTGGGGAACAGTGTACTTCCGGGACTCCTTCCAAGTCAGTTAAGTTGTTGTCCTTTCAATCCTAGCAGTGGAGGTGGCAGCTCAGCTCCAGGTCCAGCCACTGCTATCAGCTGCAGGGGCGCAGCCCACCATCTCCTGCGGGAGTCCAACCGGCAACTTTGTGGTTGAGAGCCCACCGGCCCACGCGGGAATCGAACCGGCAGCCCTCGGCACTGGCAGCACAGAACTCCAACCGCTTCAGCCACTGGGCCAGCCCTTTGCCCATCTTTTAATTGGATTGTTCAGCTTATTATTGTTGAGATTTTTATGCTTTTTAGATACAAGTCCTTCGTTTGATGTATGTTTTGTAAGTGTTTTCTCCTATTCTTCAGTATGTCTTTTTGTATCTGTGACCTTTGAACAGTAATATTTTTCAATTTTTGTGGTAGGCAGAATAGTGCCCTCCCCCCATTCCCACCAATTTCCACATCCTAATCCTTGTGACCTGTGAATGGAATCATACAGTATTGTGGAATCATTCAATGAATATATTACCTTGCATGGCACAGAGGAATGAAGGTGGCAGGCAAAATTGAAGTTGTTAATCAAGTTGTTGACCTTAAAATAGGGAGATTATCCTACATTATCTGAGTGGGCACAATGTAGTCACAAGAGTCTTAAGGTGGAAGAAGCAGGCAGAAGAGGGGGTCAGAGTGAAGCAATGTGAGAAGTACTCCACTCACCATTATTGACTTTGAAGATGGGGGAAAAGGGTCACAGCTGAGAAATGTGGATAACCTCTAGAAACTGGAGAAAGCAAAGGAATAGATTCTCTCCTAGATCCTCCAGAAAGGAATGTAGCCATGCCCAAACCTTGATTTTAGCCCTGCAAGACATGTGTCAGACTTCTGACCTACAGTACTGTAAGATAATAAATTGGTGTTGTTTTAAGCCGCTAAATTTGTGTTAATTTGTTACAATAGCAATAGGTTGCTAATAGAATTTCAATGAAGTCCAATATATTGTTTTCTTTTTCTTTAATAGTTTGTGCTTTTTCTGTCCTATTTAAGAAATCTTCACCTAAACCAAGGTCACTGAGATTTTCTCCTATCTTTTCTTCTACAAGTATATAGATTAGCTCTTATATTTAGGTCTATGACCCACTTTGCGTTAATTCTGTATTCAGTGTAAGGTGGCCTTTGTTTTCATATGATTATCCAATCGTTCCACACCATTTGTTGAAAAGATTATTTCTCCCCGTTGAATTGCCTAGGTACCTTTTTTGAAAATCAGTTGGCCATGTATGGATGGGTATATTTCTGGGCTCTATTGTGTTCCATTAATTTCTGCACCTATCTTTATGTCAGTACCACACTACCTTGATTAAAGTAGCTTTGAAATTAGGTAATGTAAGTCCTGTGTTCTCTTTTTTCCATATCTATTTTGGCTATTCTAGGTTTTTTCCATATAAATTTCTACAAAAAGCCTACTGGAATTGGGATTGGGATTGGGATTGTGTCATGCTGTAGATCAATTTGGGAAGGCACCATTTTAACAATACTAACTCTTCTGATGTGTGAATGTGGTCTGGCTCCTCATTTGTTTGGATTCTCTTTGATTTCTCTCAGCAATGTTTTGTAGTTTTCAGTGTAAAGGTCTTGCATGTTTTGGGTTTTTTGGTGTGTTTTGTTTGTTTTTGTTTTTTTGATCAAATTTATCCCTAGTTCATATTTTTTATGCTATTATAAGTGGTATTTTAAAATTTTAATCTCTAATTGTGCGATGCTAATATATAGAAATACACGATTTTGCCTTGTAGCAATCTTGTCAAACTCACTCAAAAGTTCTAATAGCCTTTTTGTAGATTCCCTAGGATTTTCTACGTAGAACATTATATCCCCTGAAATACAGACAGTTTTACTTCTTTTTTCTAATCTGTATGCCTCATTTCTTTTTCTTGGCTTATTGCATTGACCAAGACCAAATTGTTGAATTCATTGCCATAAAGCTGCTCCTTATATCCCCTTATTAACAATTAATGTCTTTAGGATCTCAAGTGCTGTCCCCTCCCTCACTCTTGATATTGGTAATTTGTGTCTTCTCTGTTATTTCCCTGATCAATTTGGCTAGAAATTTATCAATTTTATTGATCTTCTCTAGGAATTAGCTTTTGACACTATTGATTTTTTTCTATTGTGTTTTTGTTTTTTAATTGTTTTCTGCTCTTTATTTCCGTTCTTCTGCTTTGAGTTTAATTAGTCTTTTTTCCCTAATTCCTTAAGCTAGAAGTTGAAGTCATTGATTGTAAATCTGTATGCCTTTCAAATAATACTTTATGATGCTATAAATTCTCCTCTAAACATTGCTTTAGCTACACCTCACACATTTTTATATGTCATGTTTTTATTTTCATCCAAATCAAAGTATTTTCCTAATTTCCCTCATGAAATTTTCTTTGAGACATGGTTTGTTTTCAGAGGTGAATTGCTGAGTTTTCAAATACTTGGGAATTTTTCAGATAACTTTCCATTCTTAATATCTAATTTAATTCCTTTGTGGCCAGAGAACATATTTTGAATCATTTGAAATTTATTTTGACTTGTTTCATGGCCTAATGTTCCATGGGCACTGGGAAACAATATGTATTCTACTGCTGTATGACAGAGCATTCTGAACATGTTAGTTAAGTCCAACTGGTTAATAGGGTTGTTAAAGCCTACTCCATCCTTGCTGTTTTCTGTCTACTTGTTATAGTAATTATTTCATATATTTTGTCTTTATTTTTTTAAGTTGTTTAAGGTCAGAGAGTAAATTCAGTCCCTTTTATTTCATCATGGGTGGAAATTTAACTCTTTACTATCTTTTCTTGACTGGTTGTCTATAATCACAACACTTAGAAAAAATTTTAGATAACACAATACCTATTTGCATAAGTAGATGTGACAAAACTCTAATACTTTAATACATAAATCCAAAATTACTACCACTGTGACCCACTTGATAGATGATGTTTCTTTGGATGGTTTCTCCTCCTATGCAGATGATCAAGGTAAGGAATTCAGCAAGGGAGATAGGCTCAGGTTAGTGAGAAATTTCTGCCCTTTTCCAATCAGAAGATCATACCAGACTATAAGTAAGTGAGTGTGATGTAATCATTGAAGTAATCTTTAAAATTGCTCAAAATACTATACTATCTCCCATTTAAAAAAACAAAACAAAAAGTCCTCTGCCTTGATCTCATATTTCCATTCCAGCTATTGCCCCATTTCTCTGTTTTTCTTTACAGCTAAGCCTCTTGACAGAGCTATCTAAACTTACTTTCTCACCTTCTCCCTCTTGAATCCTCTCTGAGCAGGCTTTTGCTTCAGCATGCTACTGTGACAATTCTTGTCAGAATCACTAGTGTCCTTCATGCTGTCAGACCCAACGATCATTCCTCATTCCTCATTTCTCACCTTATGCAGCCTCTCAATTGGATGTAGCTTATCATGCCCTACGTTTTTAAGATATGATTCACATATAAAATTATACAAGGTCTGACCATTAAGTTTACCAACTTAATTAGAAATTAATTATCTAGAAAAAGTGCTACATACCTCATTACTGAATATCACTAGAGTCACCTTTGATGTACTCCCCTTGCGAAACTATGCACTGACACCAGAGCCTAGTCCACCCTTCAAAACAATTTCGGAATTTTTTTTCTGGAATGTCCATCAGAGCTGTCATCCTATTATCCTTGACGTCCTGAACGTCATCCATATATCTTCCTTTCACTATTTCCTTTATCTTCGGGTAAAGAAAGAAGTCATTGGGGACCAGATCAGGTGAGTAGGGAGGATGTTCCAATACAGTTATTTGTTTACCAGCTAAAAATTCCCTCACAGACAATACTGTGTGAGCTGGTGCACTGTCATGATGCAAAAGCCATGAATTGTTGGCGAAAAGTTCAGGTCATCTAACTTTTTTATGCAGCCTTTTCAGCATTTCCAAATAGTAAACTTGGTTAACTGTCCAGTTGGTACAAATGCATAAAGAATAATCCCTCTGATAGCAAAAATTATAGCAACATTGTTGCAACAAGTTTATGAAATTAATTGGCAGACCTCGTATTAGTTTCAGGTGTACAACTTAATGATTTGGTATTTATATATATTGTGAAATGATCACCATGATAAATCTAATTAACATCTGTTATCACACATAGTTACATTTTGTTTGTTTTTTAGTGATGAGAACTTTTAAGATCTACTCTCTTAGCAACTTGCAAATATATAATACATTATTGTTAACTATAATGACCATACTATATATTACATCCCCGGGACTTATTTATTTTATAAAGTTTTACCTTTTGATAACCTTTATCCATTTTGCCCACTGCCAGCCCCCTGCCTCTCTCACAACCATCAATCTGTTCTCTCTATCTATGAGTTACTATTTTTATTGTTTTTATTTAGATTCCAAAAATAAGTGAGATCATATGGTATTTGTCTTTCTTCAACTTGTTTCACTTAGCATAATGCCTTCAAGGTATACCCATGTTGTCACAAATGGCAAGATTTCCTTTATATGGCTGAATAATATTCCTGTGTGTGTGTGTGTGCGTGTGTGTCTGTGTGTGATATCTTCTTTATTATCCATTCATCCATCGATGGCCACTTAGATTGCTACCATTTCTTTTTTTTTTTTTTCAGGACTTCTTTTTTATTATTATTATTGGGGAACAGTGTGTACTTCCAGGCGTTTTTTTCCAAGTCAAGTTGTTTTCCTTTCAATCTTTGTTGTGGAGGGCGCAGCTCAGCTCCAGGTCCAGTTGCCATTTCTAGTTGCAGGGGGCACAACCCACCATCCCTTGTGGGAGTTGAACTGGCAACCTTGTGGTTGAGAGCCCACTGGCCCATGTGGGAATCAAACCGGCAGCCTTTGGAGTTAGGAGCACGGAGCTATAACCACCTGAGCCACCGGGCCGGCCCCAGTTGCTTCCATTTCTTGGCTATTATAAATAAGGCTGCAATAAACAAGGGGGTGCTAATATCTCCTTGAGATAATGATTTTATTTCCTTCAGGTAAATATCCAGAAATGGAATTCTGGATCATATGGTAGTTCTATTTTTAATTTTTTTTTTAGGAAACTCCATACTGTTTTCCATAGTGGCTGCAACAATTTACATTTCCACCAGCAGTGCACAAGGGTTTTTTCTCCACATCCTCACCAATACTTGTCATCACTAGTCTTTTGATAATAGTCATTCTGAAACGTGTAAGGTGGTACCTCATTGTGATTTTGATTTGCATGCCCTCCTTCCTGAAACACGTTTTCCCTTGGCCTTTCATAAATCACCCTCACAACTCTCCTCCTACCTCTGTGGAAGCTCTTTCTCAATCTCTTTTGCTAGTTCTACCTTATGTTCCTGACCTCATTTCTATCAATGTTTAATCCCTAGATGATCCACCAAGTCCATGACTTTTAAATATTATTTATATATTGATGATTTCCAAAGTTATATTCCCATCTCCAACCCCTGTCCTGTATTCAACTCCTCTCTTCAACTGCTTACTTATTATACATCTCCACTGGATGTTCCATAGGTATTATAAACTTAAGTTGCAAACTAAACTTGATCTTCCACCTCAAATCTGTGTGCCCTGTAGTCTTCTCCTTCTCAATAATGGCATCTCCACCCTACCAATTATTTATGTCAAAACATTTGGAGTGAGTCTTTCCTTCTGATACATTTCACGTGCAATCCATCCACAAAACCTATCAGCTACACCTTCAAGTCCAATCACTTATCACCACCTCTACCAGTACCACTGTAATCTAAGCCACCACCAAATTCTCCAACAGTTTCTTATTTCACACAGAGTAGACTCAAAAGTTTTGGCTGTGACTTATAAGGCCATTCATGACGAGTTAATTTTCTGACTTCATCTCCTACTCTCTCTACTCATCTCCTCTCCTATCATCCCCATCCCCACTCTGCTTCCACCACCCTGACCCCTACACACTTCCTCTTTCTTCATTTGCACTTGCTGTTTCTCCTTTTTTGAGCTTTCTTTCCCCAGCTATCCCCATATCTTTCTTCCTCTCTTCACTTGGGTCCCTGCTCAAATGTCACCTTATTAAAGAGACTCTTTCTTGCTTTATTCATCTTTAAATATTTATAACCACTTGCCATGTTATTGATTAATTAATTATCTATTTAAGCCTCACCTCTCACCCTCACTAGAATGTACCTAGACAGCCTGACTAAGAACTACTACCATTGACTATATAATAAAATTATTTTAAAAACATAAAAATAGTAGTTGAGTCGAGTGACCAACAGCATCCAATGCATCAGAGAAGTCAAAACTGGTAACTATTGGAAAATGTCTGTTGGATTGGAAAATTGGGGGGACTGGCAACTTTGAGAGCAGTTTTTGCAGGTTGTTGCATGGAGATACCAGATTGCAATGGGTTGAGGACATCCTCTCCTTCAAACTCTCATAGCTCTTCCCTCAAAAAACTTATCCTCATCTTTGCAGCTCTTAGTCCTTACAGTTACACAGTCATGCCTATGTACTAAACATCCTTCATGAGGTATTGTCAGTCCCTACCCTCCAGCAGGGCACAGCCTGATGGAAGAGGACTCTGAGCATTCCCAATCAGATGGTGTGTGTGTGTGTGTGTGTGTGTGTGTGTAGAAATAATAATTTAAAAACAACAAAAGTAAAAAGCAAAGCAAGAATGCAACTAATGTGCAATAAATGCACACCAAAGAGATCACAGAGAGAAGAGGCCAACTCAGGGAAGGCAGGCAGGGACACCCTCTCTGGTTCTGGAGCACCAGGACCGACTGGGACGTGACGTCCATAATTCACAGCTGATCAATCTTGGAGGACCTACGCTAGGACCCCTGGGAAAACTGCTCTCTTCTCTGACAGCTGAGCCCTTCTCCTTGGAGACCCAGGGCCAGGAGGTTTTTCTGTGAGATAGATGTACTCTGGTGCCTGCAGCCTAGATGATGGATGAACAGGCAAGAGCTGCTCAGGGCCACTGAGGTCAATGGGGCTGAGCAGGGAGAGAAATATGGCAGCAAACACAGCTCTGTGTGCAGAGAGTGCTAAAGGCTAAAAGGCAGGATCTTGGGGAGCACCAAAGATGCACAGGATGGCTTAACAAGGGTTGCACATGAAGAAAGCAGAAAAGCGCTGTCAGAGAAAGATGCAGAAAACAGAAGTATGAATCATCATGGAAGCCAAGAGAAAAGACAGCCTCACCATGAGAGAGGGAAGACCAACAGTGACTGCTGAACACTCTAGAGAGGTCCCTTCTGCAAAGCTAGGAAATACCTCCTTTGGATTTTATCACTAGGAGGTCCTTGGGGGAGTTGGGGAGAACAGTATCAGCAGAGAGGAGGAGGCAGAGACCAGGTTTCAATGGGCTGAGCAGCAAATGGCAAATGAAGATAGAGAACAAGGTCAGTGGGTTTGCCACATTTAGCAAATAAAAACACAGGATGCTCAGTTAAATTTGAATTCATCTGAAATTTGAATTTCAGGTAACTAATGAATAACTTTTTTAGTATGTCTCCATGTCTCCATTATTTGTTGTTTGTCTGAAATGCAAATTTAACTGAATGTCCTGCATTTTATGTGGCAATTTTAACAGGGTGGCATGTGGACTTCTCTTTCAAGCAACATGCCTTGGAAGAAGAGTTGAGTTCTCAGGCCATAGCTGGAAGTGGACCCAGGTCAATGGAAAGTTGTGTCTAGGAAGGGATTGTCTGAGCATGTAGAGCAGATTACAATGCTTTCTGTCGTTTATTTGTAAGCTGAAAGAAAAGAGTCTATAGTGGAGAGGCTAAAGACACAATTGGGGGAATCATTGATTATTTAAATTATGGGTCTCTAGCCAGGACCAGAAATCATTTAGATCCACCCATTAAAAGCAGACAGTTTCTCCTCAACCCTCCATCCCACAAAAAGCTCAAAAAAATATAAATTTCCAGTTTTAATTTGCAGGTGGATTGCTGCTACTCTAAAACTGTGAAGTTGTGGATTTAATAAGGGCTCTCGTCAGTAAAATTTTTTCTTTTGTTATGTGTTTTTCTTGGCATTCTGATGGACAAACATAGCTGCAAATATTTTTCTAAATAAAGCAATCCACTTTGTCAACTTTATTTCTTAAAATCCCATCTATTTTTAGTCTTACTGTGAATGGTGAAGTTGTCAAAGCCTCTTTTGATGATGAAAGAATGATGTTGTTGGAGTCATCATATAACATACTCAACAGCTGTTTTTCTTCCTCATTACACCCAAATCCAGGGTCACATCTGGTTTGAAAAACTGGAAGAACTTGAAAAACTGGAACCCTTTTGTTTATTTCTGTTCCTTTTACTCTAATTTCTTAGATTTCTGACAGATTCACCAGTCTTTTGTTCCTGAATTTTGTGACAGAAAGAAATAAAAGGGTCTCACCCCTTTCCAAAACTACTAACCCTAAGTTTATTTTGTTTTATTTCATATTGGGCAGAGTCCAGCCACCAAGTCTAATTCTTTACTGGGTTTTAGGCATGTAGACCTTACAGCGGGAGCAGCAGTGTAGCTTCCTCTGCCCTTAAGAATTTCCCTGGCTGTTAACTCTTTGGAATTTAGCAAGTATCTCTCCTTCATAAGGGACTCTGAGACATTCAATAAGGGTGGAAAATGACAATATAGGGCTACACAAATTCCTCTTTTCCCAAATTGCTTGTTATACCTTAGCTTCAAAACAAGAGTTCACTAGCTTTGTTTTGAAGAAAACATCAATGGACTGCCCCAAATGCTGTTTGTCTGTTTCTGATCAGCTCCAGCCTTCAGCAGAATCCATGTAAGTGGAGAACAATTGCTTTAAACAGATAATTGAGAGATAATTTCTAATTCTGCCTTTTGCTTCCTCTCCTTAGTACTCAGGTTAGAGCTTGGTCACCTTTGGTACCTGGCATTCAGGATCGGGCGGCAGGAGGTTATGCTTGGGACCTGATCTCAAATAAACTATCTCTACCCAGTTAATGAATAATTTTCTATGGCGCCTATCCCAATGGATAGACAAGTACAGAAGAGGCTGGAGCTAAAGCTGAGGCCAGGCCAAGACAGGACAGAAAAGTTTCTTTATGGATCAAATATTTGCAGAGTCTCTAAAGGCCCTTCTAGGTGACAGCTGTCCTCCTGCCAAGCTGACCAAGGCACCAGGCTGACAGGACCTAACATCTTGAAAGGATGTTTCCTCTAACATGAGGCCTAAATCCTTTCATCTGCAGGTTGAATATCTTAGACTACTTAAATCACAAAGGACTAAGTCCCTGTAGGCCAGGGGCTCTCAGACTTTTAATTCCATGGTCTATTCCAACGTGGGGACAAAATAACATAAAAACTAACAGCTTGTCAACTGTTATTTTGCCAATTGAACAAATAAAATACTAATCTTCTGTCATCGTTTCAGAAAAGGACACTTGAACATAAAAAATATGAAATACTTACTATTTCCCCCCTTTTCCTGCCTCTCTCCCCCCCACACACACACACTCCAGTTCAAGCCATTGTCAAGCCTCAGTCTAGTTGTGTAGGACACAGCTCCCTGGCCCATGCTGGTATTATGAGCCTTGCAGTCGGTCACCAGTCCTCCACCCGCTGCAGCACATGGCAGCCCTCACCAACCTCTGGCTGCTCACAGCAGCCCAGCTCCAGGGAAAGCTGTCGTTCACAATCTTAGCTGTAAAGGGAGCAGCTCACTGGCCCATGTGGGAATCGAACTGGCGACCTCGGCATTAGGAGCATGGTGCTCCAACCACTTGATCCACCAGGCTGGCCCCAACTCTCTTACTCTTTACTAAGGAATATATCCCAGTTCTTTCCCAGAAGGGAGTTTTAAACTTACACCATTATACAAATATATGAAAATGTGTGTGTATGTGTGTGAGAGTGTATACCCATGCACATTAATATGCACACGCATTTATTATCATCCTTCTTAATTTCTCCTTATCACACAACACCTGTAGTATAGTAATTTAGCACATGGACTCTGGGGCCAGAATACCTGAGTTCAAATATAGGCTCTACCACTTATGATCTGAAGAACCTCAGTTACTTCTCTGATCCCTGGTTTTATCATTTATTAAGTGAAAGTGATAGTAATAATACACACTTTCCAGAGTAGTTATGAGAATTAAATGAGTTAATACGTGACAAGCACCTAGCAGAGGAAACACCCAGTAAATGATAGTCATTATTATTACATTGCCACAGACCAGTGAAGTCTTCATGAATTGGTCTCTGGGAACGACTGACAGAGCCACCCATTCTTCCAGAGCAGAAAATGTGAAGTCTAAAGTAGGCATGACTAGTGCGGATGGGTGGCTCAGTTGCTTAGAGCAAGAGCTCTGGGCAACAGGGCTGCCGGTTCAATTCCCACATGGGCCAGCGAGCTGTGTCCTCCACAACTAGAATGAAGTCAATGAGCTGCCGCTCAGCTCCCGGATGGCCAGATGTTTCAGTTGACTGGAGCACGGGCTCTCAACCACAAGGTTGCCAGTTCAACTCCTTCACTCCTGCAAGGGATGGTGGGCTGTGCCCCCTGCAACTAACAACGACAACTGGACCTGGAGCTGAGCTGCGCCCTCCACGACTAAGATTGAAAGGAACAATAACTTGACTTGGAAAAGTCCTGGAAGTACACACTGTTCCCCAATAAAGTCCTGTTCCCCTTCCCCAATAAAATCTTAAAAATGTATATATATAAAAATAAAATAAAGTAGGCATGACTCATCCAACTAAGGTTTATGGCCAGTTACTGAACTTAACAGGAGCAGGACTCAAGTCTCTTGACCAAGTCTGATGTATCTCTGAGGTCTCCCAGAAACAAGTGACTTTGACAAATGGCTGGGGATGAAGCAGAAATCAGTGAGCAACTGTATGGTGCCTGGGGGTAGAGGGTAGGAAGCCAGCACTTTAGCAGGGCACAATGACCAGGTTGGGAGCCATGGTGACCAGAAAGTCTGGCCACTGCTGCTCTGTTGCTCTCCTTTCTCTTTCCTCCAACCCCAGAGAAGATGAAAACAAGAGTAGGTGGGGGCATGGGAAGTTGTGAGCATCCCCACGTGGGGTGGGAGTAGGAACACACTTTGCAACATTTCCTCCTCCTGCCGTCAGTCCCTGCAGAACACTTGTGGAGCACCCAACTGTGCTAGTGGTCTTACCTCTGGGTGCAGAGTCTGTTGATGAAGGTCCTTCCCTGCCAGTCACCTGAGAGGTGTTCTGACTCACTTTTGTTGTTGTGGTTTGGGGGCTATTCCCCATTTCCTAAGCAGATACTGCCTTGGTGAGGGCCACCAAGATCAGGTAGGACTGCACTCCATGGCTGGTAATAGACCCTGTCACCGTGGCTGCTTTTTGATTTCACATAGTAGGAAATCAGGCTGCCCAAAGCAGTCTCCCTCAGTCTCTCTGCTCCACTACCTTTCGCACATAACTTTCATCCACATGAATGTCTCCTGATCACATGTTCCAGGAAAGAAGAAGAAAAAGAAAATGACAAAAAGGAAGGGGTGAGTTTATATCAAGAACTCAGACTTTCCCATAAACCCTCCAGCAGCTTCTGCAGATAACTCATTGGTCGTATATAGCTGCTCCTAGCGGCAAGGGAGGAAAAGAAATGTTGTGTTGTGTCTGGGCGACAAATTGTGGTTTTATTAGGAAGGAAGGAGAGAATGGATTCTGGGTAAGAAACTTTGTCTGCCAGAAAGTTGTAACCACAATAAAATTAAGCCTTTTTGCTTCTTCTTCCCTCCAAAGTTTCCTTCAGAGGGTCACATTTGAAAGAAACGTTAGTCCAGCTGCAGACGCCTTACAGTCTATACAGAGCTTTACTGAAATCCTATGCAGAGCCTCACACACCGCACCTCACTACACAACCTTCGTAACAAGCCTCTGTATACTTTCCTCTCAAGAGCTAATCAATCTCCCTCTCTCCGGCAAAACAAAATAAGACAGACAAAGCAAAAACAAAGACCAACCCACAAAATGAGCTGCTTCTCTCTTTAGCCTCTATGCAGCCCACTTTCTCTTCCATGTTTCTGTGTTTTACCTCTTTCTTGTGGAAATTGATTTGGTCTCTGGGCTTTTACAAGTCTTGGCCTCTACCTATCACCTCTATAAGCACAGCCAAGGATGAAAACAAAGAATTTGGGAAATTACATAAGGCCTGTAAGTTATCCTTTGATATCTCCCCTGCTACCCAGTTTATGAGCGAGCCAGTGGAAACCCCAGATCTACTTACACACAAACACCTGCAACAGCTGTCTGGAGACCCACCTTATGTCCCCCTCAGCCTCCGGCTCTCGTGGCTCTCACTTTAGTCTGAATTGTCCCTCCCCACTTTGATACCCGTCTTACTAGTTTGAGCCAAATTATTTCCATCTGCTCCTTCAAAGCCCGCTTAAGATCAACTATGAGGAGGCTCCCTCAGTTAACCTTGCTTGGCTCCCATCCAGTCTGTCCACTGCCCTGCTGTGAGAGGTAAGCCCCTGGTTTGTATGATTTTTATTTCATTTTGTATTCAGCATTTGGATCACATGTCTATTTTCTTTGTGTTCTGTCTCTACCATTAGGCTGTGACCAACCTGAGGGTAAGGGTTACCCATTCTTTTTTTCTGATGTGTTTTGGGCACCTTCATGTGTCAGGTGCTGAATACGTGCCAAGGATATAAGGCACACCCAGTCCCTGACCATCCTCAGGACCTGCCTCTCCTGGGCCTTTTCTGGTCCCCAGGACAGGGCTCTGCCTGGGGATCCAATGGGATGACTGACCATTGTCTAGATACCATGAGGAAGGGGGTTGGGACTCAGCCTCGGAGATGAGCCCGCCACTGTCTTCCTGGACTCCAAGTCCATACCACTTCAGCAGGAGGCCCCAGGCCTCCTCCCAGTCCCTGGCATCTATCCGGTGTTACTGTTGGCTCCACCTGCCTGCGGCACAGCCAGGGGCTGAAAGAGCTTTTATTACAAATGAGGGCAGTCAGCTGAATTTCCAAGTCAAATATTTTTCCACTTCAATTTTTCTCCTTTCCTCTTTTGCCCAAATAACACATTCACTTTATGGAAAAGGGACAAAGCAATTCTCCTTCTATGGGTTAAAGACTTTATGAGGAATACCTGGGGGGATGAGCAGGGCTCAGGCCAAAGGCCTTCTCATGCTGGGAGGGAAGGGAGGAAGAAGCTTCCTTTCTGGGAGGGCTCTTCAGCCCCCAGGAAGACAGGGGTGACATCAAACCAGAGAGGCCAAGCCTTTTCTCCTCCCTACCTCTTATTCCATCCCACTTCTTCTTCCATTTCTTTCCTTTCTTTTATCTTCTCATCCTCTCTTTCTTCCCTCTATCTTCCTGTTCTCTTCTCTCCCTCTCCTTGCTATTCATTCATTCATTCATGCATGCATGCATGCATTCTTTCAGAAGACATTGCTTTAGCCTCTGCTACATGTCAGATAGAGTGCTGCATGCTAAGAACACAGAGACAAAAAGTCAAATCTCAAGGCTCCTACAGTCTAGGGCTTGTGGAGGGTGGGGCTTGCAGATGACAAGCTGGGGTGAGGAGTGACAACTGGCAAAGAGAGCTAACTGGTAAGTCTCCACGTACCTTCAGAGGCTCAGGCAGTCCATCTGAAATGTGAGAAAAGCTAGAACCTGTAGTGGGTATCTGTGAAGACTGGCTCTTTCATACCTCCTATCCCATCCTAAGGGGAAACACTTCAGTGGGAAAAAACATGGACTATGTGAACATGCTGCCCCTATTCAAATCCCAGGTTTACCACTTTCTGTGTAATCGTAACAAGCCATTTAATCTTTCTATTGTTATTATTTCTTGTTTATAATATAGACTTAATTTTTTAAGAAAATTCTTAGGTTTACAGCAAAATTTAGCAGAAAGTACAGAGAGTTCTCCATACATTCCTGGCCCGCCCCATGCAGAGTCTCCCCCATTATAAACACCTCCCACCAGAGTGATGCCTTTGTTACAATTGATGAACCTACATTGACACGACATTACTACCCAAAGTCCATACTTACCTTCAGGTTCCTTCATGTTTTTGTACATTCTATGCACTTTGACCAATATATAATGATCTGTATCATGCAGAATAGTTTTATTGCCCTAAAATCCCTCTGTACTCTGCCTTCACTTCATCTTTGTATCCTCAATTTCTTCTTCTTTGAAATGGGAGAAATAACTGTCTCATGAGTTATCATTAGAATAAAATGAAATAGTATACATGAGTGCTTTGCTTTAGGCGTGCATTATTTATATAATATTTCTATGAAAAGCCAAGAGCCCTCCCATGTTGGTCCCTGACTGTAGTGCATGCTACTGGAGGAAGGAAAGAACCAGGTGGGGAGGAGTGAAATTTTTCTGGAGCCCCAAAGCACAAGCTGCCTGATCTGGTTTGGTGGTAGGCTACTTTGGGGGTAAGCTACATTGGGGGTAGGCTACTTGGGAGGAGGATATGGAGACCCATGGGATTCCAGGGGACTGTGGTTTCTTGCTCCTGAAGTAACTCATACAACTTTATCCAGGCAGTCCCCTGGCTGCTCTTGGCAGGGGCTCAGGGAGCCTGAATGAGTCACCTCCACGTGGCTGATGTGGGAGAGAGGGGTGAGGGAGAGTGGGAGGGAGAGGGCTCATGCCTCGGCTGGGCCACGCTGGCTTGGAGAAATTGTTCCTGAAAGTCCCTGGCAGGAAGTAGACTGCTGTGGGCTGTTAACCTGCCATGCAAATCGACAAGTAAACAGTCTCCAATGAGAATCCCAGATGCCCAGTGCATTCCAAAGACCCAGACAGTTACTCGGGGCTCAAGGTGGGGGCCAGCTTGAGGGAGCCCCATGCACAAGCGAAGGCAGGACTGCTGGTCTCTCCAGTGTTCAGACAGGGATTTTGCCGAGGAGACCTCAGTCTCCTGCACCCAGACAGGCAGTGTCTACACAAAGAGAAGGAGACCTGGCAGTACAGATGGCACAAATGTATCACCCTTTGTTTATATGGGAAAAACCCCTCTGGGGTCTGCTGGGGCTGTCTAGACACAACAAGTGAGCTGGGCCATGGTGCTAGAGACATGGGTGGGCCATGTGGTAGGCTTGGGTAGGTACACCAAGTCTCCATCTCATGGGTCTGTCACCAGGCAGGACACAAGTGGGTTTGGGAGGATACCAGCTGCTTCCTGTATATATACTTGGAATTTATTGGCCTGTGGTGAGGAGGGATGGGGAGGGAGAGGATGGAATGGAACACATCTGGTGACCTGATTTTTTTGTTTTCCTGCTCTTGGTTAAGGAAGGGCCTTGGCTGTCTATATGGCTGGAAGAAAAAGTTAGAAAAATGGGGCAGGAGGAGGAGAAGGGAAGATGGGGGCAGAGGTTGCATATTATTTGGTTGGGCCGAGTTTGATCCTGAGAAGGCCACTACTCCTCATGGTCTAGGAAGGGCTCGGTGTCCCTATGAAAGGAATTTGGCTCGGTGAAGATTGGATGAGGGTGAAAAGTATGAATACATGAACATTTAGCAGCATCTTCAACAAAGATACAACATACATACATACCTATACATAAATCCAAAAGAATTACACAAACACACTCACCTTCAGGTATAGTTGCAAATATAGCTATCAACTATATAAAAAAAGCTCACACTTCTTACTTACGCACATACTGCCACTGAAACACACAGATATTCATCAAGAACAGAGGGAGTCACGCTGACCCTGAAGATCAAGACCAATGTACTGGAACCATCACCACGTGGGTGTTGCAAAGTCTAAGACCCATCTCAAGTTTTCTGCAAACTTCCAGAGAGCATACCTGCCTTTAATGAATCATTCAGTCTAGGGTCCTCTGGTCACTCTTTGTGACAGTCCTGTCCCACACCACCCCCATGCAAATGGAGAATAAGGCAAAACACTCACACGGCTTCTGTGATGAGGCAAACTTGTGAAGATTTGAAGAAATGAAGAGATTTGCATTGTAGCAATGCAAACAACTTAAACAGACATTTCTGTTCAAAAATCCATTGGTCATTTTCACAACTCCAGATCCAGACTCTCTCCATGTTATTCAGCAAATCTCCTTCTCCCTCTTCTCTGTTTTCTTCTTCTCAGGGCACAATCCAAATTCCTTTTATTTTCCTATATGGAGTTCAGCTCTCTCCAACCTCTGTCTCTAAAGTTGGCTGCTGGACCCCATTAGCATAGCCAAAACACAATGGAAACTCTGAAAATAGCCACTGTGGCTTATTAATTGATTAAGCTCCTAAAACAGAGGTCATCTGCCTTCCTCCATCTTCCTCTAGAGAGGGTAGTTTATATTTTTCTAGCTAAACATAAATATGCAAATATACACTTAAGGCACAGAAACAAAGAACTCTCTATCCACTTTCCCAAATAAGTTAGACAGAGAATGAACTCATCTATGCCAGGTATAGGACAGTAAGCTAAATTCAAAATCGGTGCTTCCACCCCAATCCCCACTCCCCACTTTTAAGTATTTTTGGGGGGTTGGGGGGCAGCTGGATGGCTCAGTTGGTTAGCTCGAGCTCTGAGCAACAGAGTTACCGGTTGGATTCTCACATGGGCCAGTGAGCTGCACCCTCCAAAACTAGGTTAAAGACAACGAGCTGCCGCTGAGCTTCCGGAGGGGCAGCCGCATGGCTCAGTTGGTTAGAGCGTGAGCTCTCAACAACAAGGTTGCTGGTTCAATTCCCACATGGGATGGTGGACTGTGCCCCCTGCAACTAAAGATTGAAAACGGTGACTGGACTTGGAGCTGAGCTGCGCCCTCCACAACTACCGTATTTGCCGGCATATAAGACGATTTTTTGGCCCCGAAAAATATGCCTCCAAGTGGGGGGGGTCGTCTTATACGCCAGGTACACTTCAGATAGACTGCCCATAGTGCTTGCCCGGTGCCATAGTGGCCTCCCGATGCCCGCCCACTTCATTCCACATACCGTTCAGGCATCAGCAGCACTGCTGGGTGTATGCTCGGCTGTTATGCGATTTTGCTGTTATGCGATTTTACCACACTCGCAAAATCGCACACAGCCGAGCATACACCCAGTATGATAGCGCAAAATCGTGTATCGCGATACCACACTGGGTGTATGGTCGGCTGTGTGCGATTTTGCAAGTGTGGTAAATTCGAGTTACCGTATATTTCTTTACATATGCATTGAAGATTCGCGATTTTGCGCTATCATGGTGCCTGTTAGAAAGTTGAAGAGCTCGCACTTGCGCACTAGTGAGGTCCCAGGGAGATGCTGATGCAAGGGTGGACCAGACTGCTATAGTGACAGGGCGGGCAAACAGGGAGCAGGGACCAATCAAATCAGGCTTTGTATACAGCCAACAGCCAACCACAATACTGCACCATTGTACAGTACAGCATAGAAAATGTCGACCAGTCAAACCCCTATCATCCCTATCATGGCACCAGCCAAAAGAAAGAAGTATGATGCAAATTTTAAACTGAAAGTTATTTGGTGTGTGGAAGGTGTGCGGAAGAGGGGGTAGTCTTATACGGCGAGTATATAACAAACTCTGTATTTTGAGTGGAAATGTTAGGGGGTCGTCTTATATGCCCAGTCGTCTTATACGCCGGCAAATACGGTAGATTGAAGGACAACAACTTGGAGCTGATGGGCCCTGGAGAAACACTGTTCCCCAATATTCCCCAATAAAAATAAGGAAATAAATAAAATAAAATCTTGGTCTTTTTTTTTAAAAAAAAAAAGGGTTTCCAGGGCTCCTCTCACCATGGACTAATTAATTTATAAAGTCAACATCACTGAGAGTCTGCTACATATCAAGCAGTCTACTTGGGATACAAAGATGAATAAAACAAAGACACAGAACTCAAAGAGTTCAAACTGTAGATGGAGTGGCAGATAACTAAACATGTGATCATGATATAATTAGAATAAGCTTGTGATAGGGAAGTAAAATTTGCTGCTGGAACACAGAGGGAAGGCAGTTTATTCAGTTTGTCAGTGGAGGTCTGAGGAAGTTGTGGAGGATAAGTAGAAGTTCATCACTTAAAGAAGACAGGGTGTCATTGGGGATCAAACCAAGCCAGCATTCATTCATTTGTTCACCTAATTTTTAGTACTGTGCTAAGCAATGAACAAGGCAGACAGACTTTACTTAGTTATAGGAACTGTAGGCTTTAACAAATATGTGAGTATTGTGGAAGGGAAGCTGAGTCAGGTAAACCTCTCTAAGGATGTGACATCTAGACTGACACCTAAAAGAAGAATAAGAGTTAGCTAAGTGAAAGAGAGTGGAAACATGTTCAGGAAGAGGAATGAACATGCTTGAACCTAAAAGTGAGAAAGAGTTTGATGCTTATGAGAAACACCAAGAAGAGTGGCATCACTGATGCGAAGGGACGTGGAGGAGAATGGAATAAAATGAGGCTGGGGAAGTAGGCAGGGTCCAGATATATTAAGACTTCCTTCTAATATATTATAGTAGAGTGCAGAGTTAGGGGAAATGCTAAGAAAGCAAAGTCTGGAGTTCAACTCTATGAGTTGGGGTCAACTCTATGAGATTAAAGAACTTTGACAAGAAAGCTGATTCTGACCAGCATATGGCTGAGGCTGGGAGTCCCTCTGTATTCAGTCACCCTGACATAGGAAATATGGTCTAGAAAGAGCACAAGTGTAAGCCAACAGAGCTGTAACCTTGGGTATAGTATAACCAAGCGTTACATGAGTGCATGTGATTCTCCTCCCTGAAAGACTCACCGCCATGGCTGGTGCAGGGACATACATCAACAGGAATGTCATGCAGCATCAAACAGGGACACATCAGTCAAATGTGACCAGCCTACAAATGCGATACCATGCAACAGTCAAAAGTGGCCAAAGAAAGGACCTGGTGGAAGCCTGGCATATTCTCAAGTTCTCCTTTTTCTTGGCATTTGAATGTAGATTGACTTTTTTGGATTGAGAACTACTGTGGTCCATAGGCCCAAAAGGGCTACGGACTGAAGCTCAAATGCTTTTAATAAAATGAGGCAGGTCCTCATTTTTATTCCAAGCTGGTGACATTGGTCATACAATTTACACTAAGCTAAAGGAAGGGAAGCCATCAAAATCATTTAGGTAAGGAAATGTCAAGATCAGAATCATGTTTGAAAAAGATTAGTTTGAATACTGTGCAAGGAATAAAGGAGAGAAAGAGAACAAATCCAGAAAGACTAATTAGGTTTTATAAGTTAGGAATGCTTTCAACTTCAAGTAAGAGAATACCCAACATAGTTTAAACCTGTAATGACATTTATGGTTTACCAACAGGAAATCAGAAAATAAGGCATCCTCAGGGATGGTTAGGCAGCTCAATGATATCATTATAAAGACCCAGGTTTGTTCTATCCTTCCATTCCACCATACTCCATGTTTTGGCTTTTTATTCTCTTGCTTGTCCCCTCCTGGTTGCAAGATGCCTGCCTTACCCCCAGACATAACAATCTTATTCAAAGCAAAGAGAAGGGGGAAGTGCTAGCCATGATCTGTTCCTTTTCTCAGACAAGCAAAACTTTCCTGGAAGCCCATCACAGGTGTCTTTTTACATTTCATTGGTCAGAACTAGATCACATTGCCCCTCTAACCACAAACAAGGCTGCAAAATTGAGTATCAGTATTGTTCACTATGATTCACTACCTGGAGGTAGACATATTGCTGCCTGGAGCAAAACTGGGATTCTGATAGCCAGGTAAAAAGAGAAATGACTGTCAGGTAGGAAACAAACAGTGATGGTCACAGAGACAAGAGTAGATGGCCCCAACTAAGATGGTGACATTGGAGACAGAGATATTTAAGAAATGGAAGTTATAGAACTTAGTGATGGGATGTGGAGAATGAAGGAGAGGAAGGAGAAAAGAATGGTTTCTGAGTTCTAAGCATTGGCAGCCAACAGATTATAATGCCATCTACTAACGTGAGGAAAAACAGAGGTGTGGAGAAGATGAAGAGTCCACTTGTAGACATTTTGAGTTTGAGGTTTCCACATATATCCAAATATCAACATTATGTGAGAAAGTGGATGCATCACTCTGAAGCTCAGGAAAAAGGCCTGAGCTATAGATAGATATGGACTTGAAAATCATTAGAAGCCGTGAGAATGGATGAGTTTATTTGAGAGAATTTTTTGGGTTGCATAGAAAGAAATATAACACAAATAATGTTAGGGAAAGAAAAAGAATATTTTTTTGCTCACACAACAGGATATGCATAGAAGTGGGCTAGATTTTGGCCAAAGAGCATCTAGTACTTAAATTTGGAGGTTCGGTTTTTCTCTTCCTTCCAGCTGCCACATTTCTTTATCTTTTATAAGATAATAAACTATTCCTCTGTACATTATTTCATTGTATCCTCATGGTTATCCTTTGAATCAGGTATATTATTTTCCCCACTTTTAAGAGGAAAAAGCTAAGCCTCAAAGATTAAGTGTCTAGTCCTCACTCAAGAGAAGAACAGACTTTGGATTTGCCGTCTGCAAGGAACATGAATCTCTGACTTTCAGAGCTTCTGGACCTCTGGCTCTAAGCAGAAAGGGTCCCCTTCAATAAAGCTGTAAATTCTTTCCTTCTTCCTGTCATGTAGACCAGTAAGACTGATGATTGTTTTTTGCAGCAAGAACTAACCAACACAATTTACTATCCCAACATTTTTCTACCAAGTCCCCTAAATCACAACCTCCAGAGCTGTTTGATTTTTTTTTCACATGGGAGTGATTTGAACATGTGTAAATAATGAATAAGATCCAGGAGAGCAGACAATATTGAAGAACTGGAAAACGTTGGTGTGAAGGTGAAAGGACATGGGACTCATAGTACCAGTGGAAAGACTGGCCTTTCCAGTTGCCTTCCATTGAAATAGGAAGGCAGGAGGAAAGGATGGGTATGGATGCAGGGAGAACTGTGCATATATATGTTGGCTTACTTTGCCCCATTTCAATCCCCTCTATATTACCTTCCTCTGTTATAGAGGCTGGAAAGGAAAATGCTTAAATTTCTAGCATCCTTTGCAGCTAGGGATGTCCATGAGATGAGTTCTAGTCAAAAGGAGTAGGAAGAATCTCAGAGGAGGCCCTCCCTAGCTGAATAAAAGGGCAAAACCCATCTAGAAAGGAATAACCAAGATGGCACAGTAGGAAAATGTTGTGTTTAACTTCTCTCACAACATCAAAATCACAACTAATCTACAAAACAGCCATTATTGAGAATCGCCTAAAATCAAGTTGAACTGAAGCCTTTCAGCTAAGGACTTGCAGAAGAAGCCACTTCCATACTGGTGGGACGGCCAGAGACGTGAAATGGGCTGGTCCCACACCCACGTGTGACCATTAAAGATCAGGAGAGATATTTCAGTTGTGGGGGTTCCCCCCCCCCATCCTTTAAAGGAGTGAGGGATCCAGTGCCAGGGAGAGAAGTCTCCATAATTTAGGTTGTGAAAACCAATGAAGATTGTGACTGAAATTGAGTGCGGCTGCACTCACAGGTGCTCCTCTTAAAGGGATCATGCACGGATTTACCCACCAATGGAATCACTCGTGCTGAGCTCCAGTGCTGGGGCAGCAGCTGGAAAGGTGGCAGGGACACAATGGGAAAGAATTGAGTTGTCTGGCTTGGGACGGGGGCTGAAGAGGCGGTTTTCTCCTGGATGGGGGAGCTGGCAGAGGACATTGTTTCTTTGTTGAGTCTTCCCCCTTCCCGGCATGTGAACACAGATGGCTGCCATTTCTGAGTCTCTGCCGTTAGTTCACCATGCGCTGGTGATTTGAGATCTGGCCCCACCCAACTTTTGGGCACACTGAGGCTGCTTTCAGTGCCTTTTTCATGCAGACCTCCTGCCTTGGCTCAAGTTGCAGACTTTCCTAGGGTCTCTCAAAGATTCGCGGAACCTAGACAAGCAGCACCTAGCTTGAGGATGTCCTATACCTCTGGCTGAGCAGCCCTAGGCAAGCACTAGAGGCAGCCAGCCTTGGTTTGTGGCTTGGCCTCTTAAGGGGCTTCCAAGCACAGAACAGGAAGCAGCCATCTGCAGATTTTTTTCTGGTTCCCATTGGGTGGCCTGGGTGGGGCATGGGCTGTGGCTGAAGTAGACCTACAGCAGATCCCCTCCAAGATGGTCCTGGGACTGGTTGCCCCCGTGGCCAGCTTCAAAATGAGCTGGAGTATCACCCAGCTGCCTCCAAGTATGACACACCCAAGGGGCAGATTGGGCAGGCACCAGAGTCCTGCTGAGGCAGATCCTGCTCTGTAGGATCAGCCCCTGCACAACAATTCTTCCACTGGAGTCAGGGCCATTCCTCACAACCAGTGAACCCAAGGGTCAGTCCCTCACATTGATGTGTAATTATCACCCAAGGCTCAACTACAAGAGGAGGGCACACACAACACACACAATGGACACACCTGGAGCGTGTGGCTCAGGTGATCAGAAAGACTGCACCACTGAACCCCACAGCACACCTACTACAGAAGGCCACCCTACTAAGACCAGAAGACATAGCAGTCCTACCTAATACATAGAAACAAACACAGGAAAGCAGCCAAAATGGGAAGACAAAGAAACATGTCCCAAATAAAAGAACAGAACAAAGCTCCAGAAAAAGAACTGAGCAAAATGGAGATAAGCAATCTACCAGATGCAGAATTCCAAACACTAGTTATAAGAATGCTCAGTGATCTCAGGGAGAACTTGAAAAGAGAGAAAGGAAGCATAAAAATGGAGATGGAAACCATAAAAAAGAACCAGTTGGAAATAAAGGACACAATAATGAAAATGAAGAACATATTACAGGGAATCAAGAGTAGATTAGATGAAGCAGAGGATCGAACCAGCGATGTGGAAGATAAGGTAGCAGAAAACAAAAAGAAAAAAGAATCCAAAAAATTGAAGAGAGTTTAAGGGGCCTCCAGGACAATATCAAGCATACCAACATTCACATTATTGGGGTACCAGAAGGAGAAGACAGAGCACAAGGAATTGAAAACCTATTTGAAGAAATAATGACAGAAATCTTCCCTAACCTGGTGAAGGATATGGACATACAAGTCCAGGAAGCACAGAGAGTCCCAAACAAGATGAACCCCAAGAGGCCCACACCAAGACACATCATAATTAAAATGCCAAAGGTTAAAGACAAAGAGAGAATCTTAAAAGCAGCAAGAGAAAAGCACCTAGTTACCCATAAGGGAGCCCCCATAAGATTGGCAGCTGATTTTTCAACAGAAACTTTGCAAGCAAGAAGGGAGTGGCAGGAAATATTCCAAGTAATGAAAAGTAAAAACACACAACCAAGATTGCTCTACCCAGTGAGGCTGTCATTTAGAATTGAAAGACATATAAGAAACTTCCCAGACAAGAAAAAGCTGAAGGAGCTCATCATCACCAGGAGTTCAAACCAATATTATAAGGAATCTTAGAGGGACTGCTTTAAGATAGGAGAGGGGTTAAGGATGGGTGAAAGGTGAAGGGATTAAGAAGTACAAATTGGTTGTTACACAGTAGTCATGGGGAAGTAGGGTATAGCACAAGGAATATAGTCAACAATATTGTAATAACTAGGTACGGTGCCAGATAGGTACTAGATCTATCAGGGTGACTGATGGAAATGGGGTTAGGGGTAGAGTAAAAAGGGTGAAAGCATCAAGAAATACAAATTGATAGTTAATACAGTATGGGGAATATAATCAACAATGTTGTAAAGATCATGTAAGGTGCCAGATGGGCACTGGACTTATCAGGGGGATCACATCATAGACTGTGTGGATGCCTGACCAATGCACTGAAGTAGAATAATATTGAATGTCAACTATAACTAAATATATAGGTATCTATAGTCACGGGATGTGGAGCACAACATAGGGAAGATGGTCAATGGTATTGTAACAGCTATATAAGATGTCAGAGGGGTAGTATCTTGGGGGGTGGGTTATTACTTTATGAGGGGCTTAAATTTCCAACTATTATGTTGCTTTGTACACCTGAAACTAATTTTTAAAAAAAAACCTGTCTTGCAGGGGGCTTTTCCCTTCCCTCCTTTTTATTTTCCCTCTTCTTCTTGTCTGGACAGTGGCGTTGATACTTGGAGATCCAGCCACAATTCTGCAGTCATGAGGAGAAAGGCCACACACTAAGGATGATGGAACAGGAAGGTAGACAGAGCCTGGTACCTTAATGACCTCCATGAGCAGCTGCACCTGCCCTGAACTCTCTGTCTGCAAACTTCTTGTTGTATTCAGAGGTAGGAAGAAAAGGAAAGGAAAGGGAAGGGAAAGGAGGGGAAGGGAAAGAAAGGGAAGGAAAGGAAAGGAAAGGAAAGGAAAGGAAAGGAAAGGAAAGGAAAGGAAAGGAAAGGAAAGGAAAGGAAAGGAAAGGAAAGGAAAGGAAAGGAAAGGAAAGGAAAGGAAAGGAAAGGAAAGGAAAGGAAAGGAAAGGAAAGGAACTTTCTTAGTTAACCTACTGTCTGTCTTGTTTCTATTACTCATAATTAAACATGAACTTAGCTTATGTATGCCCCTGGGGACTCTGGGATGTCTCTTTTCCTGGATACAATCTCCTGGCAGCTGTGGACATATTGATGGCACTAACTACTGGGGCTCAGGGCATCCCAGAGAACATGTGGGTAGCAGGCTCTTGAAGAAGTATAATAGGAAAGCAGAAGGTGTTGGGTGAGCCGACTCAGAGGAGCCTGTATTTGGTAAGGAGTGGTGAAGACAAGAGAGAACAACACAGAGACACATTGTGTAACAGAAAAAGATGACTGGGGTTAGTTGACTTGGTCCTCGCCCTGGGCCTGCCACTAACCAGCCGTGTCACATCTCTGGGCCTCAATATACAAAATGAAGGATTTGAGCTGGATCAGTGATTCTCAACTTTATAACCATCCAAAAGGAGGACCCCCAACAAAAAAAAAAAGGAGGACCCCATATTTTTTGAAAGATTTTTATCTACCAAGCTTCATTTATCAAACAATTCATATTCCCATGAGAATACCGTGTTGCTATGGTTTCAGCCAGAACCAAAGAAAAACAACATTTTAATTTAGCCTCGTTAGTCTTGCAATAGGATGAAATTTCCATTAGTTCTTTGGAAAAATAGGAAATATCTTTCAGGTCCACGTGATTATCTTTTAGGACACATAGGGACCTAGGGATTGTGAGCACTGGCCCAGGAGAGTGCTGATGTCCAGTTCTGTCTCCCATGGTGTCAGGTACCGTTCTCCTTAGCAGCCAGTGGAGGTGCAATTTTGATCCAGCCCCCAGACCCAATTCTGACTTCTAGTGCCAGGAGCTACCTCATTTTCTTTATGAAAAACAAACCTATCCAAATGGCACATTCCTGCTGGCCAGAGGGCACCTCATTTGTCCTGCGTGCCTGCCAATCCTCCTCAAAGGCAGTCTTCTTCCAGCTCATCCCACCTCCCTCCTTATCCCAGGAGAGAGCATCTCACCTAAACCTTCATCTCAATTACCCTACAGTGTGACCTTCTAACCTGAGAGACATGGAGAGCGTCTCAGACAGTCTGAGGAGCAAGTCTTGGCCCGTTCTCTTAGGTAGCTCTACCTGCTGCGGAAGAGAAAAGGGCAGAGATCCCCAACCCAGTTGGTTAAATGCTGTAATGGAATATCCAATGTGCTATTGGAGCACTGAATGCTCAATTCTGCTTGGACATGCAAAAGGTCAGGGAGAGGTGAGACAGGAGATGACATCTGAGTCAGGGCCTGGAGGCTGAAGGGAGAACCAGGGCAACATTTAAAGGCCAGTGTCCCAAAGGAAGAAGATTGGGCTGGGATGGGAAAGGGCAGGGCTTGCAATGCTGGTTAGCAACTCATTTGCCTGACAACTTTAAGTTTCACCTCCTTTGCTCTCTTTCTCTCTCCCTCCCTTCCTCCCACAAATATTTATCAAGTAACTTTTTTGTGCCACGTACCCTGTTAGGTGGTAGAAATTAATATGAATAAAGCATGCCTTGTCATGAAGGAGCTCACAGGTTAATGGGGAGACTAGCATATAAAACTTCTAACCCCTGATCCTGCAGTAGAGAAAGTACCTCCATGGAGACCCCAGATCAGCTTATAACTGTCCCCCTGATGACAGCAGGCAACATTCCACCAAGCCTCAGAGCAGCCTCAACAAGTCTTGGCCCTGGGCCCCTCTTACAGTCTGACATTCTCCTGTCTTGGTTGAAGAGAAACCCCGATTCCTCTATTTGCGTATCTGTTCCAAAAGCTGTAGAATTTTCCTGCTAAAGGCTGGATACTGAACCAGGTGACCTCTCCTGCTCCATGAATCTGTAGTGGGGAGAGAGGCTCTAGGGAAGCCTCTGCACCTGCAGTCTTGGGGGGCAGAGGGAGAAAACCGACAGGATACAGGTGATATCTGCTCCACTCCTGCTCCTTAGAAGAGGGGAATAGGAGAGTTAGCCCCATGCCTCGCTATCTTGAAGCTCAGGACTGTACAGAGGCTGAGGGACACACTGAGGGGGTTGTTTAGTAAGTGGAAAGGCCCACTGTGGAACCATCACAAAATATCCCTCAGTTTTGGTAGGTCCTGGAGCAGAGAGGCCAGTGCAATCAGTTCTGCCCAACCATCTTCACCGAGCATCTCCTAAGCCACTGCTACTGTGGGGGTTCCCAGGGAGAGGAAGACATTCCTTGCCCTTTGAAGTGCCCCTTGAAGTTCCTGAAACAAATATGCAATGGGAATGTTAGGTAGAGTAAGATGATTGCCCTGGGAGAGGTACAAAGGGCTAAGTGAGCTCAGAGGTGGAGATCCCAACCAGTCAGAGTGATTAAAATGGAGAGTGCAGCTTTGAGACAAGACTTTGCATCCGTTAGGACTGCCTTTGGCTGCGTGGAAGACAACTGAGGGCTGAGGTTTAACAAATAGGACTTTGTACTTCTTGTGTAACAAGCAGTGTGGAGGGAGGCCAGTGCAGGTGTCAATGATGTCATCAAGGACCCAGGCCCTTCTATCTTCTGGGCCAGCATCCTTAATATGTGGATCTGTGGGTTGCAAGTTGGCTCCTCCAACCCCAGGCTTTTCAGGGAGAAAGAAGGAGAAAAGCAAAAGACATATGCCAGCAATTCCTCCTCATTTTTTGTTTAAAAAAAAAAAAGGGTTACTTCTCATTGGCCAGAGCTGTATCATATCATTACCCCTCATAAGAAGGGAGCCTGGAAAGTCAATATTTTGAGGAGGGCACATTGATCTCCCTTCCCTCCCAAAAAATCAGTGTGCTGTAAATGAGGCAGAAAGGAGAACAGATCAAGGTTGGCAATGAGCAGTACCTATCAGGAACCTAAAGAAACTGTAGAAGCTGCTTGGATGAAGTGTGGAAGGACTTCCAGGTGGAGGAACCAGCAGGAGTAAAGGCCCGGGATGGGGAGGTGCCAGGAGTGCTTGAGAAATCACCAACAGTCCAGGTCAGCTGGAGCATAGGGTTTGACTAGTGGGAAGAATGGACAGACGCATTGCCACGTTTGTGGGGAGGGACATCACCCCTGATTTATTTGTCTGCACTGCATCACATGTTGTCTCTCTCTAATGAGCTCAAATTGTCCTTTCCACCCCCTGGCCCTAGTTCTCCTCACTGCAGTCAGACAGAGCATCTATTTTGTCTTTATGTACCCATTGGTCCTTCAAATAACGAAGAGGCTGTTCCTTACCTCCAAGTCTCTTCTGCAGATCCAATTCCAATGTTCCTTCATCGTTTCCCAGTACAGTGTGGTTTCTAAGCTTTTTACCATGTCAGCTGCTCTCTGCTGATGAGCATCGGTTGTAAGGAGAGTCGGTTGTAGGCAAAATGATGGACTTTCTTCTTCACCTTTCCTCTTTTACTCCTCTGTCAGAAACAGCCTCCTCTGTGAAGCCCTTCACAGCCCTGTCATATGGTGGGTTTTCCTTCTTTGGTCCCCATTACATTTTTTTCTATCTTAAGTCCTCATCATTTGTTTATTCTGTCTCCCCTCACTCGGCTTTTATCTCCTCAAGTTCTAACCACCACTACATCCCTCTGAACACCAAGCAGAAGGCCTGACACATGGGGGGGCACTCACTAAGTCTGACAGGTGAATGGGTAATATAACAACAGCACATAATGAATGTTGGGTTTACATAGGTGAAAAGTGCTTTGAAAAGATATAAAGCATTATACAGATATAAAGGGTTTATATTTTTCTTCTCTTTTTCTATTTCAGCCCCTCTCTTCACCCTGGTCATCTCCAAGCAGACCCACCAATTGGCAGAGACCATTAACTATGTTTTATTTGAGGAATGGGAAATTTGACAAAGAGGGTAACTTTTTCCCATTCTCTAGTGTGGGCAGTTTGCTCTAGTGAGGGTTAAAGTGTGGTTGGCCAGTATTAGAATCTAGCAGGAGCTGCCTTCTCTCCCTGCCCTCCTAGTGATTTGCAAGACTGCTTGTTAGGGAAATTCAAGTTTCCCTAGAATCTACCACCTGGAAAAATAACTCACAGCACACATGGTGAACAAGGAGTGCATTCATGGGAGAGTAAAACTGGTGGTGGGCACTGGACCAAGGCGCCCATCGGTTCTGGAATCTGGTTAGGTCTTCCAGTTGTACCAAAGGCATGTTGCTACGCCTGGCCTGAAAGGCAGCCACGCAGGCCTGGCATCCAAATATGTCTCTCCACTGCCCACTCTCCTGGAGTCTGAGAGGACCATGGAATCAACGGGCCATTGCTTCACTGGGCTTCTAGGTTTGGTGTTCTTTGCAGGCCTTTTCTAAATGCCATTGTCACCTTCAATTTCAGTTCCCTTCATGAACAGAGGCCAGTAGATACTTGGAGAGCAGAAGAAGAAGAACAACTCCTGGGATACGCAGCCCTGCCCTGGGAGCTCTCAGTCTGATGAGAGACTCATCTGCTGTCAGGAAGTTAGGGAAGAGAGACTCCCACAGGAAAAGGCTCAGTAATACACCATTGACCTCTGTGAAAAAGCAACCGCAGGGGTGGGGTGGGGGGAAGGACAAGGACTTTAGAAAGGTTTAGAAGAGATGCATCAATAGGGCAGAGCACAATCCCCCCAGCCAATATGAAAGATGATGTTCTGCTAGTACAGGAGCGGTAGCTTTGTGTGTGTGTGTGGGGGGGGGGGTGCTAAACTCAAAGTCACGTGAGCACACACACCCTCCAGGGAAGTGAGAGAAGGTTCCATGGAGCTGGACACTTCTTGCCCCCTGGCCCACGTTCTTCTCTGGTCTGAGGTCAGGGAATATGACAGGGTGTTTTGGAAAGAGGTGAGATCATAAAGTGGGGCTTTTGGAGAGAGAACTGAATCATGGCCTGAGCCCTAGACTTGTGTCACTAGCCAACCCACTAGGTGACATTGAACAGGTTCCTTTGTCCCTACATCTCAAAACTCAAAGGCAGTGCCTGACTTGGAGGGAAGGATCAATCTCAGGCCAAGGCAGTGTCTGGTTGTGTCACCAGCTCCATCTCATCTCCAATCTCTCCCTGCCCCCACCTTCAAGGCCAGACACTACATACTATACCACAAAACAAGGGGACAGCAAAAGCATCTTTAATGGATGCTTACGTGGCCACAAAAATGAACTTAGCATGCATCACTTGACGTCTCCCTCATCAAAATAAAAAGGAAACTGATAGGCTGGTGCCACGGGCTGTCTCTAACAAAACAAGATTTAACAGGGATAAATGTCAGGCCCTGAACTTGAATTTAAAATTCCAAATGTGTGAACACTGGATGTCATAGGAATGGTGGCAGCGAGGCGGACTTCTTGACCTCTCCTTCGGAGCTTGTCACAAACTGAACATCTATAACTCATCAAAGGACTCTCGGCTCATCACACAGAACACCTAAGAGACTCGCACGAGGATTACTTGAAGGTAGGCAAATTGGGCGAGCAGAGGAAAAGGGAAGGGAGCAGAGTAGAGACACGGCCCGCATCCGCAGCTGTGGAGACGCAGTGGATCCCAGGATGGAACAAAGACCACAAAAGCCAGGATGTGGGCTCTTTCCTTGAGTCCCACAGCCGATCTCTCCCACCAAGGGGGCAGCATATCCAGCATTTGAGGCAGTAACCTCAGCTGAAACCTCCAACTAAGCCCTAGGCTGGACAAAGGACAAAAACTTCATACCTGGGCCTCTCTCCTTGCTCTTCCAATCCTACCCCCGCCCTTCCAGAGACTTAAACTGGTCCCCAAACTGAGGATTAGTGTCAGATTACAGAGGAGCCATAGTGCTCAGGATCTAGGAAGACCTGGCGTGCAGCTCTGCCCCAGGGAAGAGGCTGGGAAGAGTGTGATACTACTGGGCTGGGAGAGAGAAGAGACTCCTCCATCCCCAGGCCCCACTCGTTCTGGCCTGCCTAGGGCAGGGCAATTACAACTGCGGAGACACTCCCAGGGATCAGCAGTAGGTGGCAGATGCAGCTCTGGGCTTTCAGCAGCTCAGACATCTCCTGCCCTCCACACACACACACACAAACACACACACACACAGACAAACACACACACACACAAACACACACACACACACACACACACCAAAGTGCCCTAAGACTCAGGAGTACTGGACACAGGGCTCGTTGTGTTACTTATTCTCAGTGCGCATATGTGCACTGAATTTGTAGAAACTACCACCCAGACCCCTCAGCCAACTCATCTAAATCTGCAGTCCCAAGGTCACTCTGGGCACCAGGCTCTGCCTGTACAATACACAGAGTACTCTTTGGTACAACAGAGGACAACCTGGAGATTACTTGGTGGGCTTAAGCCAAGACTGGCGCTGCTTTTTTTGTTTTGTTTTGTTTTTATATCTTTGATATTTTTGCCTGTGTTAAGTGTGGGTTATTGGTTGTTTTTACATGTGAATGTATTTGCTTTTTTTCTTTGTTGTTGTTGTTGTTGTTGTTGTTGTGCTTGGTGATTTGCTTTGTTCTGAAATTGCCCTACACCAGACCAAGCTCAAGAGGCACAAGATTCAACACACCCAGAGGCCAACTCCAGACCAAATCAGAGTACTACTGGGTTTGACCTACAAATGACACACCCAGAAGGAATTCTCTACAGGCACACAAGCCCATAGAGGCCAAAACACATTTAAGTGGTCAAACCTCACGCAGCAGAACACCCTGCGGTGGGCAGAGCCAAGTCTCACAACTAGTCAGCCTAGGAGTTAACCCCACCTACTCACAAATGAAAAGCAATTAAAGATCTTCTTTAACAGGACAATATACACAACACAAGAGTCACCTTTGGAGCACACGCAGAGGAGAAGAACGAAGTAGTGCAAGTCAAATATAAAGGACACATACTACCTAAGATAACCCAGCAAAAACTAAGAACTCTAGGGGATCTACCTAATACATCCAAGCAAAAGAGAGTCAACCAGAATGGGGAAACAAAGCAATATGTCCCAAATAAAAGAACAGAAGAAACCTCCAGAATTGGAACCAAATGAAATAGAGGTAACCAACCTATCAGAGACAGAGTTCAGAACACTGGTGATAAGAATGTTTAATGAGCTTAGCCACGACATAAAGATGGATAGAGAAATCATAATGAACAACCAGTTAGAACTAAAGAATACAATAACTGAAATAGAGCACACTTGAAGGAATTACCAGCAGGTTAGATGAAGCAGAGGATCGAATAAGCAACTTAGAAGACAAGTTAGCAGAGATCACCCAAACGGAACAACAGAAAGAAAAAAGAATAAAAAACAATGAAGATGGGTTAAGAGACCTCTGGATAACATCAAGTGCAACAATATGCGCATCATAGGAATACCAGAAGGCGAAGAGAGGAAGCAAGGGATTGAGAACATATTTGAAGTAATAATGTCCAAAAACTTCCCTAACCTGATGAAGGAAACCAACATACAAGCCCAGGAACTGCAGAGAGTTCCAACCAGGATAAACCCAAATAGGTCCACACTAAGACACATTATAGTTAAAATGGCAAAGCTTAAAGACAAAGAGAGAATCCTAAAAGCAGCGAGAAAGCCAGAGGGTTACATACAAGAGAACTCACATAAGACTACCAAATAACTTTGCTACAGAAACATTGAAGGCTAGGAGGGAGTGGCAGGAGATACTCAAAGTGATGGAACACAAAGGCCTACAACCTAGATTGCTTTATCCAGCAAAACTATCATTTAAAGTTGATGGAGAGATAAAGAGCTTCCCGGAAAAGAATAACCTAAAGGAATTTATTACCACCAAGCCAGCATTGCAAGAAATACTAAAAGGACTTCTGTAAATAGAAGAAAGATGAAAACAATCTAACTACAAATTTAAAAATGGCAATAACTATGTACCTATCAATAATCACTTTAAATGTAAATGGATTAAATGCTCCAATCAAGAGACATAGGGTGGCTGAGTGGATAAGAAAGCAAGACCCTTGTATATGCTGTATACAAGAGACTCACCTCAGATCAAAAGACACACACAGGCTGAAAGTGAAGGGTTGGAGTAAGATATTTCATGCAAATGGAAGCGAGAAAAAAGCTGGAGTTGCAATACTTATGTCTGACAGAATAGACTTTAAAATGAAGAGCATATTAAAAGACAAAGATGGGCACTATATAATAATAAAGGGTTCGATCCGACAAGAGGACATAACCCTAGTAAACATCTATGCACCTAACATAGGAGCACCTAAATATATAAAACAGGTACTGATGGACATAAAGACAGAGATCAACAGTAACACTATCATAGTAGGGGACTTCAACACACCTCTGACAACAAGGGACAGGTCTTCCAGACAGAAAATCAATATGGAAACAACTGCTTTAAATGATACATTGGACCACTTGGATTTAATCAATATTTTCAGAGCATTTCACCCCAATGCTGCAAAATACACGTTTTTCTCGAGAACACATGGAACATTTTCCAAGATAGACCATGTGTTAGGCCACAAAACAAGTCTTGATAAATTAAAGAAAATTGAAGTCATACCAATTGTCTTCTCTGATCACAGTGCTATGAAATTAGAAATGAACTACAGGAAAAAAACTGGAAGAAACACCAATTCATGGAGGCTGAATAACTTATTACTAAATAATGAATGGGTCAACCATGAGATCAAGGAAATCAAAAGATATCTCGAGACAAAAAAAATGAAAACACGACGACCCAAAACCTATGGGATGCCGCGAGAGCAGTCCTAAGAGGGAAATTCATAGCATTGCAGGCCTGCCTAAAGAAAGAAGAAACATCACTAACCAACAGTTTATCTTCACACTTCAGTGATCTGGAAAAAGAACAGCAAAATAAGCCCAAAGGGAGCACAAGGAAGGAGATAATAAAGATCAGAGCAGAAATAAATGAAATAGAAACCAGAAAAACAATACAAAAGATCAATGAATCCAAGAGTTGGTTCTTAGAGAAGATAAACAAAATCGACTCATTAAAAAAAAAGAGAGAGGACTCAAATTAATAAAATCAGAAATGAAAGAGGAGAACAGACACCGCAGAAATACAAAAAAATTAAGAAATTACTATGAGCAACAATATGCCAACAAATTTGACAATCTGGAAGACACGGACCATTTTATAGAGACATACAACCTTCCAAGGCTAACTCAAGAAGAAATGGAAAACCTGAATAGACTGATTACCACCAGGGAAATTGAATCAGTAATCAACAATCTCCCAACAAACAAAAGCCCTGGACCAGATGGCTTTACAGGTGAATTTTACAAAACGTTCAAAAAAGAATTAACACCTATTCTCCTCAAGCTCTTCCAAAAAATCCAGAAGGAGGGAAGATTCCCAAACACTTTTAATGAAGCCACTATCACCCTGATCCCCAAATCAGACAAAGGCACCACAGAAAAAGAAAACTACAGGCCGATATCTCTAATGAATATAAATGCAAAAATCCTCAACAAAATATTAGTGAACAGAATTCAGCAATACATTAAAAAGATCATACACCATGATCAAGTGGGATTCATCCCTGGTATGCAAGGGTGGTACAACATTTGCAAATCAATTAATGTGATACACCACATTAACAAAATGAAAAATAAAAATCACATGGTCATATCAATAGATGCAGAAAAAGCATTTGATAAAATCCAGCAGCCATTTATGATAAAAACCCTTAAGAAAGTGGGAATAGAGGGATCATATCTCAACATAATAAAGGCCATATATGACAAACCCACAGCTAACATCATACTCAATGGGGAAAAGCTAAAATCATTCCCCCTAAAATCAGGAACAAGGCAAGGTTGCCCACTTTCTTCACTTCTATTCAACATAGTGCTGGAAGTTCTAGCCACAGCAATCAGACAAGAAAAAGAAATAAAAGGCATCCAAATCGGTAAGGAGGAAGTAAAATTGTCATTATATGCGGATGATATGATAGTATATATAGAGAACCCTAAAGACTCCACCAAGAAACTATTAGAGCTGATAGATGAATTTAGTAAAGTATCAGGATACAAAACTGATATTCAGAAATCAGTTGCATTTGTATATACCAATGATAAAACATCAGAAGGAGAAATTAAAAAAACAATCCTATGTACAATTGCTCCAAAGACTATAAAACACCTGGGAATAAATTTAACCAAAGAAGTAAAAGATCTGTACTCAGAAAATTATACGACACTGAAGAAAGAAATGAAAGAAGATATAAATAGATGGAAACACATATCATGTTCATGGATAGGAAGAATTAATATAGTAAAAATGTCCATACTGCCTAAGGCAATATACATATTCAACGCAATTCCTATCAAACTACCAACGACGTTTTTCACAGAAATAGAACATATAATCCTAAATTTTATATGGGACCATAAAAGGCCCCGGATAGCCTCAGCAATCTTGAGAAATAAGAACAAAGTGGGAGGTATAACAATACCTGACATCAAATTAAACTACAAGTCTACAGTAATCAAAACAGCATGGTATTGGCATAAAAACAGACACATAGATCAATGGAACAGAATAGAGAGTCCAGAAATAAATCCATGCCTATTGGCCATTTAATCTACGACAATGGAAGTAAGAATGTACAATGGGGTAAAGACAGTCTATTCAATAAATGGTGTTGGGAAACCTGGACAGACACATGCAAAAAAAATGAAGTTGGACCACATCCTTACACCATATACAAAAATAAATTCAAAATGGCTTAAAGACTTAAATGTAAGATCTGAAACCATAAAATACCTAGAAGAAAATATAGGAAGAAACTTCACAGAGATTACCCGGAGTAAGATTTTTACTGATATATCTCCTTGCTTGAGGGAAGTAAGACAAAAAATAAACATCAAACTAAAAAGTTTTTTCACAGCAAAGGAAACCATCAATAAAAAAAAGGGACCCTACTGAATGGGAAAAGATATTTGCCAATGATATATCTGATAAGGGGTTAATATCACAAATCTATAAAAAAACTCACTCAACTCAACTCCAAAAAAACAAACAATCCAATTAACAAATGGGCAGAGGACTTGAGGAGACATTTTTCTAAAATGGACATACAGATAGCAAACAGACATATGAAGAAATGCTCAACATCACTAACCATCAGAGAAATGCAAATAAAAACCACAATGAGATACCACCTCACCCCAGTCAAAATGTCTATCATCAATAAATCAACAAATAACAAGTGCTGGTGCGGATGTGGAGAAAAGGGAACGCTTGTGCACTCTTGGTGGGATTGCAGATTAGTGCAGCCACTATGGAAAATAGTATGGAGGTATCTCAGGAATCTGAAAATGGCACTACCCTATGATCCAGTAATTCCACTCTTAGGTATGTATCCGGAGAAATCCAAAACTCCAATTCAAAAATCTATGTTTATTGCAGCACTATACACAATAGCCAAGACATGGAAACAATCGAAATGCCCATCGGTAGATGACTGGATTAAGAAACTGTGGTACATTTATACAATGGAGGATTACAGAGCCATAAAGAAGAAAGAAATCTTACTATTTGCAACAACATGGATAGACCTAGAGTACATTATGTTAAGTGAAATAAGTCAGAAAGAGAAAGACAAGTACAATATGGTCTCACTTATATACAGAATCTAAAGAAAAGAATAAGTGAATGAACTACTCAGAAACAGTTTTGGAGACAAAGGGGAAAAACTGAGGGTTGTTAGATGGGCGGGGGGGTGGTGGTGGGTATAGGGGGAAGGTGAGGGGATTAGAAAACAGTCGGTAACCACAAAATGGACTCAGGGTTTTGAAAATTAATTTGGGGAACATAATCAATAATGTTGTAAAGATTTTGTAGGGTATCCGATGGACACGTGTCCCATGTGGGAGACCACCTCAGGGATGATGTAGATGCCTGATCACTGCACCGTACACCTGAAGCTGAACAATAATGAATGCCAACTATAATTTTATATAGATGTGTATGTATATATATATATATATATATATATATATATATATATATATATATATAGGTATATATTTACAAGAAGTGGAGTACAGCATTAGGAATAGAGACAGTGGAAATATAATGGCTCGGTGCGATGTCAGAGGGATAGTGGATGGGGTAGGGGGGTCCACACAGTGGGAGGGATATAAATGATAAACGTCTAAGTATTACTTTGTCTTGTGCACCTGAAACTAATAATAAAAAAAAAACAGTTTCAGAAACATAGAAGAAAAACTGAGGGTTGCTAGATGGGGTGGGGTGGGGATAAGGGGGAAGTTGAGGGGACTGGAAAGCAGTCAGTAACCACAAGATGGCCACGGGGTTACGAAAGTTAATCTAGGGAATGTAATCAGTAATGTCATAAAGATTGTGTAGGGTATCTGATGGACAATTGTGTCGTTAAGGAGATCACCTCAGAGAAGATGTAGATGCCTGATCACTGCACTGAACACCTGAAGCTGAAGCTGAACAATAATGAACGTCAACTACAAGTTTATATGTATGTGTATATGTATATATATATATATATATATACACATAATGTATATAGTTACAAGAAGCGGAGCATAGCATTAGGAATAGAGACAGTGGAAATATAACGGCTCTGTGGGATGTCAGAGGGATAGTGGATGGGGGAGGAGGGTTGACACAGTGTGAGGGATATAAATGATAAATGTCTAACTAGCACATTGTTTTGTGCACCTGAAACTAATAAAATAAATAGATAAATAAATAAATAAAAGTGACACTGACCCATGCAAAAATAAATAAATTAAATAAATAAATAAATAAATAAATAAATAAATAAATAAATACAGAATGTCAGAGGCAGGGCTTGGAAGTTGCATATGTAGGAAAGCTTTTAGGGTTTTAGGGAGCTGTAAGCCGGTGTGACTCAAGAAGTTGGTGACAATGAACATTCACCCTGGAAGTGGTAATGTTTACAGTGTGCTCAACACAATCTCACAATATCCTCAAAACAACCTAGGGTGTTGGTATTACCCTATTATCCCAATTTTGCAGAAGAGGAAGGAAGGCACAGAAAGATTTAGGTAATTTGCCCAAAATCTCCTAGCTAGTAAGTGGTAGAGCCAGGATTAATCTGGACCCAAACTCTGAACGCTCTGGGATAAAAGCATGGAATTTAGGACAGGGAGGCAATATCATTGTCTGCTCTGTGTTAAAGCAAACTTGCTTTCAGGAGTCTTCTATTTTGTTCTAAGGTCAGCACTCCAAGTCTTTATTAGAGGCAAAATGATATACATTCAAAAGAGGGTGTTTCAGAAGGTTGGAGGAAGAAATATTTGGAAATGTTACATTCTCCTTCTTCATCTACCAGGTGCTTTAGCCTCAGTGTGGAGAGGCATCCTTGGTACCACCCTCAAATCCATTCTCCCACATCCACTCATCACCAGCTCCTCAAGTCACACCCAGTTTAACACCCCTGAAGCACTAAAAGCGTTCCCACTTGTGCCACTTCTAAGCCCCACCTTCCTAAACACACCTCAATTTGACCTACTTTTTTCCATCCATGGCCACTTCCCCAGTCTAAGGCATGAACACCTTTCACCCTGATCACTGCTGACCCTCCTGATTATGCAATCCCTTCTTCACCATCAAGCTGCTCTCCATACCACAGGCAGACTGGGCTCTGACAACCAAAATGGAACTGTGCCACTTCACTACACAAAGCCCTTTTATACATCATGCTCTATATAGAGCCCCAATTCTGGTCCTACTTAACTCTCTAGACACTTATCTCACATCCCCATTCACTGACTCTAGCCATGTTGCTTTTCTTCAGTTTCTGCTACATGTCATGTTCCTTCTGGCTCCAAGGCCCTCACACATGCTGCTCCTTTTGCCTAGAATGCTTTTCCCCATCCCCCGTCTCCTATAGCTGTTCCTTCTCATCTTTCAGGGCTGGGCTCAAGTGTCATTTCCTCTTACAGGGGCTCACACACTCTCACACCCCAAGTAGGTCTGTCATGTTCTTCTTTTACTTAGCAACTTGTTCTTTGCTTCTTCATGATACACCTAACAGTTTGAAATTATGTATTTATTTTGCTTTTACTGTAAATTCCATGAGCACAGGGATCATTTTGTTTTATTTACACAGCAAACCCAAGGCCAAACACAGAGGCACATGGTAAGTGTTCGTTCAATATATATTTGTCGAGCAAATGAAGGTCCTAGAGAAGAGGTTCAGGGAGCATTTGTAAGAGTAGGTTAGCATAAGAAAGAAAACCATTTTCTGGATGACCTTAACAGGGTGTGGACCAGATGTCCTGTTTGAAAAGAGCTTATCTTGTTAACTACCGACTGGCTGGGGTACAAGCCAGCTTATCTTGTCAAATCCCCAGAATGTGGAACAAGCCCATGATATGTATACTCTTTGAAGCTATGGAAAATTACTGGATGCTTTAAAGATGCTATATAAACCCTTGGCTTTGAGTGCTCGGGGTCCTTGTTGAAACCCGCTGCGTCGGGCAGATACTCGGACCCCAGCTAGCTGGAAATAAACCTCGCTGTGTGACTTGCATTATCGTGTGTGTCCTCTGTCCAATTGAGGGATGGTCGATTCTAGACCTTAACACATTGAGCTGTCCATGCCTGAGAGAGAGCTATGGAATATGTGATCTCGTATGCCAGAAGTCACACCAACTTATTTAGCAAACAATAATGCAGCACTTACTGTATACCAGACACTGCACTAAGCACTTTCTAAATAGTAACCCATTAGCCCTTATAACAGCTCTGTGAGGTAGGTACTAGCATTATACTGTTTTACAATAAGAGGTGGAGGCCCAGAGAGGCTAAGTAACTTGACCAAGTCTCCACAGTCATTAGAGGGGCAGAGCCACACTTTGAACCAAAGTCCAAACTCTCAATCACCTCAATAGGAAGCCAGTATGTGGAAGCTTCTGGGAGTCACTTCTGTGGGTCCTCAGAATACTCACTCTCTAAGGGGAAGGTCTGATTGCAAAGGGCCAACTCCAGAATCCTGGTAAGCCAGTGTGCTAAGAGGGAGTCCAGCCTGGATGCAGCTGACCTTGGTGACTTCCAAGGCCTGTGTCTCATTTTATGCCCTAGCCAGGCCTGTGACGGGGATAAAATGGATTAGTGGAAGTGAAGGTACTGACAAAGTTGGAACATGCTCTCTGAACAGAAGGTCTTGTCGGTTCCCCAGGCTGGCAGGACTGGAATATCAATGAGGTCTAGTCAGACCAAAGGTCAAGATACACGGCCAGGCATGAAAATGGTTCCTGCTAAATCAACCCATTACTTCCTTTCCAGTCCTTCCTGCCTGCCCTTCATTCGTGACCTTCTCCAATTCCAGAGGGAGAAAAGGGAGAGTACAGCGAAGGAAGCAGGGAGGCAGCCAAAACAAGAAAAGACTGGCTGCTCATAAAACAACTCAAATTCCTCCCTGATTTACAAGGTCTGGTCCTCTGGGAGCTTTGGGATCAAACTGAAACCGTTTGGTGTACCTTGCAGTAGCTCAGTAGCTCGGCACAGGCTTTGTTTTGCAGGCAGGTTGCCTCAGGCTGCCCCAGAATTCTCCTGGCAAAGGGGCCAGGGCAGCCCAGAGAGAGGGGTTTGGGGCAAGGGGAGCTAGTGTGACCCCCATCCTGAGGAACGGGTGGAGGCCCTAGGAATCCCTGGAATTTTGTTAGAGGAGCCTGGAGGGCAGCCCCTTAGCAGACAGCTGGGTGATATGTTAGAAAGCTGGCAGGACCTAGCCTGAGACTCACTGCAGTTGTTTGGTTTCACTCTGCCCCACCTGCCTGCTGCAGGAGCTGTGCGTGGTGGGCAGAGATAAGCATTCTGCCAGAGGCAGGCATAGAGCCAGGCTGAGCTGTGTGGGTCCTGGGGGATGGTGTGGGAGGTGGCTGTGACAACATATGGCTGCCATCTAAAGATGAAAGGGGGGGAGATGACAATAGAGAGAAGGAGTGGAGGTGGCTCCTGAAGCCTGGGAGCAGGAGAAAGGAAGGAGAAGGTAGGGTACTGAAGAATAAATAAACACCTAGAGTAGAAAAAAGAAGTGAGACAGGTTAGCCCGCATGTCCCTAGGTAGACAGGGAGGTCCTTGGTGGAATAAACAGAGACAGCCATATCCTAAAACTCCAGGTTTTGAAATCACTCCTTGCTCTAGGACATAATATAACAAGACCTTGAGATTAATCGTAAAATTCTATTTGGCCTCACAAATGGAACAGATCTGATAGCTAAGAATGGGTTACTTTGCTAATTCCTTCAGGATGGGCAAGCAGAACAACCCTGATAGATGGATTTTCAAGGCGTCAGTTCCCTTCTTCAGACATTTCCTTTCTTCAAACAGCTCCCTTTCCCCAAACAGGCAAGGGAAGGTATAAAAGTAAGAGCTTTTGCCTCAGTCACTGGGCACCCCCATTCGGGACCCCTTCCCACTCGGGAGCTATCCTCTTTTTAAAACTCTTTGCCTCTCCTGGGTCCGTGTTTCCATTCTTCCGTCTCATGAGGTGAGACACGATCCCGGCCCACACCCAGAAACCTCTGACAGATCCAACATCATCTACATCATTTGGGGGCTCACAGGAGAAATATTCCTACGTCAGAAGGAGGAAGGGAAACAGGAGCTTTTTTTATCCTCCTGAAGGGCAAAATAGAGAACTTGGCTTCATCCCGACATTTCAGCAAGAAGTGCTGGGCTAGAGCCGAAGAAGGGAGGAACTACCTTCCTGTATCCACTGGCATGAGTTATACAGTGATGTGCCTTCCTCAGAAGCTCAGGGAGGACAGAGTGTTTGGGGAAGAAAGGAGGGAAGGTCCTTGAATAAATGCAGGGAAGTGGGCCTGGAAATCTCCAGAGGTCTTTCTACATAGACTTTATGATTTTTCTAAGAGCCAACAACAAGACAAAGAGGCAAGAACGATTCCCAAGAACTGGAACAAGAAGACAGACCTGACATTTACTGGGGGCCACAGTGTAGGCACTGTGCTGATGAAGGAGGAATATGTCTGAGTCCCCAAATGATGTAGGGGACTTTGGAGTGAGTGAGTGCCAGGATCTTGTCTGAGACAGAAGAATGGAAACACAGACCCAGGAGAGGCAAAGAGTTTTAATAAGAGGATAGTTTATTGAAAGCAAAGAGTCAGAGCTCCCGAGAGGGAGGGGGTCTCGAATGGGGGTGTCCAGTGACTGAGGCAAAAGCTCTTACTTTTATACCTTCCCTTGCCTGCTTGGGGAAAGGGAGCTGTTTGAAGAAGGGAACTGGTGCCTTCTAATGAAATTCGTCTACCAGGTTGGTTCTGCTTGCCCACCCTGAAGGAATTAGCAAAATAACCCACTCTTATCTATCAGATCTGTTCAGTTTGTCAGGCCAAAAGGAATTTTATGATTAACCTCAAGGCCTTGTTACATTTTGTCCTGGAGTAAAGAAGTGATTTCAAAACCTGGAGTCTTAGGATATGGCTGTCTTTGTTTATTCCACCAAGGACCTCCCTGTCTACCTAAGGACATGCTAGCTAGCCTGTCTCACTGATGTTACCTCACTTTGAGTTCACATGCTGACCCTGTGCAGATGGTAGACCTCTCTTTCACAAGGAGATAATGCAAGAACTGTACATGGCAGAATGGCAATTATGTAGCAGAATCAGGATTTGAACTCAGGTCTGACACAAACGTCTCTTCTTTTTTTCTTTCTTTTTTTTTTTGTTGTTACTACCTAATTATTATAAAAATATTAATTTTAAAAAGAAAAATGATAGGACTAAAAGTCTGGAATAAAAACTAGAAGAAAGATGGAAAATAGTTATTAGTTAGAATGTTCTAAAACACTCATCATATTTGGGAAGATAAATATACTAAATAAATTTATAGCATGTTATAAAATAATACAAAGTAACAAAATATATTAACATGTAAGATCAGCCAACACATTAATAGAAACACTATCTATAGCTTCCAAAAGGTATTGGAGGAGTTAGGGAGAGAATATTAAACAATTTGTCAAGACAGTATAAAACCAAAAAGAAAACAGAATATAAATGTAAAATAAATTATCCAACTATAAAGCAGAGAATATAGGAATAAACAAAAATTACAAAAATTGTACGTGTCATGGTTCCAATGGTATAATTCATGCATGTGCAACACACATACACCAGATAAAAATATATCAAAATATTAACATTATTTATCATTGGACTATAGAATTAAAGATAATATATATTCTATTCTATATTTTTCAATGTTGCCTGATGTTCCTACGCTGAAATGATACTTATTTTAAAATCATAATAAAAAGTTATTTCAAAAAAAAACGTAAAATAACTCTTACTCAAATAATTTTAAAATCATTTCCATCGACGAAAGATTAATGAACCTGACACAGCAATAGGAAATGGCTTTGTATAAATTGCTACAAAAATGTTCACAAGACTGAGGTAGATTCTAATCATGTTACTTATGATGTAGGTGATGTTGGATTTGCCGGCAGTTTCTGAGTGTGGGCCGGGATCGTGTCTCGTGAAGCCGAAGAATGGAAACATGGACCAAGGAGAGGCAAAAATGTTTTTTAAAGGAGGATAGTTTATTAGAGGCAGGAGAAGAGGTTGCAGCTCCCGAGATGGAGAGGGTCCCGAATGGGGGTGCCCCATGATTGAGGCAAAAGTTCTTGCCTGCTTGGGGATGGGGAGCTGTTTGAAGAAGAGAACTTGTTTGAAGAAGGAAACTGGCACCTTCTAATGAAATTCATCTACCAGGTTTGTTCTGCTTGCTCATCCTAAAGGAATTAGCAAAGTAATCCACTCTTATCTATCAGATCTGCTCCATTTGTCAGGCCAAAATGAATTTTATGATTAACCTCAAGGCCTTGTTACATTATGTCCTGGAGCAAAGGAGTGATTTCAAAACCTGAAATCACCTGATATGACTGTATTTGTTTATTATACCAGGGACCTCCCTGTCTACCTAGGGACAGGCTAACTCTCCTGTATCACTTACAGCACATTAAAGCTAACTTTTTACAGCATTATTATATCCTTTTCACAGATGGATAAATTTAGATATAAAATCCATCTAAGGCTGAGGAGCAAATCCCTGACATACCTGGGATCACCTATACTCTGTCAAACACTTTCCATCATAAAAATTCACCCATAAGTAAAAAAGTGTAAGTGATATAATGTAAAAATTTACCAGTACATGTTTGTATGTAAGTGACAGGGATGACACATATTAAAATGTGTGTAAATGAGATGCCATTATGAGTTGCTTGATCTGTGCCTACCAAGGCTTCTTCATTCTGAAGCTAATAACAGGGCCAGAAACAGATGCATTTTAAACAAATGCTGCTTCTTTTTTTTACTCTAATGCTTTTTTATTTTAATTTTGGCAATATCTACTTTTAGTCATAAGTCTGTAAAGTGATCTCATTTTAATGCATTAGAAATGCAAGGGACAAATTGAACATCTATAACTCATCAAAGGATTCTCCGCTCATCACACAGAACAGCTAAGAGACTCCCACCAGGATCACCAGAAGGTGGGCCAACCAGGCAAGTGGGGGAAGAGGGAAGGGAGAGGTGTGGAGACCCGCCCGCATCAGTGGCTGGAGACTCAGGGCCCCAGGATGCAGATCAGAGATTGCATCAGCCAGGCAATGGCCTCCCTCTCTGCACCCCACAGTTCTGCAGAGAGATTGAGATCAATATAGAGGACAGCGGTGTCCAGCATTCGAGGCAGAAACCTCAGCTGAGAACTGCAGCGGGGCTCTCTTAGTCAGACAGAAAGCAAACTCCACAGCTGGCCCTCCCTCCCCACTCTCCCACAGCTCTCCCACCACCACCCTGTGAGTCTTAAGCTGGTTCTTGAAGAGAGGAATAGTGTCAGATTACAGAGGAGTTGCAGCCCTCAAGAGCTGAAAAAAGCCAGTTTGAAGCTATGACCTAGTGAAGAGGCTGGGAAGAGTGTGACACTCCCGGGCTGGCCAGGCACTTGTCTACTGAGTCCCCACCCTAAAACCCAGGAGACCTGCGCTGAGGGAAGAGGCCCACCTTTTGGTGGTCTGGCTGTGGTGCTCTCCACGTGCATTTGTGCAAAATGCCTCTTCTTGGGAAAAGGCCGTAGGAGGAGGCTTAGTGGTAGTCAAGAAGAAGAACACTGAACCTCAGAGACCAAGGTCTAATGTCTGGATCTGACATGCAAGAGATGTTTTGTGACCTTAGACATACAATTTCCAAATCCTACTCTCAGTTTCCCATTTAAGGTGAGGGCTTGGGTTAGGTGCTCTCTAAAGCCTTTTTCATCTATAAGCCTGTAATGTTTAGTTAGAAACCTGCTTCCCACTTTATCGTATTCTTATTCATCTTATTCCTTCTGGTATTCCGTTCTACTCTGGGCTTACACTCGAGGTGTGGGGACCCTTGCCTGCAGCCCATTCAAGATTGAGAGCAGAGATTGGAAATTATGATGACACCTTTTCTAGGGGTGTGTGATCAATTAACTAACCAAATAAATAAACAATTATTTATTAAACCTACCATGTGCCTGGGATAGTGATTAATTGGTAATAAAAAGAATGAGTCTTGATCTCCAGCTCCAAGGAACTTCCAGGCTAATGGGAAAGCCACATCCACAAAGGATGCTTACCCAGTGTGATCAGAGATCACCAGCACCTCATAGAAAAGCTTGGTAAGTCATGCCTCTTCCACTTAGAGATGAAAAGGAAAAGTCTATGTGAGATAAGGTCAGGGGCATTTGGGACCACACACTCAGTTTGGACGGCTGTGTTTGGCCCCATGTATGCCAGCCACTTCTGACCTTGGGCCACATTGCTAAAGTCATGGTCAGTTGTCTCTGACCATGGTTGGCAGCCTCTGGAGGAATGTGGTGTGGCTTAAACATGGACAGAGAGCAGTGATGAGGCAAATAGACAGCAGAGTTGCCACACTGAGGAGGGATGACTGCTCTGACTGTTGAAAGGGAAGACCCTGGGAGGAGGAGACCACTGACAGGTGGTGAAGGTGGTGGGTCTTCCTGGCAGAGGGGATGAGAATGCTTACAGGCCTGGAGGAGAGAAAGCAAGAGGCTTGTTCCAAGGATTGCAAATAACTGCTTGAGTTGGTGGAGGGTAGAGTATCTGGACATTGTGGTAAGAGACAATGGCAAAGTGGTGGGCAAAACCAGCTTAGACAGAGCCTGGCCTTTATCCTGAGAGCAACAGAGGAGCTTTCCCTCCTGCCCTTGTCCAGAACAGCCTGCTGTAAATAGTCCCCTTTCCTATCTTTTTTTACAAGACTCCCAGCTGCCTCAGATAACTCCCTTCTGCTTAGCCTGGTCAAATTCTGCTCATCGTCTATAGCCCTGTTCAGATTCCCTTTCCTCCAGGAAGCCTCCTTGGACTACCTCATTTTATTCAACCATTCATTCATTCAACAAATGTGCATTAAGTTCCTCTAGTGGGCTCGGGACTAGCTGTGAATAAGCAGATATAATTCCCACCCTTATGCAGCCTCCGGGGTACAATGGTTTGGAAGCCTCAGTGATGTCCTTTTTTGATCTCCTTGAGATGCTCAGCTGATGAGGCTGTTAAGGACCCTTCCATAAGCAATCTCTTCCTTCCTAGATAGATAGCTCCTCAGGGCAGAGACCAGGTCTCCCCATCTCTGTGTTCTGGGGGTGCTTGGTCCATATTTTAAAGATATCTGGCTTTCCAGCAACATTAAACAAAGTGTAAAATTCTCTTAGCTGACAACCGGCCCCTTTCCTTTTTCTCCCCAATCTCAGCACTCTGCAGAAAAGTGGGCTGGCAGCTCCAGCTGAGCCTTAGGCCCCAGGATGCAGGAAGAGCACAGAGAAAGGAGGGACTGAGAGGGGAGGAAACGCCTGGGCTGGATGCCCGCCTGACGCGTCTGGCGAAGCCAGGGGCTCCTGGTCCTCTGTGTTCTGGAATGACAGGCGCTTGCCAGGGCATCTTGGCGTGGCTCTTACCAAGCCTCTAGCTCCTCACCCTGGACACAGCCATGCGGGCTGCTCCTTCTGGGCCCTGCTTGCAGTGCACTGGTGCCCCGTGGTGGACAGAAAACAGGCCTTCATCTCACTCCCTCCTGAGGGTTTGTGTCCCATCCAATGGAGAGGCCTCTGTGCTCATGGCATGCTGTTCCTGCCCTTCTGTGAGGGTGAGACTTGGACATTCTGCTGGTAGAGCCCTTTCTCCCCTCTGACCTCACGCTGCTCACCTGGGCTCTCTGGGGTTTTTGCCTGACAGTGCTGCACACTCATCATCAGGATAGACTTACCCCCACCCCGGAGCTGTCCTCCTGCAAATCAGGCACAGACCCACCCCCTGCTGGTAGGCCCACCTCAGCACAATCTTTAGGACAGAAGCTGGCTACTCTGAGGTTAGTCTACATGGTTATATGGGGGGTGGAGCACCCTGTGTAATCCTCCCACTTTTAGGTGGGGAGATAGGTGTGATGATGCCAGAAGAAAGCAAGGCTTCTGTCTGTCTGCAGCTCACCGTCTCCAGAAGATGGGGTCAGAGTCAGGGGGACAGTGGCTGAGAAGCCATTGAGGCTGAGGGTGTGGGGGTGAGGTAGAAGCCTCGGGGAGGATGGGGTCCTTGGGGCTGAGACAAAACCCTGAAATATCATGGAATGTAGGAGCATCTGTTTTTAATTTTTTTCCCCTTAATACCAGGCTGTGTGTGGCTGCTGACAGGAGATGGGTATTGTCATGCAGGGCGGCCTGCGGGGTCTCAGCTCTCTCTCCCCACACAAGAACGCAGGACATAGTGAGGCCAAACAGGAACAGCCACGGAGCCATAGATACTGGAGTCATACCATGATATTCTCGCTGGCGGCATCCGCCTCTCTGCAATCTGCTCTTGCTAGCTCAGCCACTATTTTCTTGCTAGCTCCCATTTTTCTGCTAGCGTAGCCACGGCAGTTATATTTGTGGCCAATGGCTCACTGGTTACAGCTGACGGCCAACTAGCCACAGCTGATGGCCATCCAATCACAGTTGATGGCCATTTACTACCTGAGCCAGCACCTTTCCATGTGAGGCCGAGAGCCTGGAAACTGCACTCCTGGCTCTGTCCGCACAGGTATTAACCCTCCAGAAGCCACTGATTGGACAGTCCTACCCCCATGGCTCATCTCTGGGCTCTGTGCTGGCCCCTCACATGCCACGGTATGAGCTCCCTGGAGTGAGATTGCTGCAGTCCTACCAAGGAGGCTGAGCGGAGCTAGTGAGAGAGACGCTGCATGAAAACAGACAGGGCCAGGGAGCAGTAACCAAATCTGAAAGATGTCAGAAGGAAACAGGGCCACAGATAAGGGGGAAAGAACAGGAGGGCAGCTTGTAGAGATCAAAGTCTAAGGAGCAATCAAATCAGCAGGGGAAAGTGTTGGGGAAGGGAGAGCTGAGCAGCCCCAGAGTTGTCAAGGGGGTTTAGACACTTCTTTCATTTAACCCTTATTGCAGTAAGGCTGTGATCTCTTTTACAGAAAGCAGAAACTTAAGTAAGAAGTTTAAGTAACTTGCTTATGGTCCCATGGCTAAGTGATGGAGTGGGGATCTGAATCCAGGTCTATAAGATTCCAAATGGGTTCCCTATCACTCTATCATAGTTCACCTGAGAGAGGTGGCATGGCTGGATGATAGGCGACAAGAGGACTTGAACTCCAGAATTCTAGAAACTTAGTACTGAAATCAGGATCCCATATACCAGTTCTGCCCTCAGGAGAAATTAGATGTCGGCCAGAACAATGTCATGTCTTAATTATGCAGCCAATTACTTTCTAAGAAAGGTAACAAAACCAACTAACCTTCCTCTCTCCTTCCTCCCTTCCTTTCTCTCTCTAACATTTTTTATGGAGCAATTATAAACTGTTAGGTTTGGTGTTAATTCTGAGAAACAAACATGAATAAGAACCAGAACTTGCCCTTGGGGAACTCACAATCCCTTGGGAAATTCCAGGAAATTAAGGCAGCTCTTTACACACACACATCCTCACCTTCCCTGTCTTTATTTCTGAGTTCCTCTTCAAGGCCCAGCAAAACTTCTGCTTCTCCCTGCTGTCCCAGCTCCCTCTGTTTTGAGAGACAAGCTCCTGCCGAAACCCGCCCCTCTGGGAGCTGCTCCAGGGGCCACAGCCACAGTGGTCAGTGACACCACAAACAAACTGGCCTCTAAAGGCTCTGAGCCTTTGAGCTCCTTTCACACATCTGGACAGAGCTGGGCCTGGGGGGGTGGGGGGGGCAAATTCTTCAGGTCATAAGTCATGCTGATGTCCAAGCCTGGAACAAATGAAGAGGCTTCCGGCCTCTTCCCTGCACAGCCACTGACCAGAAGTCTCCTCCGCATAGAACCGCTCACCACACCCCATTCCTCTCTGCTATGAAATCACAGAGCAGCACTTAGAGAGCCATCGCCCACCCGCCCAGCCCACTTTCGAAGCAATGCTACCAAATAAACTCAGGCTAGTAACTGAAAACCATTTCAAAATAACTCAAGTTACAATATTTGTATGTATTCTCAAATACGAGGAAGAGGATGGAGTATATCAGAAGAGTACTTCTCAAAATCCTGTTTTTCCTTTCATTTATTGCTCTGCATACCAAATCTAATCCTGCACCTCTCCTTTCCAGAATTACTACCTCACAAACTCCTCTTCCAGCTCTAGCCACACATCCTTCCTCCTTCTACTTCTCACCACTTTCCTCCTGATAACACAAAAGCATGAAATACACAGTCTGGCAAGGCCAGACCCTCCCTGGAGAGAAGGGAGGGGAAGAAGATAACTGGGTAAGTCTCCTCTTTCTTAGGCAGGGGAGAGGGCAAGGGCTGGAGTCATTTCTGCAATAATCATTTTTCCCCATCACAGTAGCTGTCATCACAGATAGCCCTTTCCAGATCATGCCAGGCCCAATGGGCAGAAAAGTTTCCAGACAAAGTGACCATATCAACCTGACTGTCCTGGTCAGACTTTATCTAAATATTTTGTTCCAATTCCAAACTACAATGGGCTACCATTAGTCAATTGCCTCAGTTTACAGTTGGGAAAAATATGGTCACTCTATCCCTGACTCACTCTTTCTCTTAGCAACCCTAACATATCCTGACTGTAATACTTTCTATATTGCTATAGACAGAATGTTTGTGTGAGGCCCCCCTAAATTCATATGTTAAAATCCTAACCCCCAATGTGATGGCATTAGGAGGTGGGGCCTTTGGGAGATGATTAGGTCACGAAGGTGGAGCCCTCATGAATGGGATTCATGTCTTATAAAAAAGAACCCAGGAAGCTCCCTTGCCTCTTCTGTTATGTGAGGATACAAGAAGACAGCTTGTTGTGAGTCAGGAAGTGGGCTCCTACCAGATCCCTGTAACTTGTTCTGGGACTTCCCAGCCTCCAGAATTGTAAGAAATAGATTTCTGTTGTTTATAAGCCACCTGATGTATGGTATTCTGTTATAGCAGCCCAAATGAAATAAGGCATATTGCTGTTGATTCCATTAGTGTCTGCTTAGTCACCTAGAAACTGGAGGTCCCTTAAGGTCCCGGATTATGTTTATTCCCATTTGGTCCTAAGCCTCATGAATAGGTCTGTAGTGGTCTGCTAATGCTACATAACAAATAAGCTCAAATATTAGTGACTTAAAACACAACAATCACTTATTATCTCTCATTGTTTCTATGGGTCAGGAATCTGGGACTGACTTGTGTGAGGAGTTCTGGCTCTGCTCTCCTGAGGTTGTGGTCAAAATGCCAGCCAAGGCTGCTGTCTAAAGGCTTGATTGGGACTGGAGGTACTACTTCCAGGTTGCCTATTCACTGGTGCTAGCTGTTGGGGGAAGGCCTTGGGTCCTCTTCAAGAGGACCTCTCCATGTGGCCTGAGCTTCCTTACAACATAATCATATTGGGTTCCAAAAGCGAACTTCTTGAGACAAAGCGAGCCAGACAGAAGCTGCATCCTCTTTTATGACCAAAGCTTTGGAAGTCACATGGTATTACTCCTGCTGTGTTCACTTGGTCAGGGCCATCCCAAGTCCCTCCTAGAGAATTACTGAATTTCTGAATCCCCCACTCCAAGCCCCTTCAGACTCTTCAGGAAGGTTCCAGGAACAAAACATTGGACAATTGTCCACTGAAGGGCTCGACAGAGAGTCCGGCTTCCACAGGGGCAATAGTTTGGCTCTCCTCTCTGTGTTGTTTTTCCTTCCATTGATTTCTGGAGACAGGGCAGTCCTCGCAGCTTCCCTTGAAGCTGTGATCCTAGGCGTGGTCCCACCCTGCAATTTCCCTGGAAGCCAGTGGTTTAGGCCTGGAGTGTGGTGGGATTGGAAAAGTTGGGAGTGTGGTTTAACAGGAGGTTTGGGAATTAGAGAGTCTATAGAATCTGGGAGTTAAGCTGGGACAAGGAGGAGGGAGCGAGCTCCCACCTTTGTTCGTATGCACAGCAACTTCCTTTTTCCACAAGTTTTTTGAGGCCATGATCTCCACGTTTGTATTTGCCAAATGTAAGAACAGCATCACCATTTTCAACCTTTCCCCAAAGATACCATTTTAGTTTTATTTTTCATCTCCCCGCTGTTAGTGCACTAGTCTAGTTATCTTCCATCTTTCTATATGCCGTGCATTTCTGCATCCTCTTTAGGAAACGGTAGAGTCTAGCGTTAAAATGGTGGGCTCTGGAGTCAGATGGACCTGGATTGAAATTCCAGCCTGCCTCTTAACAGCTACCATGTTTCCTCAAAAATAAGACCTAGCCAGACCATCAGCTCTAATGCATCTTTTGGAGCAAAAACTAATATAAGACCCGGAATTATATTATATTATATTATTATATTACATTATTATATTATATTATATTATATTATATTATATTATATTATACCTGGTATTATATTACATGAAAATAAGACCGGGTCTTATACTAATATTTGTTCCAAAAGACGCATTAGAGCTGATGGTCCAGCTAGGTCTTATTTTCGGGGAAACATGGTATACAGCCTCAGGTGAATCACTTCAGCTCTGTAAGCTTTGGCTTTCTTTTCTAAAAAATGGAGGCAATAATTGTCTTTGTCTCAAAGGGCTGTTGGAGGATTTGAATAAGGCAGACCACATCAAAGGCCTGGCATATATATAATAAGCACTGAAAAAAATGTTAGCCATTGTTATTTAGATTTTCATTGCTTGGTTAGCTCTGAGTAAGTGATTACACAACTAACTTCCTCCCTGTTTCTTTATATAGAAGAGAAGAGAAGAAGCTAGAGAGATGTGGAGACAGGGGTGAATAGCCTTGACCCACTACAGGCAAAGTCAGAGGGGTTGGGCTAATGAGTTCAGAAATATTCCTCAATATGACCAGAGACTCTGGGACTGCGGATATCTGTCATCCTTTCTATTCTGTCCCTTTCTCTGCTGTAGTGACAGACCTTCCAACCTCAGTCTCCTATTGTACAGGGTAAGAGAAAATTCTTCAAGAAAGGCTTAGAGAGAAAAGCTGGCTTTGGAGGACAGAGGCACCATATAGAGAATTGGGAGAGTGAAAATATATGCTGTGTGTGTCTGTGTCTGTGGGTGTATTTGAAAGTAGAAGGCACCTGAAAAAATGCAAAACTGAATGATGGCATTAAGTGAGCGAGTCACCCCCAGCTTCCAGCAATGTGACCTGACTTTCACTTATCAGTTAGTCCCCAATTTCCTTTGGAGACATGAATCTGTGTTTTTTGGTCCAGATGACCTGGAAATGCTTCCTGATGTCTATCATTAATCCCTCTCCTTGCAGCCACCTGAAGCCTTTTTCTCCCTTGAAATGTCAGGACAGGGAGCAGGCAGTCAGCGGTACCCCTGTTTCCCAGCAGAACATTTTTAACTCCTTGTTTGCAGCACATCCCAGAGGGAAGCTACTGAAGACAGAAGGTTCTCATAGCTCCACCTCACAAATTGGTGGTGGCAGTGCTGGGGTATATAGGACTTGCCAGGATGCCCTTCAGGGGAGTGGGCGAGGTGGTTGTTCCAGACATCAAGGCAGCCAGGCATTAAATACATAAAGGTCAACAGAGACTGTGTCTGCAGCCTCCTCTGGGCTCCCCTTACCAGCAGGCACCAAAACACACCGTGTTCATGACCCATTACACCAACTGAGGTGGCGACAGCTATGAAATTGCAAAACATTTTCCATCCCCAGCCCCTGTTCACTCATCATTGCTAATTTTTCCAGTTTTTCCATATTTGCCTGAGATGAATGAATGACTAGATTCAAGAGATTTTTTTTTTTCTGTGAAATGTTTGGAAAATGACTGCCAGCACCACAACGACTCTCTCTCTCTCTTTCTCTCTCTCTCTCTCAGTGGAATGGGGTTGGAATATTTTTTTCTTCTTTTAAAAGGCACTTAAAGACTCAGATTTGTAGTACGGTGACTGTCTTATATTTTCTCAGAAAGTCCCAGGTTTTTAAAAAACAACTAGTTAAATCTATACATAAATATGATTTAATTTTATGAATTTTTGTTCATAAACTCATGTGTATAACAAGTGTGATTCTCTTTTATTTTCTTTAATTTTTATTTTGACTTTTCATTCAGTTGGGCTAGCAGAATCTTCAAGAGCCAGCCCTGCTTCCCCAGGGTGGAGTCTAATGGAGGAGGTAGACCCAGATCTGATTTTCAATGTCACCTATTTGCAGAAGCCTCCCCTGAGACCTATATCACCAAACCTGGTCTTGATCGCTGGGCCTCTCAGACTCTGGGTTCCTTTGTTGCCACATCATGGTCCTGTCAGGGTGATGCCTCTCTGTCACTTCTCTGCCACTCAACAATGAATGATTCTGGAGCTCCACTTTGTGCTGGATCAGGCCTTTCTGTAGCATTCTTTGCTGGCTTGTTGCCACTTGGAGCTGTCCCAGTATATAAGGCCCAGATCCCCTGTTCTTGGATCTCTCTTATCTCCCTGGTATTCCCCCCCTCTCTTGGGCTCAGACTGTTCGGAGTGAAGAAATGGGTGCAGGCCCAGCTTCTCCCAAACTCATCAATGTCTGTGTTCTCTTGTCCCCTCTTTCCCAATACTGTACATCTGAATTTTAGGATGTGTCACTCTGGACAAGGGTACGAGAGCCTTATGTTTCTCTCCCAAATCTTTTATCTAACCTATACTATCTAGCCTAGGGCACAAAGCTGGGCAGAGTGACTTTTGCTTGGATGAGACAACCCCACCTGGAGGCTATGAACAGAGAAAGGCCTGACTTTTGAGAGGAAGGGCAAAGAGAAGGCAGCAATGGAAGACATGAGTTAATAGTTCCAAAAGTTCTCCTGCCCAGCCTGAAGACACACGGACTCTTAATGAGGTGACCACATGTCTGGTATTTTCTATGACAGTCCCCAATACCAGTAATTTCATTAAAAAGAGACCCTTTGTTAAATTTGTAGCTAAATTTGTTTTAAACTGCATCCTTGGGCAGGGCTTTTCATATAGATACATTAAAGAGTGTAAGCGGGTAGAGGGTGCCTAGAGTAGGATGCTAGCAGGTGTTCCAGCAAATCCCTTTGTGTTGACTGGACTGGAATAAGGCATTTCTCAGAAACCCTTCCAGAGAAAGAGGAGTATCCCTTAGCACTTCCAGCTCTTGAGGGACAATGGTGTGTTCCCTGGTTCCCCAAACTAGTCAGGGCAGTGAGCCCCTTGTTAATGTAAGAAACGTCCAAATCTGTAGAAAATTTTTATAAGAGTTTATTTGAGCCAAACTGATGACATATGCCAGGGAACAAGATCTCAAATGCTCTGGAGAATATTAGTTTTGCAGCTTCTTTTATGCATTTGAAATTGAGGAAATTTAAGGAAGATTACATGGAGGTGGGAGAAAGCAAGGTGGGGATTTGATTACAGGATAGTTAACAAGATGATGTGCTCTCTTGAGGGTGGTTACAGCTTATTTCAAATGTGTGTTAATCTAGATGCACAGAAACAATGGACAGGCCTTGCTGAAAGCAAAGATAAACCTTTTACTAAAAAGTTATAGGCCTGGGGCATAGTTACCCACTACGACCAGCCCAGTTAGGAATTTATGATCAGATCACCCTGTGGGTTACTTTCCACGGAATCCTTTTCTTTATCCACACCCTCATCCAGAGAGTTGTGGAAACCTATTTGCTTCAAGGACTTTTTCCAAAATGATCTCCCAACCAATCCTGCCTGAAGTTGGAGTAGTGACAACTACACGTTTCATTCCCCACTCATTCAGTCCTTTCTCTTGTGTCTTACCTTTAAAAGTAGCATCCCTGACTTTCCTAGTATGTGAATAGTTTATAATCAGGTGAGGTGTTCTTAGAGCAGTAAGAGTAAGTCACACCCAAGCCTGTCTCTCCTCCACTTTTCTCATCCGCACTCACCGCCCCTATGTCTTCCAAGCTACCCCCATGACTTCAGTGACCACCAGTGTGCAGATAACCCAAATTTCTGATCCAGCCTCACTTCTCACCTAAACTCCACACCTATGCAGCCACCTGCCTGCTAGGTATCTTCACTTGGAGCTCAAATTTGAAACACTTCAAATTCAACTTGTCCGAAAGTGAGCTCATTAATTTCCCTCATAAACCTGACCTTCCTTTGTGTTTCATATCTTGGTGTATCATATTCAACAGTGGTTTTCAGTCAGTAGATGGGCATGGGGTAGGGAAGAATGTCTATTGTTGACTTAAAAATAATATTGACTAGGTATTTCTTCACCAACAAGGATTTATTCAGAATAAAGAAAAAGAAAAGGGTTGCAACCCAGTACATACAGACATGGCAAGCCACATGCACATTCTGGCCAGCATGCCAAGATGGAGGGCTATTTAAAAAAGGGAAAAAATAAATTGGAACCATACAATTTTATTTTAAGGGAAGTTAGAACCATAGAGCTCTTCCTGTAGGGTTCTTGTGTGAATTTCTATACGCCCTACCTCCTCCCATAGACCCCCCACACACACACCTGATTCTGTTTCCTTAAAGTTCATCTTTATCACTATGAGCCTCCTAAAATGTCATGCAAGAATTTGTGTATATATGTGTTTTCTTCCTGCTCAGGGACAGTAGCTTCTTCAGATCCTGACTGAAGAATAAAATGACGGCTATGTTACAAAACCAAGCCCCTGTCTACTTCTCTCCCTTGATCTCCTGCAAGTCCCTGACCCCATATTTGCTGAAGCCATGCTCCGTTGGCACTGACTCCTCAGTTCCTGGAAAACGCCATCAATGTAATGGATTCTGGTCCTTCTACCTGAAGGGTGTTGCCTACCTTCTCTGCCTGCAACCTTCAGGCAACACCTCCTCTGGGAAGCCTCCACTGCTTGACCCAGGCAGAACTGGTCAGCCGCAACCTTGTGCCCCAGCTCCATATGGCACACATCATCCGTAGGGCAGCCTCTTGTACCCTTTGGGTGTGCCTGAGAATTCCTGTGCACCTTTAATAAGATGCAGATGCTCCAGTTCTGCCTCCTCCCCAGTGAAGCAAAACTGTGAGGGAGGAAGGCCCCTAGGAAATTCTGAGGCACACCCTGCATGGAGAACCACAATCCTAGGGCCTTTCTTTGTGTCCATATTACTTGCAGCATCAGGCTATGAACAGCTCAAAGGCAGAGATCTTGTCTCAGTAAACACTTTAATCTCACAGCATTCAGTAGAGCACCAATGCATAAGAGCATAACTTAACATTATTTATAGGAGGCAGGCCACTGTGCCCATTCACAATTACCCTTAACTGAATGAGGCCCTCTAAAGAACAGCATCCTTCCCCTTACCCAGAATTAGTGGTGGGAGCAATCCCAGTCAGATGTTTGTTGGAGGGGCAAGTAAGAATCAGAAAACAATGCAGAAAGGTTGGTAGGCAGGACCCCAGTCATACTATAACCATGACTCCCACCCAGGCTCTCTTCCCATTTTTTAAGGCCCAATTCCTCAGCAGCCACCTCCTCCAGAAGCCTTCCCAGAAACTGCACACCTGTCTCCTCTGAGGTTCCTATAACTCTAAGGCATCAGGTATCCTCACCCAGTTCAACCCCCGGGCTTTCCCTGACATTAACACGTCTCTCTTCCCAGTCTGCTAGTCCTCTTTCCCCAAGGAGCTGTGAGCCCCAGACATCCAAACCTCCCTATAGGAACTGGCACCCCACTGGGACTCAAGAGATTCATCTGTGAAAAGGCCCATTTACAGATGAGACTTAAAAAATGGCCCCCCTCCCAGTGAAACAACCTCCAGCTGTCTGAATGAGCAGTGTGCCCTCACATGTTTAATGTAGATTTTAGAGTTGTCTCAGCACTGTTTTCTAGAGAATGATATAGGAAGAACTTAAAGGGTCCTAAAAGCTAGACTTCAACTTCCTAGGTTTGAATCCCAGCTCTGTCATTTACTAACTGTAAATTCAAAGGCTATTTCCTTAACCTTGCTGTTCCTCAGTTTCCTCATCCATAAAATGGGGATAACAAGAGCACTTACCTTGTAGTGCTGGTGTGAGGAGTGGATGAGTTAATGTGTGGAAAGTGCTGCAAACAGAGTCTACCCACAAGCAGGAGCTTATAATGTGATCATCTCATTAATTCAATTGATGTGATCTCATGTGATTCTTCCAACAGTGGAAAACTATCTTCTCTTCACAGAGACCAGTCTCAGAAAAGTTAAGTGTCTTACCTCAGGCAACACAGCTAATAAGTGAGCACACCATTTCTCAAAGCCAGGACTCTGAGCCCCACAAATGTGGCATATGGAATCCCCGAACTCTGGCATCCCTCCTGTCCCTCTGATCCCCTCCTTTGGAATTCCTGTGGCTTCCCTACACATTCTTGAAGCCTCCAATAACAGTAGTGTTCCCACCCGAAAACCACCATGGGCCACACTCCTGCCTTTTTGGTCTCTGGCAGAGAGCCCAGGCAGAAACCACAGTGGTGGCAATGCTGGTGGGCGCTGTGGGCGGGTGGGAGTCATGGCCCTCATTTTGTTCTCCCAGAGCCTGGCCTGCACAGGCATCTCCTGGCATCAACCTGCCAGGTTTGGCTGACCCAGCTTCCCAGAGCCCAGTACAAGAGTGCCTTGTCAGAGAGAGATGCCACTGTCCTCCAGACTTCGCCACTGAGACAGCCTGGTAGACCAGATGTGCCAGCAAGAGGGCTGGGCAGGAGCCCTTGGATGGGCTGAGGAACTTTCTCTGTGTGGGAGCTAGATATCATCTGAGAGGCAAAATAAGTATGCACAGACTGTTTGGGTGGGATACTCAGACAGGGCCAGCCTGGACAGAGATGCACTGCAGCCCCTTATGAGATGTTTATGTGAATGACTGTGGTGTGAACACTGAACCCTTCATGGTGTTCTGGGCTTTGCCGCTCACACAGTCCCTTCACAGATATTTCCTTAGGTCACATAACCTCCCTCCAAGATAGTTTTGTTATTTCCACTTATAGATGAGAAACTGAAACTCAGGCTTCTGCCTCCAAGTCAGAGGTCTTGCTGCTAACCTCATCACTGGACAGACACAGACCTAAGCAGGGTCCCAAACATGTGAGTGAGAGAGGCTGCCGGGAGCCTGATGGGGACTGGGCCATAGGCACTGCTTAGTGTGCCAATGGTGCCAGGTGGGAATGCAGCCTCAGGATTGGGAGATCTCTGGATTTTTACAGACAAGCTGAAACTCTGGATTTTTAAAATGTGAAATTTCTCATTTTTTTTAATGTTGCCAACTAATTTAATTTAGTTTAAAATGTCTAGTGGGCTAAACAAAACACATTCTTGGGCTGGACTCAACCCCAGGCCACTAGTTTGCAGACTTCGGCTCACATATTGCCTCCAAGATGCCATGTGAGATAAGCCCTCACCCTCCTCAATTGAATAAAAGCAGTCAGTTGGCCCTGGGGTGGGTCACACAGGAATAAGCCAACACAAAGGAGCGAGGGAGGAATTATTTATTGAGTGCCTATATGTCAGACTTAGTTTTGGGAGTAAGGGATACAATTTGACAAAAATAGACAAAACCCCACTTTCATGAAAATAAACTTACAAAATTTTTATTGTGTTAGTAGTAAGTACTAAGGAGAAAAAGCAAGCAGAAATTTCAGTTTCAGATAGGGTGATCAGAGAGCCTCACTGGGCAGGTGACGTGTGACAAAGACCCAGAGGAAAGGAAGGAGGAAGTCAATAGCAAATATACAGGCATTGAGGCCCAGGGAGAGGACAGGAGTGGCTGGAAAGCAGGAAGGGAGAGAGAGTGGCTAGAGGAGTGGCTAACGGTGATGTGGAGTAGAATCAGTGGCTAGAGAGGTAGGAGGAGTCGGAAGGGGGAAGCCAAAGCACCTGTAGGGCCTCTGGTTTTAGTCTGAATCAGACTAAAAGCCATTGGAGTGAACGATCATTCTTGCTACTATATTGAAAATAGACTGAAGAGAAGCAAGGAGGGCAGCAGAACGACCCTTTAAGTAGTTATTGCAATAATCTGGGTGAGGAAATGATGGTGGTGGAGGTAGGGCAGTGGCTGTGAAGGTGGTGAGAGGTGACCAGATTCTGGACATATTTTGTAGGTAAACCCAGTGGTGCGCTAGTCAAGGTTTAACAACCACCACTTGGGGTGGGGTCACTGATTCCCATGCTATAAATGTTCCTAACATGGCTCATTTCAAGCTACCAACAGGATGTCAGCTGGCTCACAAAATTCCTAAAAATTTTACAGTTGGCCAGCTTCAGCACAGAACTGAGCAGACTAATAGGACTTGCCAATGGATTGAATGTGAAAGGTCAGAGAACTCTGCGATTTGAGCAACTGATAAAGTGGAGTTGCCATTGATTTAGATAGGGAAAATACAATGAGGTGGTGGATATAGCAGAGATCTCAGTTTGGACATTATAGGTTTGAGAAACCCATTATATCTTTCATTTTCAAACCTCACAAAACATTATTATTACTGTTTCATATAGTCCATGTTTGTTTGTTTTTACCCATAATGTTGCCACTTTATTTGTTATTCATTCTTTCTCGCCTCTCAGACCTTCCATCTGGGGTCATTTCCCTTCTGCCTAAAGAGCAGAATGTCCTTTAGAGAGAATCAGCTGGTTTCAACTTCCTCTTTTGTTTGTTTTTTACTTTATTTTTTATCATCTTAAAGCATCTGTATTTCACCTTCATTCTTGATATGTATTTTCACTGAGAAAAGAATTTTAGGAGGGCAATTATTTTCTTTCAGCGTTTTAAAAGAAATTTAACAATAATGTCTCCTTAATATTTTTCTTTGTGTTTTGGTTTACCAAATTTTCTCAATGATATGTCTAGCTGTGGATATCTGTTTATCCTGCTTGAGATTAATTTGTCTTCTTGTATTTATGATCTGTTCTTTTTCATCAATTCAGGACCATTATCAGCTATTATTGGTTTACATATCAAGGCTGACACAATTATCCCTCCTGTGTTCCTGAGACTCCAATTAAACATATATTGGTTCTTCTCACACTGTCCTCTGTAACTCTTAACTTCTTTAATACTTTTCATCTTTTTGTTCCTCTCTGCTAAGTTTTGGATAATTTCTTCCATCATCTGGTTTATTCTCTCTAAATGTATCTTTTGAGCTTCCATTTTTATTAATTGAATTTATTATTTCTAGAAGTTTGATTTGATCTTTTTCCAAATTAAATCAATTGTTACAGTTTTTTGTTAACTACAGGTATTTTCAAGCATTGTCTTTTATTTTTCTAAACATAGTAATCATAATTATTTTATAGTCTATGTCCAATAAATACACAATCTGAAGTTTTTGCAATTTAATTTTTCTTGTCTACTACATCTACTGTCTCTTACTCATGGTGCCTGTTCCCTGGTACACAGTCAGTCCTCATTTAATGTCATCAATAGGTTCTTGGACACGGCAACTTTAAATGAAACAACATATAACAAAACCAATTCCACTATAGGCTAATTGTTATAAACAAGAGTTCAGTTCCTAGGGCATATTTCTGATCACAAAAACACCACCAAACTTCTAAATAAAGACTTAACACTCTTTTAATATTAAACATTGAAATAAATGTGAGCAATGCATACATTTAAGAAAAATTAATAAAAACAAGTAAGATAATTATTTTCCAACCTCTTTATTCCAGTTCAGGGTTGTGGGTGACCAGAGACTCTCCCAACAGCTCAGGGTGAAAGACGGTACCCCATCCCAAACAGGAGGCCCTTCCATCACAAGGTACACTCACACACACCCACATTCATCCAGACGGGACAATCTAGATCCACCAATTCATCTAAAGTACGCATCTTTGGGACGTGGGACAAAACCGGAATCCCTGGAGAAAACCCTCACAAACATGGGAAGACTTGTAAACTCCACATAGTGGCCTAGCCAGTAATCAAGTTTTATTTTTCTCAACAACATTATAATGAAACAATATTGAACAAAACGACATTATTTGAGGTTATATTTGTTTGTGCTGTTTTTTTTTTTTGGCTGCTCATCATACTTAAAAAATAATTTGGTAAAATGTTTTAAGTGTAGAGGATGAGAGGGCCGTCTTCCCGAAAGTGTTTCTTTTTTCTTTTTTGCCTTTGCTTTTGTCATGCACTTGTGGAGAGTGCATGATCTGGAAACACCTTAAATCAAATTCAAGTTTTTGAGGATCCCTGAACCAGACAGTGATGAGAATTCAGTCAAATCGTTACCAAGCTAGTTTAATTTTGGTTCATCTTTACCCTCAGGATGTGGTCCTTTGGGATGCTTACTTATAGAGGAGAATAATTAGGAATCTTCAAGTCCCCAGCTTCAAGTTGTATCCCCCCCTTGCCTTGAAGTTACCAAAACAAAAGTTCAGACTTAATGGGATCAGCAAATAGCCTCAGGGAAAACCTTCAGTTTCTGTCTCTGGGGTTTCCTTCTGTTCCCTTCAACTTGGTCTTGTTGTTTTATTCTCTTACTAGCTTTCTTGTTAGCTCCTTTTAAAGGAAATAATAATTAATATCTTATCTATCAGTTTTACTTGTTTTCGTTGGTAGGGTTGGTTCAAATATCTTAGTTCACCTTTGCTAGAGACTGGGAATCTCACTGAATGGTGAGGGGCAGAGGTGATATAACATGGGATTTTTCAGGGTGATGGAAATATTTTACATCTGATTGGGGTGGTGGTTACGTGAGTATATATAATACATTTGTCAAAGTTTATCAAACTATACTCTTAAAATGGTTACATTTTACTATATGTAAATTATAGTTCAACATATGTAAATATGTAATTCAACTCAAAAATGTTGAATTAAAAGTAAAAAAGGGGTGGCTGGTTAGGTCAGTTGGTTAGAGCGTGGTGCTAGTAGCACCAAGTTGCCGGTTCGATCCCCGCATGGGCCACTGTGAGCTGTGCCCTCCTTTAAAAAAAAAAAAGTATATATATATATATATATATATATATATATATATATATATATATATATATATATATATATCTTGCTCCTAGTGAAGAATGGATGATGGAGTGGCAGGAGTCCCTTCACAGAACCCTTGAGAGAGAGAGGGTAAAGATTAAGTGCTGTTCATCGTCCCAGCCATCTGTGAGTCTAGAGTCTGATCACAGGCGGGCTGTAAAAGTCCCTGTTTTATAATGTGGTGTTTATGAGCTTGTATAATTGTTAAGAGGGGTAAGCACAGGGGGTGGAGATTTTTATCAGAATAAACCCAGAGCTAAATGGAAATGGGTCTGAAGGGACTGAGCAGCTAGAAATGGTGGAATAATTCCAGAGATATGTCTTAGAGATGGCAGCCTTGTCTTACAAGAAGAGAAGGACCCAGAATGTCTTGTCCCTATTGCTCTTATGGGCAGACCTCAATGGAAAAGAAGATAGGTAGATTGACATAGAAGTTAGGATGGTGGCAGGGTCCTGGGACATGGGTGGCATGGCCTAGAGAACAGAGTGGTCTCCCCATGCTTCTGACAGTGCTGCTTCAGGTGCAGAGAGTGTCTGTGAAGGCACAGGGAGGGGCAGGAGCCCTCCATGGGCAGGAAGGGGGACAATACCACTCTTGTTGGATCCAGCAGGGTGTCTGGGGGCAAAGCTATGCTTCCAGGTCTCCCCTCCTTCACCAGCTTGGTTCTCCAGCATCACTTGTGAGATCTTGGTGGCCCATGACCATTGGGTGATAAAGAAGTATGAGACACAGATCTCTTATTGGTGCTAGCTATGTGGCTTTTGACAAGCTGTTTGGTCTGAGTCTCAGTTTCCTTATATTTAAAGGGGGGATAAAAACTTAAAAGAGGCAATGCATGAAGGTTCTTAACATATCATCTGGCACATAGTAGCAATTTAATGCATGGAAATTATTTATTATTATTATTATTATTATTATTACAAGACTAATACAAGGAGAACAGATGAAAGACAGGATATAGTTGAGAATATTTTTAGGTGGTGTAGACCAGAACAACCTTCAGGCTGAAAGCAGAGTAAGAGTTAATTCATCATTCATGCATTACATAAATATGAATTAGGGCCCTACTATGTATCCTTTCCTCACCTTCACACTATTATCCTCATTTGTGATATACTTCAATTTATTTATGTGTTTATTTTCTTTTTTACCCAGCTCTATTGAAGTATGATTGACAAACAAAAACTGTATATTTTAGGTTATACAATGTGACATTTTTAAGGTTGTTTGTTTATTTTCTGTATCTCCCTGTAGACTGAGGTCTCCAGGAGGGCAGGGATCATGTCTGCTTTGTTCGCAGCTGTGTCCCCAGAGCCTAGCATAGTGCCAGCCACATAGTAGGTGCTCCATAAACATTTGTCAAATGAACTCTAGGCCTATACAGGATGCTGGGCTATACCATAAGCCCTCACAGAGCTTTTAGTCTAAAGGAGAAGATGGAGTAATTTAAATAATTCCCCTGAAGGCAGTTTCCAGATCTCTGTGAAAGCAGAAGGCATCAGGCAAGACGCCTGAGGTGAGGAGAAAGGGACAAGGCCCTGGAGGGAGATGGCACAGGGCAGCAGGGGCATAAGAACATGGGCTTAGGGGTGGGGGAAAGCAAGAGAAAGGGGCTCGCTCCCATAACAGGGAGTTCAAGGCCCAATGAGGGGTATGGAGATGGCAAATGGGGCCAGAAGGGTGGGGGATGAAGCTCCCAGAAGGGATGGGCTGCCTCCACCCCTACCCATCACAGGCTTGGAAAGGAGGAAAGGGACAGGCTTTGCATCACAATGAGTGGGTAGAGTGGTGGTGCCCAGGGAGCTGAACTGAAGGGTCCAATCTTGATAGACCTATAGCTCTGTGCAGCCTGATGGAGAGATGCCACCAGAATGATTTAGTCCTGTGGCAATGTGGTAGCTAATAGATTTCATATCCCCTCCCTGAGCACAGTCACAAGAGGAGCCAGAGGCTGGAGGAGGGAGGAGGAAGACTTGAGCAAGGAAGGAGAATACAGTGAGCGGCCAGAGCGGGAGGAAAGGAGAGGAAATGGAGGGATAGGTGAGAAGAGAGGAGAGGTGAGGAGGTGAGGAGGGAGAGAAGGCAGGAAGAAGGGAGAGGAGGGAATGTGGGAAGGAGGAAGGTTTCCTGTCAACAAGAATCAGTATGACAGCCTCACTGGCTAATTACGCAAATCATACCCATCCTGCACCTAAGCGGGTTGGGGACCATCAGCCATCAGGTTCTGGAGGGAGCTGGCTCCTGCTCCGTCCAGTGTTCCCTTACTCCTCTGCCCAGTCCTCACGATACTTTCCCATCAGTCCTCTTTCTTCCTCTCTCCAGAACTAAAAGGAGGGAGGGTGGCTGTCTGCCCAGGGAACTACCGCATTTAGAAGGAGCTGAAGGTGAATAATGCAAATACTATAACAGCGCTAATGATAACACCGTTTACCCAGCACCTGTCTCCAAGGAGCTTAGACTTCTCTTCAAGTCCAAGTTCTGCTTAAGGTGGGAGGAGGCTTCTCATCCTCCAATAAGGATGTAAATATTAGAAAGGAGCCTGAATTTCAGCATGCAAAAGGCCAGGTAGACTGAAGGAATGACCTCATGAGATCATTTCAGCTTGAAGCTCAGCAAATGAAGATTTGGGGGATTGAAGACACGGTGAGGTGGAGAGCCTTCATTTCTGGGGGTCTCTAGAGAAAGCCGAGCCACCACTGTCCTGGCTGCTTTCCCCTACTTCCCACACCACTTTGCTAACTGCACAGCCTCTCATTGAGCCCTGGCCCCAGGAGCAGACAGTCCGGACTGCCAGCCACCTTCCAAAACATGTTTTGCCTTTTTGCCTTCATTCTGTGGCTTGGCTCAACATGGCCTGAAAATTCCCCACACCTGGGGCGGGCCAAGATGGGTTGCTCCATCCCTAATAATCACTGTTTCCAGTCTGAAAGCCCTGCTCTGTCCTCAGAATGGCCTTCTGGGATGGGACAGCAGGCTCTGAGTCCATGAGATTAGCAGAAGGCAGCTTCCAGGGCTGCATGGGGGGAGGGGCCTCAGGAGGTGGCTAATCCCACCTCCTGAATGCCTCCCAAGAAAGGGCATCCAGGATGATCTTCTGGACCTGACTTGGTGACTGCCAAGAGGGGACTGGATCGAAGGGACAGCACTTGTGCCCAGTACATTAGTTCCCAGATCACAACCCTCAGCCAGGAGTGCCCTTGGCTATATCCTCTGTTGATGGATGCCAAGGCCAGCATAAGCACTATGAAGGAAACAAAATGTCTCTTGGCAAGGACACTTCATAACAATACTCTGTATCCTTCCATGATGCTGTTTCATGAGCCACAGCCATTAAAAGTACTTATTCTTTACTGTGTATCTTTGGGGTCAAACAGTCATGGGTCTTGTTGCCCGATTATCCTATGTGTATATTGCCCATTTTAGGCTGTGAGACAGCTCTTAGAGCAGAAGAAAGCAAGTCTCCTTACTTGCTCCATGGAGCACTGCGAATAGGCCCAAGGTCTCTGCCACACTTCCTGCATCCTAGGGGCGGAGAACAAGATTGAACCAAGCATGGCTCCTCTTTCCCACCATTAACTGGGAGAATCCTTCTCACATGCCCTTGGGAAATGCCAGTGGTGGGGAGACGCAGCCTTGTCTGGAGGCATATTCAACCTGGTGGTCTAACGGTAGAGCCAGGCCAGCTGAAGACTGCTCGTAGCAGACCCAGGAATAAAGCATAGGCAGGGTGAATGCAGGAGCAGAGGGGCTGCGAGCCTGTGCTCAGGAGGGCTTCCACTCCTGGAAGCTGGGGCAGGTGTGATGGCTACTAAAGGGCGTGCTCTCTCACCCTCTCTCTGTTTCAGCCCACTGCCCTGTGTCACCAGCCCCAGGAAGGCAGAAGCCCCAGGCAGTGGGTGGGAGTTCATGCACGTATTGCTTGTGACAGCCCGCAGTCGTGCTTCTGAGCTCAGCAGGCTGAGAAAGGAGAAAACTGGGCTGAGAACATTCTCAACCTTGGTCTTTTTCTCTGGCTGTGTTCTTTCCTTTGACAGGGAGGATTCAGGAGTCACAGATTGGATTGTGGGGGGAGGGTGGACAGCCATGTGGCATGGCCCCTGAGCCGGGTGCTCTGGCTCCAAGTAAGGCTAGGTCTGCACATGGGAAGGAGGAGGGGACACCACTCACAATCTGCAGGCCAACCAGTTATTTTCTCAGACTGGGCAAGCAGAGAAGAATAAAGGAGAAATAAAAAGAAAAGTGGCTGAGGTTTGTGGGTCTGATGAGAGAAGTCGGTGAGCATCCATGTCACCTGCTGGAAAAGAGATAATAGCTCTGTTGTCTCAGTGACAGCCACAGACCAGGCTTCAGACCAGGGTTCCAACCCAGCCTGACATCAGGAGTGGTGTGGGTAGAAACCCAGTCATATCATGTTTTATTACCTACCCTCCACCCCTGCCACACACACACTCTCTCACTATGAATGACCATACATTCTGTAAGCGTTATCAGTATAGTGTAGACAGCGTAGACCCTGGAACTGCGCTGCCTGGGTTTGAATCCTGGCCATGACACTTAGTAACTGTGTAATACTCTGTAAAATGGGGATGATAGTACATTGCCTACTTCTGTGTTGTTATGGGAACGGAATGAGTTAATGAACTGTAACATTCATGCATGGCACATAGGAAGCTCTACTAGGTGTTAGCTATACTGACCATTGTTACTTATCTGCCAGGTCCTTTGTCAGGAGCTAGGGTTCTGCTTGGAAATCCTGCGATCGATCATGCGGAGGAGGTAGACACGGAAATAAGCAGTCAATGCACTGAGCGGCAAGTGCTGTAAAGATTGTGAATGGGGAGCACAGGGAGCTCACTCTGCCTGCAGGAATCAAGGGGAGCTTCACATTGGAGGTAACATTTGATGTGGGCCTTGCAGGGGAGATCGGAGTTCCCCAAATGGAGAGTAAGGGAAGCAGGACATGTGAACCTAGATTGGGCAAAGGCCCAGGAAAACATCTTATGAATCTGGTTCTTGGGTTCTGTGGGAACTATGAAAGAAAATGAGAATGGCAGGAAAGCCGGGTCAGCCTGCATGCCCTTGAGTATCGTGCTTAGGCATCTGAACTTTGTTCTATAAACAACTAAGAGACACTGCAGAGTTTTAAGCAAGGGGGTTGCATGATCAGGTTTGTGTTTTGGGAAAAACCACATTTGGTGGGTCATGGAAAGTAGATTAGAAATTGAGAAGGCTGCAGGAAAACACACACAGGAGGATGTTGCAATGACTGGGGCAAATACAAAATAGGAGAAACTATTCTAGTGCTTTCAGGATCACTGCCAAATTACACTGGGGCCAGGATGTAGGATACTGAGTGGCAGAACTCAGGCTTCAAATAGGAATCAAATTTGGCTGCACAGGCCCTTGAGAAGCTGGTAGACCAGGCAGGCAGGAAAACAGGGAAGTGGCACTGGTCCTGTGTTGGACATACATTGTCTGGTGGCTGGAGAACACAGACAGAGTGGTCATCACTACCCAGGGGCTGAAGAGGAAAGTGCTATCAGGAGACCATCCTAGAAAATGTAATTCCTGGGGGAAGAGAGGCCATCTAGACAGAAAGAGCAGAGGGCAAAGATGTGGAGATGTGAAATAGTATTCTGGTTGCTGTGAGGCAGTCATATGTCTGGGGTTTAGAGTTTGAGATATGGAGCTGGAGAAGTAAGCAGGAAGTAGACTGTGGAGCTTGGGCCGCATTCATGATTCTCAGCCAAGCATGTGGACTGAATCACTCACGGGGATAGCTTTCAAATATACAGAGCTCCTTCAATCAGCATCTCTAAGGGTGGGGCCTCAGGCATGTTTAAGAGCTCTCAGGTGAATCTGACAAGCTCTGTGGATTGAGAACCATGGTCATGGGGCCAGGGAGCTGATGAAAAGTGACTTGGTCAGATCCATGCCTTAGCAAGAGCCAGGTGGAGGATAGAGGGCAGAGGAAGGGGCAAGGCAGGGAGACCCAGTCAGGAACTCCAGCAGGGGTCCAGTGCCGTGGTAGGAAAGAGGGGGAAGCCACAAGAAACCATTAAGAAAATAAAACTGACAGAACTTGGAGAATCCATATAAGGGGTAAGAAAAAGAGGCATTGAGAGTAACTCTATTTTAGGAATGAGAAACTGAGGCCTAGATCAGTGGTTCTCAACAGTTTCAATATGAGGATTTTCTTTTCAACATCAAAAAATAAATATGTGATGATAATTAAACTCGCATGGATAGAAAATACCTAATGACACCAAGCTACAGGGATTCAGAGAGGCCAATGAAGGGTTTGCATTTTATTCTTCATAATAGCATGGATAAACACAAACAAGATATCTGGAGGCGGCATGATCTGGCTTCAAATTTTATCCCCGCCATCACTAGTTGAGTGACCTTGGGTTCATTAACTGTCTGTACCTCAGTCTCTCACCTGTAAAATGGATGTTTGAGCGGTCCCTGACTCATGGAATTGTGTGAGAACTAGAGTTGTACACTCTAAGCATAGAGGGCTTAGAAGAATGGCTGGCATAGAGTAAGCCTCAACAAGAGGTAGCCATTAGTTTTACTGTTATTCAGTTACCATGTGATGGTGCTTGGTGCACGTGTGGATGTGAGGATCTCCATGGTCATGGGTGGTGGTCCCTGGCAGGGCTGCCTTGCTTTTGCCCTCTTAGACCTTTTGACCCAAGACATGATTGACAGCACACGGCCACATATCATCATCACATGACTACAGTGTGACTGTGCCTATGTAAGGCAGTGTCATTACCCAATAATTCATTGCAAGGAGCAGGATGGTGTTGGGTGACTTGTCAGATCTATACCTGCAACCTGGGTATTAGACCCAGGTGTTGTGACTTGTGATTATTACAATATAAAATTAAGTGGAGTTCCAGGACGATGTGACCAAAGGGCATAGAGGCACCCCAGAACCTAGGAGGGCCTCACCTTGGAAGGCAGATACCATCACCACTCACCTGAGGCTGGGTTCTCCAGCACCTGAGGAACTCCAGAAGCAATGCTGATCAAGCAGCCCCAGGTTAGTGTTGTCCAGTCACACCAGCTGACAGTGGGCGGGACTATTCAGATGGCCCACAGGCTGACAACACCTAGACAGGGTTATGGACAATGAGCAGAAGGAATTCAGGGGCCTCCAGCCCCAGTGCACTCACTTCATGCCTGACAGACATGTTTTGTTTCTTCCTTCCCTGTCTTTGCTCCTTCCTTCCTCTGGTAGATACGAGCAGGCCAGTTTCTCTGCCACAGGCAAGGCAAGAGGGAAATGGAAGAAGCCTACAAATTCTATGGCTTCATTTTCCACAAGCCTGAACCCTTGGAGGTTTCTGGACATGAATACAGTGTTTGGTCAAAAGTAAGGCGGACAAGGAAACTTTCTTCCCCAGAGAAGAAATGGTCCCTGGTTGGGGCCAGGTCAGGGGAGAATGTGGGGTTCTGTTAGTCCTGAGCCCCTGGGAGAGTGCCAGGCTGCCAATGCATCTCCAGAGAGGAAATGACAGCTCTGCAGGTTTCTGTCCTCTGCACACAGCCTTAGAATGTGCCTGACAGCTTCTCAAACAAGGGTCTCACAGGATGAAGGTCATGTCCCGAGCATCCTAGGTAAGACACTAACCAGGAACCACATGCACCTCCCCATAAGCACCTCCCCTGACCCAAGCCCTGGCTCCACAAAAACCTGCTGCAGCTGCTGTACAACCCAGGGGGCGGGGCACCAAGAAGAACTGAGATGGAGTTTTCCACTGTGCCAGTAACATGAGCACTCAGATTCAGAAATTGAGTTAAATTATAGATGTTAAATTATAGAACAACTACTGAATTGATGAATTGCAACTGACACTGCCATATACAGATAAGAAAACTAAGGCTCAGAGAGGGCAAATGAGCAACCAAGGCTACCTGGTCACCATGGAGAGGAGGCAGGGCAGAATTGGACCCAAGTCTGTGAGACGCTAAGTCTGGGGTGAGGGAGAGGGACAAGCCCAAATGTTCACAAGAGGGACTGCTCAAATAAATATGGGGCAGAGAGAAAGAATTTTGTGTACTAACATGGAGAGAACATCAAGATATACTACCAAGTAAAGATAAAAGTACACCGTTCTTGTATGCATTGCTCATATGTGTATTAAATAAACCTGGCAGACACAAGAAGCTGATATGCTGATTGTCTCCTGGAGGAAACTGCGTGATGGGGACACAGGCAGGGTAGAAAACTTTTCCCTGGTGCAAACTTTGTACCTTTTGGACTTTGACTCAAGAGAATGTATTGCCTATTTATATTTTAAAATAAACAACATTTTTTAAAAAGAGAGTGACAGAGTCTCCTTGTTCAACGCTCTTGAATGTGATGGAACAGACTCCTACTGAGCACCCAGGGTGTGCCAAGCCCCTGGTGGGTGCTGTGGGTTATACCATGATGACAGGATGCTGCCTCTACCTACCAGGAACCCACTCACCCCAGGCAAGCCCCCCAGGTGGGGCGGCAGGATAAGTGACCACAGGACTCCCACAGCTTCTCCCTATTCCACGTTTGCCCTGATGCCCAGCCACCCTAGGCTGTCAGCCTCAATTGGTGAGGGGTGAGGGTCCATCCCAGGGCCAGCCTCTGTGTCTGAGCTGAAACTTCTCAGGACCACACTATTCCTTCCCAGCAGAGTCTTGGGGTCAGGGCAGTGGGGAGGCGGAAAGCACGTATTTCTAGAAACCGTTCTATATTTCTATGGAAAAGATCATACACAATCGTGCCCTGTCTTCTCTAGCTCCACTCATTTATAACCAGCAGCAGTTACTTTGAGGGTCGAGTAAGCAGTGAGGCCCTGAAGGGGGATTGCAGTCTGGATGGGAAGTGGGAGCTGGTCCAAAATCTCTGGAAATATCGCTGCAATCCACCACATTGCAAAGGCACCTGCCTCCCTCTCTTGCCTTTTTCTGTCCCCACATTCCACCCCTATCCACTACCGCAGCCCTCTCCTAGGAGTAGGCTGCAGCAACAGACTGGCTATCGTGACTTTTCACCATTTTCCCCAGCATTCACTTCGTGTTTTCCTCGACACTAGAAAGAGATAAGTACCTTTTGGGGGTGAAGGATTGGTATCCCCAAGACCCAAGGAGGAGAAGCTCTCTCTGGAAGAGTTGCAGGGTCTGGCTGTATGAAGCCATGGCACTGCTAAGTGCTCTCCCAGATGACGCTCCCAGTGAATGTTGTGTTGGGTGTACCTGTGCAGGAGATGCGGCAGGGTCATTACTTTAGGCACAGGTGTGTTTAAGGTCAGCTCAGCAGATAGCTAGAGAGCAGCAGGAAGGAAACTTGGTGTCCTGACCCCAAATCTTAGGTTCTCTTCGTGCTTCATTCAACCTTGCATTTTCAAATGATGAACTGAGGCCAGACAGGGAAAGGGACCTCTCCAATATCACACAGCATATAAGAGGCAAAGCCAGGTCTCAAGAACCCAGCCAGCCCCTGTCTCCCACTCTTGAAGCTGTTGTGTCCCCTGTCAAGGCGATGAGAAATGCAGGTTGGTTGAGATAACCTGGCACCTTCTCCTTTATAGATACCTGATTTGTCCCAACTCATTCCATTTCTTAGTTGTTGTCCTTAAGCTAGTGGTTGTGACCTCAAAAGTCTTCAAGGACAGGCAGGTCAGTAACCGAGTGAGGTAGTATGGGCCTTCAACTCTGTGACAAGATAATATAGAGGGATGGAGACTGCTTTCAACTGGAAAGTGCTTTTCCTGCCTAAAAAGCTTCAAATCCAATTTTTATAATTATCAATGATTCAAATGCTTTGGGAGTGTGGGGCACAGATGGAACAAAATGGGCCATGAGTTGGTAATTGTTGAAACCGGATGATGGGTACATGGGGTTATTAACACTATTCCGAGTAAATGGATATATGTCTTAAATTTTCCATAATAAAAATGTTTATTTTATTAATGTATTATTAAAAAACATATTGGGTCCTCAAGCCATATTAGGTCCACAGGCCACCAATAAGCACTCTCTAGACATTCCGGATTAGTCCGTAGCCCTCTCTGTCTGCCATTGCAATTCTCTCTGCATGGCCTGGGACAGGGGGAGATAAAGGAAAGAGGAAGGGAAACATACTGACTTGAGAAGGGATGGAGTCGGTTATTATCGACGCTGAAGAGAATGGGCTCTGGGGATTTGGGTGGACCTCATAAAAATGGAGCAAGTCACATCCCCTGCACCATGTCTAACCCCTCCCACCCCCACTCCCGGCGCATCCTCCTGCACCTCACTGCATCTTGCTCATCTTTCTTACCATCCACCCCATCATGGGAAACAAGCAAATCTAGGGTCAATGTCTTGAGTCTGCTGAGAGGAACATACCCCTTCGGGATGAGTAGCCTGGCACATCCAGGGCCCAGGTGACTCTAGAGAGGGCTGTGCTGACTTCCAGCAACCTCACCAGCAAGTGTGGAAGTCTCATGCTTTTGGGAGGAAGCAGGGTGGGAAAAGAAAGTATGGGTTATATTTTTCCTTCTCCGTTTCTTAGGCTGAGTACCATTCACCATACTCACTCTCCTAACTCTAACATCTTCCCAGTATATAAAGTGCTCTCATATTTCAATCACTTCATCTTCCAACCCTGTGAGATAGGTAATATTCCCATTTCATAGATGGGTAAACAGAGGCTCTATGTGATTAAGTAACTTGCCCAAGATCACGTAGCTCATTAATGGCAGAGTCCAGGGCTGCTGACCCTGATTTTAATGTACTTTCCTCTACCCCAGATTGGGAAGGGTGGTGGGAATTTCCTATCAATAGGCTCTGCAGCTCTCCATGGACCTGATGACAGAAAAAGTATCATTGTATTTTCTAAGTAGTCAACCAGGGTGGCAGGAAGTTTCACTGGGCTGCTCTTTAACTGCAAGTGTATTGCCATTTGTTAATTGAGGAGAATTGTTCACGGTAATGGTCTGACTTGAATGGGTCTTTTGGGATGGTGTGAACACTTAGATTTCCCCATGTCTTTGTGAGATGACCACACAGTCCCCAGATCTCTCCTGAGTGTGATTCAGGTGGAGAAGCTGAAGACACTGATATTGTCCACTGGGCTAGAAACAATGACTTTAGGTCTTATATCAAATCTTAATTCTGTTTTACTTTGCTGTGTGACCCCAGGCCAGACTTTTCCCTCTCTGGTCCTTGAGCATCCTTCTAATAGCCAAATCTCCTGTGCCAGCTCACTGCACACTGAGACTCCACTCCCTTAGCAACCTCCAGAGAAGATGGCTTAGGGAAGGGTTGTCACTGCTCAGAGAACATGTCCCACACACTTCACGGTTTGGGAATTTAACACCAGGGGAGCAAAGGGGAAGCAAGGCAATTGTTCCTGGGAGGCTGGTGAGAACCCAGCCATCCAGATCTGGCCCACACAGAGTTTGCTTTCATGCCTTTTCCTCTGTTAATTTGGCTTGTTTTCCAAACACAGTTCAATCTCCCCCCAGAAGCAGTGGCAACAGAAGGAAATGTTATTAAAAATGAGTTCGTTAGTGGGCATGGTGTGTGGTTGAAGTCTTTGGGAGTTTTGGCTGCCAAATAAAGACTTTATTGTTGTCATTCCTCCTTTCCCGAGCTCCCTCCCTTTCTTCTCTCCTCCTCCCCTCCTCCCCTCCCTCCCTAAAATCTGCCCGTCCCTCCCCCTAACCTAACCTCCCCACCCCAATAGAATCTGGTGGAAGAAAAGTCAGGCAAACACAAGCACTCTTGCAACACAGGGAGATCAGAACTTCTGGCTGGCTCTCTGCTGCCACAGCTCCACCGAAGGGTGGGGGAGGAAGAGGAGGGAAACTTACGGGGACTAACGCAGAGCTGAGAGCAGAGGCAGGTGTGTGCAGGTAAGCCCAGTCGTGAGATGGGTAGGAAGCCTCCTGTGTCTTCCTGCTCTGTCTAGCTTAGGTTACTGATCTAGTCTCTGCCTTCCTTCCTTCCTTCCTTCCTTCCTTCCTTCCTTCCTTCCTTCCTTCCTTCCTTCCTTCCACTTTGTCTCCTTGCTCATTGCTTCTACATCCTATTCTTCTTCCTTCTCTCCATCATTTTCTACCTGTGTATTTGCTAGCTGCAGAAGTTAAACTTTCCTGGTACAGATGTTTGTTGTAGCACAGAGAGTTATGCGGCATACAGTATTTCTACAGATCAGATGTTTCCATAGAAACCATACTCAAGAACCCATTTCTCTGCACCTTTCACATATTGACAATCACTGTCACAGGTACACACACACACACACACACACACACACACACACACTGCATCTTGTCTCTCACCCTCTCACAGGCCGCTCCAGCTGTAAGAGCAAAAAGAAAGTACATCTTCCCACTGAGATGGCAGAGCCAAAAAAAATCATGTGTGCTGAGTCTAGGCGGAGCAGGGAAGAGATGAACAATAGCAGGAGTTGGAAAGATTTCTTTGTTCTTTAGAACTTAATCGGGTAGGAGGGAGAAAAGTGGCTTTCCAACTTGCACAGTATCTTCCCAGAAGCTCTGAATTTCTCTGTCTCACTGGTCCAAACCACTGGCTTTTGGAAAGAAAGGGAAGAAAGAACTCAGCTTCCAAGCCTTGGGTGTCCTAATCCCCAGTTCTGGGGGCAGTTCACTTATTTTTCTGTAGGCAGCCAGTAGAGATTTCTTTTTAAACCCATTTTGAAATTATCCCAGATTGGCAAGGGGTCCTTGTGGCAGAGGAAAAAGACAGTAGTTCCTTCATCTATCAGGGAGGCGAAAACTGGAGTGAGTTATTGAATGGGGCTTGTTTCTAATTAGGAACTCTCTCCATAGAGAGCGCTGTCCCAAGGCAGGCGGGGGTGGCCTACATCAGCCCAAATATGGCTGATCTTCACAATCACCTGGGAGCAGGGGAGAGGAAAGGGGGTACTTACTAAAAATATAGATGTCTGGACCCCTCGCTCCAGAGCTATTGGATTGAGACCCAGGAATCTGTCATTGTTTTAATACTTGAGGGGATCCTGATGGTCAACCAAGTCTTGAGAATCTGAATCAAGGGCCTGAGGGAGACCTGTGCTGGGATTGAAGAGCAATGTTAGCTGGGCAGAAGGGCTGTGTGGTTTCCTGGACAAGGATTGTCTGATGGAGGAGCTCCAGAGTGTCCCAAATAGACTACCCTCTTTTGGGGAGTGGGAGTGGGCACAGAGGGACTAGGGAAGATCTCCTGTGAGCTCTCCCCTTCTATCTTTCTTGCAAGCACCAGCAGCTATATTATGAGGGAACATCCCAGAAAGAAAGTTCCCCCAAGATAGCCCCCCAAAGACTTACGTTTCCTTTCACCTGCAGATGCCTGCCCTGAGCCCCCTGAGGCACTGAGCTGGACCTCTCCCCATCCCTTCAAGATCCCTTCTCCTCTTGCTTAACAGCTGTCTGTTCTGATGGCCTCACACAGAAAATAGGCTAGACAATAAGTTCTGCCCAATGGGCAGCCCCATTTACTGGGCATGTGAGGAAAGTGTTTCAAGGCTCTGCGGGGCAAAAATGCCAGGTATGAACGGTTGGGAGGGGAAATCATGGGTCACAATGGGACCACACAGCCAGCTCTGTGCCTTCCCTCACCAGTGTCCCCTTACCTACTGCAGAAAGGCACGTGGCGGGGTGGGGTTGGGGAGGATAGTGAATTGGAGAACAGAGTGAGCGGTCCCAGATGGCTGGGGGCTTCTATGATCTCTCCAGTTATTAGTAGTTGGTTTTGTGATCCCAGTGTGGTCTCACAGGTCCCAAAGGGGAGGAAGTTACTCTGTTTAAAAGAGCTGGGAGAAATCCATGAGCCGATATCCAACCTGCAAGGATCCCTGCCTTGGGTGGAGGGCTGGGCTATCCTTTGGACAAGATGAAGGGAAAGAGACCCCACTATTTTGAAATAAAGTCAACAATAGCTTATCATTCATTGAGCATTCACTTTACACACATTTACTCATTTAACCCTCAATTTAACTTGGTAAGAAGGTGTTAGTGTGTCCATTTTACAGATGAGGGACCTGAAGCTTAGTGGAAGTGAGAGATTTGCCTAAAAGCACCCATTGAAGTAGCTGAAGACTTTCATGGTTAGGACCCAAATCTATAAGCACCTAATGCATTTTCTAGGCTTTCTGCAAGGGATAGAGATGCTAGAGGGTGGAGGCAGGAAGAAGGAGACAGAGAGGCGAAGACTAGAGCCATCTCACCCTTGTTCCTTCCACAGCTGCTTAGAGTGGAAAACTTGCTTTTCTGTACTAGTGGCTTGAGGCCAAAGAAACTTCATTCTGTTTACACTTTGCCGTGGTAGATGCTGGGGAGACAGATGGTCTCTCCATCATAGTGTTATATTTATTTTTAGCACTTTTGATCTGCAGTACATTTTAAATTTACTTGTCACACTTGCTTCTGACAACAACTAGGTGAGGAATACAGGAATAGGGAAGATTTTATTATCCCCTTTTTACAGATAAGGAAACTAAGGCTGAGATCAGGGTCGAGTCTCTGGGCAGTGGTAGAGGGGCTAAGGACCCTCCTCCCCTGTCTAGATTGTACCATGAAGCTCTTCCCCCACTACCTCAGTCAGGCCCACACTTGTACTGATTTCACTCCCCCCTCAAAGAGGCAGCTGCATAAGTGGTGTGCTGAGTTCATCATGACCATATACCAACCCTCTTGTTACCTCTGGACCACAAAAGCCTTACTTAAAGGCCTTGAAAGGGTCTTAGGCAGCCCAGGTGGTCCTGCCTTGCTCCTCTGCTGAAAAATGGGCAGAGACTATCTGATTCTCCTGGCTTCCAACTCCCTCTGAGATTCTGGAGGAGATAAAAGGAGCAGGATGGCTTTCAGAAGTCTGAGTTTAGAACATAAAGAGGGGAACAGAGAGAGAGGGTCATGCCAATGTCCATGGGTGTGGCTGTGGGGCAGGGGGCAGCTCTGTTCCCCACTGCAGGGTTCCTGGCTGAGTTAAACCATGAAGATTTCGAGGTAACCAACTAGACAGGAAATCTGACAAGAAAGAAGAATGCCAGTAAGTAGTGTGGAAGTGTGGAGTAATCCTTTAACCCGAAGAGACACACCCAACCTCATTCCCAGTCAAGTCCAATCCCAGACTCCATACAAAGCCAATTACCCTTAAACTTGCTCCTAGTGACTTGAAAAATCCATGTGGGCCTCAATCCAGCCCTGCCATGAACCTGAACATTGCACCAGCCCTGGGTGTTCGAACGTTAAATGGATGAATTCATGAGCTAGATAGGGAAGAGGGCTAGCTCACTTTAAAATCAGAATCTCTCTAGAGAATCTGCTCTTTTAAAAGTAAATCAATGAATAAACTAATGCCCCGCCATTTATAGAGTGTAAGCCTATGACATGCTTCATGTGCGTGATCTCATTTGATCCTTACGCAGACAAGGAGCCCGGGGCACAGCCGCAGAGCCAGGATTCAAGCCCAGATCTCCAATACTTGGAGCTGAAATTCAAATTTAAAACTGTCTTAGGAAATGTTCTTAATGGGAGAGAGTGAATTTGGGGTTGGGCAAAGCAATTGTGGCTCCCCCATGGAGCAGCAGTGTTTTGAGAGCCAATGCTAACGAACTGGGCTGCATGAGGTCCGTGATTGTCCATGGTCAACAAGGGTTCAGTGACTGAGCAGTGAGCACAGCCCAGCAGAAAGTTGGGAGGTGTGCTCGCAAAAGCATAAGGAATTTAAAAATTGCATGTACTTGTGACCCACCCTAAGGGAGCTTATGATTGGACAGAAGGTTCTGGAAGGCAGGAGCATTAAAAAGTATGACTTTGGGCTTTGGGTAGGGGAAACTATGACTCCCCTTGGAGTTCATGGACCTCCAATCTGTCACACAGATTCTGGTTTCAGGAACTTAGGATGTCACAGTGCATTGCCAAAGGTATGCTGTCATGACTTCCCTCCGGACAGCTAAGCTCCAACAGAAAGAGGCGTTGCCAGATTAGAAAAGCCTTAGAAATGAAAGCTGTTTCCTCAAGAAAGAAGCATGGCCACGAGGATACACCCAGAATGATTCAGCAGCAGGCTAAGAGAAAGGGAATTAACAGATCAAGTTTCCCCATGGTACAGGCCCAAAGAGCTTTTCCTCTGGAACCACCCATCAGCTCTGCCAGGAGGTTGGCCAGCCTCCAGAGGTTTGGAATGTAAAGGGATCAGAAGAAGGACCAGTGGGCAAATCAGAGAAGATCCCAAAGGGTCTGGGAGGGAGATGGGAATGAGGAAGGCTTATGTTCACTGTGAATGGAATGAGCGGGAGGCTGGCCTGCCAAGTGGAGCTGCGACTAAACTATGATCCCGTCACTCCTGACCATGGGGACTAGGGCTGCCCAGGCCTGGAGCCACTGAAAATGTCCCTTAGTGAAGGCCAGCCACCTGAGTCACTGTGCCTTACAGAGTGGGCTTCTGCTGGAAGCTCTGGACAAGCTTTGCCTGCTTAACTTGGGGTCAAGCACCTGGTAGCTGCTTTTAGTGACAAAGGCAATGCCGGGAAATAGGGAGCCTCAGCCAGTGCTGGGAGCCTCCCTGGGGAAGGGCTTCTCATATCATGAGAGATTGCTTGCTAATTTTTAGGCTTCTGGGTGATAAAAAATAAAGAAATGCCAAAACAAAAACAACAAAATCAGGGTCACAAAAATAGAGGCATTTAAAAATGTTTGTTTCTAACATACTAATGTTTTAACTACTCCCTTAAAAGTTATACAAAATGATCGTGTTATTTTCAAGGAAATTACAGGACTTATAAAATATTAATTTGTAGTTCACCAATTATGAGTGGTTGGGGTCTGGCCACAAGACTCCAAGTGTAGGTTTACAATGAATGCCTTTTCTTTCCCATTTTGTTAATGTATTCCCAAGACTGTTACAGCCTCAACTGAAGCTAAAGCCAAGAATCTAACTGCAAGGTCCTTTGTGATAGGAAGCCCAGGGAAACTGGCTCTCTTGGACCCTCTTGGAAAGGCCAGCCTGGGAACAGACTACCTTAGAGAGAGGTGGAGAGGCAATAGAGGCTGCAGGCAGTGTCTTCCCCATTTCTCGTCTGTCTGCCGTTCTTCCCTCCTTCCTTTCCATACTCAGTGTACTATATAAGGGCTCACACACAGACAGAGCACATGTGAACATGAGTTTGCTTATGTGTATGGTACGGGAGAGGAGTGTGTGTGTGTGTGTGTGTGTGTGTGTAAGGTGTAGGGAGACATCCTCTGCCCCTCTAGGGTTGAGCTCTGCCCTTTCTCCTGTTTCTTATCATATTCAGTTCCTCCTGAGCATCTGGTCCAGGACTAAGCAGCTCCTTTGAGCAAAGCCAGCAAGAAGCCGGTGCTGGGTCACTCACACAGGGAGGAGTCTAAGCTGATGTGTGGACTCAAAAGAAAGAGATCACACGGTCCAGATGCAGTGGGGATGCCCACTCTATCTCAGAGAAGCCCAAGAAGTCTGCATCTCTGGCTTGTCCCAGACCCTAGGAGGGGGCAGGGTAGACGACCACCACAGTTGTGAAGAAGCAGCAAAGGGGGGGCAGTAGAAGCAATGTGGGAATGGGGACCTTGCCTGGAGACCTGAAGGAGTGTCATAAGGATGATGGCCCTGGGGAAGAGATGGTACATGGAACCCTCTCCCTGGACCCTTCCCTGCCAGGCAAAGGAGGAAGCCTGTGGGAGCTGCCACTTTGTGCTTGCGGCCCTGGATCTATTGTTATTTCCCCAGCTTAATTCAAATCAAATCACATGGCCCTATTTGAGGGATTATCAGGGCCACTGGGAAGGGTGACCCAAAACATCCTTCAGCAACCCATTCCATTACGTCACTGAGGCTAGCAGGAAATTCTTGATACCTCAACACCATCAACTCCAATGGATATGGGAGCAGCAATACCGGGTCACAAGAGATGAAAGTGGTTTCCTGGCAGCTTTCAAGACCTTCCCTGTTTACTGTCCCAGAAGCCTCCACATCTGGGGAGAATTCTTGGTGTGTCTCCTGCTTGCAAAGACCAGCGTTTTATGAGTTGAACGCAGGGGCGAGGGGTAAGCAGAGGGGACACAACTGTGTCTACAGCACTTTCCTTCCTTTCCAAGATCTCTACGAGCCCTTCTGAAAGGCGGGAGACCTGGGCTTTTGTCCTGGCTCTGCTGTTAAATAGCTTCCTGGCTTTGGCAAGCCACTTCTTTCCTCCAGTACTCAAGTCTTATAAACTGTAAAGTCTGGACTTGATTGGTGGATTTCAAACCACTTTTATCAATGAAACTTTTTTTTTTTCTAAATGAATGCTTTGGCTAAACCTCAATATATACAACAGATTAAAAGAAAAAGCAGAGTTTCTCAGGTTGGCACAGGAGTGAGTTACGGGTGCCCTAGGGCCATCCCTTTGGTCTCCCTTCCTCAGGGGGCTCCACAGAAATGGGGGGCACAGTGTGAAAACACTGAGCTGTGAGATCACTAGGGACCCTTCCAGATGTAACACCCCAGAACTCTATGGTTCATGTATCCTAACATCCCTCTTATAAGGACAGGGATGATTTTCTCATGCTGCAAATGGGAAGGGCTAGAAAGGTTAATGGTCTTCTCCAGTAAGCGCCAAGACTTCTGATTCACAGCCCAGTGTGCTTTCTACCAGGATGGCTCCTGCTCTCCAGAGCAGGCAGAACACATTGAGTGACCAGGCCTCTGGGCAGGGGATCCAGATCCTTAAGCCCTTGTTACTTTTTTAACTGCTGGATACAGGCAAACAAGGAAATGCTTCCACAGAGCCCTCCCACAGCTCCCCTGGAGCCCGTCCTGGCCAGCTTTAGTTGCAAAGACATGGCCTCTAATGACCTCCTGTGTCTCCTCCCTGTAGGTACATCACCTGGATCATGAGGTCATCCCTCTGCTGGCTCATCCCATTTCTCCTCATGTTGGCCTCAGTGGCCCAAGGCCAGCCAACAAGACGACCAAGACCCAGGCCCAGGCCCAGACCGAGACCTAGACCCACACCCAGCTTTCCTCAGCCCCATGAGCCATCGGAGCCTACAGATCTGCCTCCTCCCCTCCCACCGGGTCCTCCATCTATCTTTCCTGACTGTCCCCGGGAATGCTATTGCCCCCATGACTTCCCGTCTGCCCTCTACTGTGATAGTCGCAACCTTAGAAAGGTCCCTGTCATCCCATCCCGCATCCACTACCTCTATCTCCAGAACAACTTCATAACTGAGCTCCCAGTGGAGTCCTTCAAGAATGCCTCGGGCCTCAGGTGGATCAACCTGGACAACAACCGAATTCGCAAGGTAGACCAGAAGGTATTGGAGAAGCTACCCAGTCTGGCATTCCTCTACATGGAGAAGAACCAGCTGGAAGAGGTGCCCTCGGCCCTGCCCCAGAACCTGGAGCAGCTGAGGCTGAGCCAGAACCAGATCTCCAGGATCCCGCCTGGTGTCTTCAGCAAGCTGGAAAACCTAGTGCTCCTGGACCTCCAACACAACAAGCTGAGTGATGTCGTTCTCAAGTCCAACACCTTCCAAGGTCTCAAGAACCTCATGCAGCTCAACCTGGCCCACAACATCCTAAAAAAGATGCCACCCAAGGTCCCCACAGCTATTCACCAGCTCTACCTGGATAGCAACAAGATCGAGACAATCCCTAATGGGTACTTCAAGGCCTTCCCCAACCTTGCCTTCATTCGCCTTAACTATAACAAGTTGTCGGACAGGGGGCTCCCCAAGAACTCCTTCAACATCTCTAACCTGCTCGTGCTCCATCTGTCACACAACAGAATCAGCAACGTGCCTGCCATCAGCAACAAGCTGGAGCACCTCTACCTCAACAACAACATCATCGAGAGTGAGTAGGACGGGCAGGTCTGGGCCACGGAGGGAGGCTGGGGACTCACAACCTCAGCCCTTTCTCAAGGGCTTCGGGGAGGGAGGGTACAAAAAGCACCCCATTTGGCACTAGACTTCAAATCTTGGCCTTACCACTTGCTATCTGTATGACCTTGAACAGATATTTGACCTCCCTGAGAAGTTCCCTCATCTGTAAAGTGAGAATGGTAATAATACCTCTGTCATGAAGTTGATATGAAGATTTAGTCATTTAACATGAATATAGTGCCCAGAATATCATGCTTGAAGGATACTAGCTTCTCTTTCTCCATCCCTTCTCATCAACCCCAGCTTCTGTGCCCTCTAGATCCATAGCTCTCATATGTCACAGATCTGAGAACTGAACGTCAGAGTGGTCAGGTGACAGTCCAAAGCCACAAGGGCCACAAAAAGAAATCCATCTATGTCAGGGCTCTTTCTGCTATTCCAAAGGTGAAGAGAGAAAAAGAACATCAATGGCCTCACAGATGATAAATGAAGCAAGGCTTAGGGAGAATAAAGATTCATTTAGAAGATGACACATCTGATGTCATCTAAAAAGAGGTGAAGGAGAAAATGGAATCTCATTTTCCATTTGAAAGCCTACCACAATTTATCCACAACTTACCTTTCTAGCTTACTTTCTCTAGAATCAGTACTCATGTCAGAATCAATAGGCTCAGAATGTCCTAAGGGCTCTGTGCCCTCCCCAGACTGCCTTTCCTCTTCCTGTCATCCCTATTTCAGTTAATGAGACCATCTTCTGTCCATCTGTGTGCAGGTCACTGGAAATTCTCACATCCACCTGCTGGCTTCAGATCTCACTTCATCTCCACATTGTGGCTAGATTCATCTTTCTACAGTATAAACTTCATCATAGGCCCCCTCCAGATTTCACACCCCCGGATGCTACTATGGTTCATATATCCTGCTGTCCTACTCAATGTCATTCCTCAGGCTGAAGATCAAAGCCCCAATCCTTAGTGAAATATTTGAAAGCCAACCATAATTTTTGGCCACAACTTACCTTTCCAGCTCACTCTCCCTAGTCCATCATGTTGTGCTGTTTACTACCCCCAGATTCTGCCGTAAACTTTTTGTCCTCCACAACTTCATTCAAATAGGTCCCTCTGTCAGAACCCCATCCCCCAGGTATTCCCCTGCTATCATCCTACCTAACTTTGAAGGCCCAACTCAAAGCTTACTTCCTCCATGACTCTTCAGAGTGAATTTCAAATAACGGTTGTGGACCAATTCCAACTTAATTAATTTTACAAATGAGTAAATTGGGCCTGGAGGTTAGGGTCAACTCATTCATGGTCACAAATTCCGAAAGTTAGCCAGTTCCAGAGAGGAGAACTCTAGAGTCCTTACTGTCAGTTGTATACACTCTCCTTCCTTATCTGTGCCTGCAACCCCATCTGTCCTGACCCTGCCCTCCTCGCCTGCTCACCTCTCCCCTTCTTTCTCCATAGAGATCAACGGGACTCAGATTTGCCCCAACAACCTCATCGCCTTCCACGACTTCTCCTCGGATCTGGAGAACGTGCCCCATCTCCGCTACCTGCGGCTCGATGGGAACCACCTGAAGCCACCCATCCCACTGGACCTCATGATGTGCTTCCGTCTTCTACAGTCTGTGATCATCTAGGCTTTGCTCTGCCCTGGGTCTTCTCTGATGGCACTTGAATGCTGGTGGCCCAGGTGCCTGTGCTCACCATTCATTTTCTCTATCTCCCTGTCTTGCTCCCAGATTTGCCTTTCTTATCCCACCTTCCTGGGACAGGAAAAGCCACACACTCTGCTGCACCTGTGGCTTCTAGAGTGAGATGTTCCAGGCCTTATTTGGGTCCGCCCAGCTCAAAGACACCTACTGCACACCCAAACTTCTGGCCCTAGAAGCACAGATGTCTGTCTAAAGACTTCATAGTCCCTTCTCTCCCCTCCTTCCCCTGTCACTCCTGGGTAAGTCTAAGCCAGGACTGACACCTGGATCTCAGTCCTGGCGAAGCAAAAAATGATCCGGGGCAGCCCAGAGGTGAGGCTTGGGAAGGTCTGTAGGAGACTCCTCCTTCATGGGCAACTTTCACTCCAAAAGGCCAAGAAACCCAGACCTCCTTAACCAAGGATCCATCTTCCAAAACTGCTGTTCTACCACCCATTTGCTGGCACCAGACATCACATTGGCTCTCTGCCAGCCTGTGTTCTCCAGAAAGGAAGTGCAAGGGCAAGGCCAAGGGAGGGCAGAGAGTCACAGTTCCCACAAGAGCCTTCACTGGCTGTCTCTTCACAGGGAGGAGCTGTGACCCTCTTTCTCCAGGGTGAACACACCACATGCCCTCCAACAGAGCTCTCTATTCCAAGAGGAAGAGAAGGGAGGAACAATCCAGGAAAGGAATGGCTCAGGAACTAGGAATCAGTCAGTGGGAGAGGGGTGGGAATCAGAGTCCCAAGATAGGCATGTTTGGGTGCAAATGGATCCTGTAGCCCCATTGGCCACTCTGGACAAGAGGCCTGATGACAAGAGGCCTCCTGTCATCAAGAGGAACACAGTGTCCACAGTGGAGGGTGCAGAGCCACCAGGCCCACCCTACCATCTGTTCTTTATCAGTGTGAATGGCTTAATCCTTTCCATTCCCAGAGCGGTTCCTGAGAAACCAGCAAGAAGAGACCTGGAAATTCCCAGACGCCTCTTCCACGTGTGCAAATTAGCCTACCCTCTAAGACGGACACATCAGTGACACCTGGTGGCTGGTGCAGGTCACAGCAGCTCCCATCTTTATCCCCTCACCTCCCTCAGGGGTAATTTTCCAAGGTCAAGGATTTCCAACTTGAAGAGCCAGGGGTTATGTGCATGGTCTGTCCCTCCTCGAGGGTCTATAGGACACAGAGGTACAGAGGCCCTGAAGTGAGGGGCTTATTCCCATCATGGGTGAGCACTGGTGAGAACCTTCAGGATACAGTTTGTTCCAGTTTGCTCTCTGACCTTGCTATCCCTTCTGCCCTCAGCTCCTACATCTGTGTCCTCTGAGGCCCCTCCAGCACTTATGTTCTAGTCTGCGGCTCCACCCTTTAGACCTTGCTCTAATGTAGGACAAGTCGTAAATATTATCCCCTTCCCTTGCAGTAATTTATTCCCTATATGGACTGTCCCTCCCCCAAAGTTCCCACTCTCCCTACCTGGTCCAGGTGCAGCTTGGCAGGCCTCCAAAGGAGCCTGGGCCCTAAGGGCTGACTCGCCTTCTTCTGAACAGTTTCTTGGGGGTGCTGCCCCTCTATAGCCCCCAGAGTGTCTCTGTGATGGGGGAGTGGAGGAATGTTTTAAAAATGAGTAAGACACAGTGCCCACTCTCAAGATAAATTGAGAAAATTCCAGAGATTTTTAAGAAATTGTATTAAGCTACTCCCCTAACTTCAAGAAGTTCCCTTATACTCTTTCTCGCCCTTCTCTTTTGCTGATTTACAGAAAATGGGGCTCGTTTTGTCCCAGCTTCCTTCCAGATGCTTCCATAAACTGCCTCATTCTTCCTAGTTGCAGCTGGTTTTCCCAAGGCTCCTGCTTAAAGTCAGTATCGTATTGTGGCTGTAAGCAACCCGGTGCTCTGGTCCAGATAAGCTCCCTTCTGCACCTTTATTCACACCTTTCAACCTCAGCCCCTCTGAAGAGGCTCCCGTGGGTGCCAGGGAGGAGCGGTCATTTCCCTGCTCCTGAAAAGCCAAACTAGTTTATTTCAGCAGCAAGACAATCACCATCATTCCATCACCCCATCTAAATGTCTGCTCCCTCCATCACTCCCAGCTGCTATAGACCAGAGAGGATTCAAGTTAAACTGGCTTTAGAGCACACACACACACACACACACACACACACACACACAACATGCTGGTTCCCTTGGGTTTCAGGAAGCCCCCTCTTCCATGCACAAGTTCACCTCTCAGTGCCATTGGCATCTACATATACAGGTGTGTAAGTAGGTGTGTCTGTGTACTCTGTTCATATAGCTCTTCTTCTGGAAAACCATGTTAACTTTGTGAAATAGCTGTCACATTCCAACATGCTTCACAGCAGAGAAAATATAATAATACGAAAAACATCCTTCTTGACCTTGACAATGTAAACGGGTCAAGAATAATACCTTAAATAAAGTCATCTTGCCACCCCTCTCCTCCTGCTTTCCATCTATCACTTGCTCTGAGAATATGGGTGGAGACAGGATCCCAATCTTAAGAAACTCTAAGAAAACAATTCCAAAGTCTTTTCTTGGTAAATGTCCCCAAAATTCACAATCCTCATGAAAAATCATTCCTAAAGTCAGACCAGAAATCTGATAGCTACATTTGAAACCCAAAGTCCCAGGTCTTTCAGCTCACACATACCAAATTGTTGACGGTCTCCAAATGCTCAGTACTGAGCCAGATACAGAAAGACAGAAAACAGACACCATTCCTGACCAAGTGAAGCTTACAGACTAGTTGAAGAGATGCAGTGTAAGAAACACAAAGCAGTGGCAGAGCTGTATCAAGGAGAACAAAGGGCCACCTCATCTGGAAGGGTCTACAGGTTGTGCCAATGTTCACAGAAGGGTGAGAATGGGATACCCTGGGATCTCTCTTCAGATGGAAGATTCTAGAAGTGGGCTTGTGATTCTCCCAGCCTATACTATCTTAAGATAAAAACTTCCAGATGCTGCCCCCGCCCTTCCCACCCTGCCTCCTGAACAGCTACTTCAGTTCAATTCAGCAAGTTTTCAATGGACATCAACTATGTGCAAGGTTCCCAGCTAAGAGGTCAATGATAGGTAATATATATCCCAGGCCTTTGAGGAATTCATAACTCAGTAAAAGAAAAAAAATCTATGAATTAATAGTTGTGTGTCTTAAGTGTTTGTCATAATGCTGTGTACAAAGAGTGTGGTGGAAAGGACCTCTGCCAGAGAGAAACCAGAAAAGCTCTTATCATTGGAACAGGACCTTAAGGGATAAATCAGACTCACCTGGTCACTGTGGGGTTGGAAGAGGTTGTCCTTAGAGCCATAGTGCTCTGAGTGGAGCTGATCCTATTTGGAGGAGCCAGGCTGGTCCCTTTAACCTGGAGACATAGCACACAGTTTAGGTCAGCTTTTGCCTGAGAGGGACTTAACTTGGGACTCTGGAACTCAGTGACCAATGTCAAATTTGCTAAGAGTCCCTGTGGAGAAGGAGAGAAGGACAGCAGAAGGAGTGAACAAGGAAGGGAACTTCTTAGCATTTGGTCCAATAGCTTCATTTCATAGATAAGGAAACTGAGGTCCAAAGATGGGAGGTACTGGGCCCATGGAGCCAGATGGTGGTCAAGCTGGTGGCAGAGCTGGAATCCGCAGTTCCAGGTTTTCCTCCTAGAGCTCTTCCCCTTGCTCCTCACCGACGAAGCCACACATCAAGCAAGTGTGGACTTCAGATCAGCCTTTGCAAAGGCCAGGCGGGGATGAGAAAGAACTTCAGAGTGAAGAGGGTTGTGTTGTAGCATTTCTTTTTCTAGGGAGAATCTGTGGATATTACTGATGTTCCAGTGAGATATGGTTTATGGTGTTCCTTGAAGGCAGGGGGAGGGATGTATGAGTTCTAAAGGAAGTCCCACCAACTTTGCTACAAATGGACAAAGAAACTGAAGATTTGTTGTCCTGTTTCTTAGTATTATCTGAGTGACAAGTTCCTATGGAGGGACAAGAATTTCTACCCCCTAGAGAAAGAGATGGGGGCTTGAGACACTTGCACTACAGAGCACGAGAGGGACCAGGCCCCTGCCCAGTCTCTCGCAGAAGTGCAGCCGCTGTGCTCTGTGTGCTCACCTCAGGGACCTTGTCCCACAGTCTGTGAGCTCCTCACAGTCGCTCAGGTCAATGACCTCATTATAGTTGTCCATGTTCAGGGCATAATTTCCCAGGTGCAGAACTGCGTTAGAACCTCCTTCCCTGTGTAACTGCTCTTCGCTCCTCTTCTTTTTCTTCTTTGGGAGAAAAGCTGGCCCTGCCTCTTGCAGTACCAGGTCCTGGGAGGTGGGGGTGGGATAAGAATGGGGTGGACTCAGTTGGCATCCAGTCCTGGAGAACGAGTAGAAGGAAGGGCAGCCATCTGAGGAATCAGGATCTCTTGAGCTTTGTGTGAATGGCTCACAAACTCAGTGCACTTCCCACCAGGACACTTGCAGACTCTTACTCATATAGCTCCATCACACTCAGTGCCTCCATGACATGCGCAAGCCTCCCACAGGCTGGGGCTAGGTTTAGTGGATGTCTCCTGCCGCCCCCCCACCTCCCCCCACTTCAGTCTCTACATGCTTACCCATACCCTGACCCTCACACAGGCACATGCAGACACAGGCTCATTTACTCATCTCCACAAGAACACATGCATGTCCTCTTGTCTACACAGCTTTCATCTCAACACAGACAAACGCATGTCCCCTTGACAACATAGCTCTCATCTCCGCAGGGATACACAAATATCCCCTTGACTACAGACCTTTCTAAGTGGGCACACACTCATGTATTATACGTATATTCTCTATTGTACAACCACACATTCAGAGTACAACTATTAGTCACTAAACTAGATTTAGAGAAACTGCAACATCAAGGAGTCTTATGGTTTTTAAAAAGATTATTCATTCATGCATTTGCTCAACAAACATTTATGGGGCATCTGGACTTGTATAGAAATGAATAAGATAAGCCTAGTTTCAGAAACACCTGGTCTATTTAGGGGATCTGGGCTTACAAGTTGACATACAATGTAAAAAAGAATGTTAGTATATAAAATATACTTATAAATGCAGCTCTTTAGAAACAAATGATTACAGAAACAAAAGACCTTTTTGTGTGTGGTTGTGGGAGTGTCTACACACCCGGAAAGTTCCGTAGATACATGTGGACGTGTGTGTGTGTGTGTGTGTGTGTGTGTGCACAGGTAATCATGTACATATGTGATGTGCACTGTGTATGAATGTTTGTGTAAGTTCATCTGCGTACGCACAGATGGGTCAAGGAATGCATGTCGTGTGTACCCAGCACATTTCTGATCATGCAGCTCTCCTCAAAGCCAGCTGCATGAGTTTCCAGTAGATTCTCCCACTTTCTTAATTTTAGTAGGGCAAGCCCCCAGCAGTAGCAAGAGGTGTCTCTTCATTTTACCTCCCATACCTGACTCCAAACCACATTATATAATTTAAAAAAAAAACATCTTTAAGGAAAGTCCTAAGACATTGTTGCCCACAAGCCTGCTCCAATGTCTGGCCCAGAGGCCTACACTCTCTTCTTCCTCCCACTCATTCCCCACCCCAGCCCTCACTCTTTCTCCATTTGCATACCAATGTGCCTATAGTCTCAAATCTGGAACTTTACCCTTTTGTATACTCTTCTGGTTCCAAAGGAATCTCACAGCATCCAGGTAGGTTTGGACTCTGATGAAAATGTTGTGTGCAGTGGGGCCTGGAGGGACAGCTGCCTGGGGAGGGGAGGGAGCTGACCAAGGCAGGCGTGTGGCCAATCAGACTTCTCTTCTTCACGATGTCCAGCTGTTTCCCTCTGACTTCCTCAGGGCGTCCCCATCCCATTCCTTTGCTTAGTGCCAGGGGATTCTCTCTCCCTCCACCACCTCCACTCCCACCCCTTACTTGTACCCCTCCCCACCTCCCACCCTTATCTCTCCCTCTTTGTCTGCTATCTCTCTCTTTCCCTGGCCCACCCACTTTGAGGAAGTAGGCAGTCCACATCCTGAGGGGAGGGCCACTCCTTAGATTCTGTACTACTCTCAGAGAGGGCAGCAGTGGGGTGTGTGGAGGGTGGGGGCTTGCATTCCCAGCTTTTTTCTCCAGCCAGAGTGATGATGCTTTGACTTCCTAGATGGAACCCAAAGATTAAAAGCTGCTGAGAGTGGAGACACTCTGACCACCACTCACCACCTGGAGCCCCAATAACTGAACAAAAATCACCAGCAGGAAGATCTAAAGGCAAGCAATTCAAAGAGAAGGTGAATGGAGATGGGATAGGATTTGAAAACCAACTTCAAGTTCTCCAGTGATGATGGTGAGGATGATACAGGACATGCACTGCTGAGGTTGAGCCCTAGAGAGGATTCCTGATCACAAACACCAGGAGGCATTGGGTGGGGGGTCTCAGGGGACTGAGAAGAATTCCCCCAAGATGTATTTATGGGAAGAGACTCTGCTTTGATTGTGCCACAGGCTTTCGGGGGGCAGGCCTTGCTGAAGGTGGCGTGAGGTTGGGGGGTAGAAGACGAGTCTCCTCAGGATTCTGTCAGTTTGCCTGTCTGTCAGCTTTTTCAGTAATGCTCCTCCTCACTCCCTCCCTCTGACCAGACACTGAATCCCAGCTACAGGGCCCCCTAAGAATCATTTAATCCAAACCCCTTATTGTACAGATGGGGAAACCAGACCCAGTGAGGTGAGGTGGCTTACCCGAAGTCACACAGAGCCAAGACCAGCTCCTAGATTTCCTGACTCTCAGGCTAGAGAGTTCTCTTTTGTTCGTATGACCTCCCCTTTTCCCCCCATCCCCGGGGGTCCTGAGGCCATGTGTCTTGATGCCTGATAACAGATGGCCTTGGCAGAGCTCATCTCTGCCCTCACACACTAGGCGAAGGGGCAGATCTAATAGACTGGCCCAAAGGGCAGTGCTTGGCCTGCAGCATTCCTGGGTACCAGCTGTTGTGGAGAAGGCTTCCACCAGGCCAAGAACCTCATCACCGGAGCAACACATGTTCCTATGCCCCTGGCAGATCCCCATCTGGGGAGAGACACTAATAGGGGCTTTGCTGGGGGCAGGGAGAGAGATCCCTGGAGCCAGGACAGTGCCCTGTAAGCAGATGGCATATTTGGCTGCTGTCCTCCTTTGTTTTCACTCTATGCTAGAGGTCCTGCACCCTGTAGTCACCCAGGGCCTCTCCTCTTCCCACCCACACCATTTATTCCCTGGAAGGAATGCAGATTCAACTGTTCATTCATTCCGCCTGCCTCCTGTGCTCACTCTCTCTCCCTCCTTTTTTCTCTCCTACAGTCACAGGTCAATAGCTATGGGTCATAGGCCACACAAGCATGGCCCAACACCAGGGGTACCAAAGTGGAGTACAGTCAGGGCTAGGGAGCGGAGGGTGAGGTAGAGGAAAGGAAACAGCCACGGGAATAACAGAAAAAAGAAAACAAATCAAAGGGAGAGTTGGCTATCCCTAATGCTTCTGCCTAAATGCACAAATTGGATAGGAAGCCAAGAAGTGCCAGAACTCTGCTATGCCTAGAAAACCCACCCTATCTGATAGAACAGCGTCACTGGGGGAGGAGGCTGACTAATAATTAGACTAGAGAAAATTCAAAGCCTGTAGAGAAAAATAAATAACGTTGTGGCTCTCATTCAGCCTGGGGCACATGAAACAGTCATATTGCTTTTCAGCTTTTAATTCCCTCCTGAGCAGCTCCTTTCCCCTCCCTGGTGCCCTCCTGGAGCCTAGGATGCTGACATATCTGGCAGTAAGGGGCTGGCATTCTGTTGGGGGTCAGAACTGAGGTGGAGGAAGGATGCAATCAATTCCCAGCTTGCTTGTCCTCAGTTCCTGTCCTCATCTTGAAATGTTTGTATTGGGTGGGTCTAGGTTATTGGGACCTCAGCCAGGAACCCATGACCTCTCAGAGCTATAAAATACCAGCCTCAAAGGGACCATAGGGCCTCAACTGGACCTGCCATTCAAGGCCTTGGAACAAGAAGGGTGCTGGGGTCCTCTCTGCAACACCTATACAGCGGTCACTGCTGGTGAGAAGAGCTGCCTCTTAATCTTGGGGTTGTGTCAGTGTGCTGACAGTGTCCCTCTGGACTTGGACTAGCGATGGTCTCCAGTAATCTCTGTCCCTTATAATAGCAAGGGATGGAAACTGCCTACACTGTTAGGTCTCCTCAACTTTTTAAAGCCAGTCTGAGTTCAATTGTCTGGCCTAAATCTCATGACCACTGGCCATGGACTGAGAACAGCAGACGACTGTTTCCCAATGGAAAACTGGGATGCTGGCCGTGTAAGAAAGGGAAATGAATTCTGGGCAGTCATCATCCACTCCACTTTGGCTCTATTATGCTTCTGGAAGCCATACAGAACGTGTCTAACTTCTTGCCCACAAGGCACATGGCAGAGTCAGCAACCATTGACCCTTCCATTTAATTCTGGCTCTATTTCATCTTCATAGTACCTTGTGGGACCAGAAAGGAAGCCTATGGAAAGGAGACTGATGGATGTCCTAGAAACACTTACATAGACCCTGGAAAAGCTACATAGGACCAGGGTCTGATGAGAGCACTAATAGGTTTGTGCTGGATAGTAACTGAGGATGGATCTGCTTCTCTTAGGTCAAAGACTGAGCGTGAGGTAGGGAGCCGCCAACAACACTGCTTGGGTGCACTGACAGTCACCCAAGAGGACACAGTAAGCCCTGGCTCAGACACTCCCTGAGGAGAGAGCAATTGGTCCCAGGGGCTGAAGGAAATCTGACCAGGCAAGTCTCCCTTTGTTCTGTCTTCCCCCTGGGCCAGGCCTGCCCACCTGTCTGGTCTGTGTGTACCTTGGTTCCTCTGTGTACTGCGATAATGCTGACCTAAAGAGCATTCCCTGTCTTCCCCAGACAACCGCCTACCTGTATGCCTGCTTATCATGCAGGGTCTCATCTCCTGCTCCCCACATAAGAATGCAGGGTATGGTGAGGCCAAAAAAGGACAACAATGGAGCCACAGATGGGGGAGTCATACCACTATATTCTTGATGGCGGCTGGTCGAGACACAAAAGCAAATATCCACCAGTGCCCCAATGAGGGATCTTCCTGGACCCGTCTTGCTGGTAGCTGGGTGAGATACAGGAGCTAGGATCCACACAATCCGCAATCCACCATCCAGGCTTGCTAACCCCACTTGCTAGCCACAATCATCCATCTGCTTCTCTGCCAACCAACCACCCCCTAGGGTAGCCACTGCAGTTATATTAGTGGCCAATGGCTAACCGGTAACAGCTGATGGCTACCTAGCCACAGCGAATGGCTGTCTACTACCTGAGCCAGCACCTTTCCATGTGAGGTTGAGAGCCTGGAAACTACTCTCTGGGACTCTGTCCCCACACTGCTTCAACTGTATCTGCCATATGTGGGCTGGAGACTTTAAAGGGCTGAGTATGTAAGGATGGCAAGAGAGGAGGGTGGGCGGGTGACAGAGGGAATCCCTGGGGTCTTCTCTCTCTCCACTCAGCCATGTGAACAGTCACCACACACAGTGCCCACTCTGTGTTAGCCTTTCCCTGTCAGCTTTCAGTCACTCTAGGCATCAAATGGATATAGCCCCAAGTCTCTCTAATTCCTTTCCTTAAAGATTTTAGATGCAGAAGTGACCTGTTCACATTTGTTCTCCCCAAAGCTGGGAAGCTGGAAAGGGGAAGATATGATTAAGCCTACATTTTTGGATTGTCCCAGCAACTGTAGCTCTGTGCCCTCTTGCCCTCTCGACAAGGTCATGTTAAATCTGCTCTGCATGCACTGATGCTGTTCAAGTGGTTGTTGTTTGTTCTGCTCCTTTCTGCCTTATATACACCTGCCTAAGATAGGAGACTTGGGCTTCAATCCATATTCTACCACTAGCTACCACAGCCTTCTGGGCTTCAGTGTCTTTTTGTGTAAATTAGTGGTGGCGGATGGAGGTGAAATGGATCCAGGAATTGATTTCTGGTCTGTTGTGTCTTGCCCTTGAAAGGTTTCTTCCAAAACAATCCAACATGGACAGCCACCACATAGGACAGAACTCCAGGGAAAGGTGTCGCAGAATCTGAGGGCTTTTCCAGGAAGTCCTGGTTTATAACATTATTTCTTCTAGTGTGGACCTGGTGCAGATGGAGAACTGACTGACATTCCTTATCTTGAGAGGGTGGGAGCAGGGTATGGCAGCTCCCACAAGGACAGGAAAAGATGGTGTGTCCTGTGTCCCTCTGTTCTCTTTCACACCACTCGGTGAAACTGAAAAGGACTGACCTCTCCAGAAATGTTATCTCTTCCATCGATGACAATGCCCTCCATCTGCTGCCTGCTCTGCAGGACCTGATTCTCCCAGGGAACCAGCTGACAGCTCTGCCCAGGCTGCGTATGGGCATCGAGGTCCTGGACGTCCACCTAGATCAGCTCCAGAGCTCAGGGATACAGGCTGGGGCCTTCAGGGTGAACAGGGCCTTCAGTGCACCATCGACCACCTGCCACCCATGCCTGCAACTACACACACACACACACACCCCTTGCCCTCATGGGGTATCCCTGCTCCAACACTGTTCTGGGGTCTGAAAAGCAAACCCATTTTTAAAATTTGTTTCATTAAAGGTTCTTTTTGTTGTAAGAACCTGATCTGACTCAGGAAAAGTGTGTTTATAACATGCCATCCTAAGAACCTCCATGAGAAAACACTCAGGCCTCTTGGGCCTGTTACTGGGAATGGGGGGATGGACAGTGTCAGAAACAAAGGTCTATGACTCTCCGTCTCTGTCTTGGGGACACGTGGTCTCTTGGCTTCTTTCTGTGCATCTGTTCTGTTCACCTCTCCGCACACCAGCATCCCTGGTACACACAGCTTCTGCTCCCCGGAAACTGTGGCTTACACATGACTTGCAGTAGTGCTGGCTTCCACCCTAACTCTACAACTCCTTTTATTTCCAAATTCCACCACTAACTGACTAATTATTGTTTTTCTATTATCAAATTCTCAAAAGAGACCAGCTGTGCGGACATTGGTTGGCCAGTTTGTTTTTGTTTTTTTTTTTGGTTGGCCAGTTTTGATAGGAAGGGCTAACATATAGCATTAATGTGGTCCCCTGCAGCTGCCGACTACCCAAGGCTAGGAAGATTCCAGGGGTCAGTTCCTGTGAAGAAATGAAGAGGGGTGCAGACAACATTGATACCCAACTCTGTCACACATGCATACTCAGTTTGCCTCATGTGTGCCTGTGACTCTCATTCTGCTGGTCTGGATATTTTCTGAACATGCTCTCCATCTCCAGATTTAGCATTTGGAGACTACTTGGGTAAATCCCTTCTGATAGCAGAGGTTGAAGCTGGGCTGAGATGTCTCCTTGTCTTCCCTCCCTCCCCCTCTCCCACTCTTCCCCACCTGTCGTTAACAGCTGACAGCTCCTGCACACTTCCCCAATGGCAGCAGCTTTCCTTCTGCACCCAATAGGAGTAAGCACTGCAAGCTCCTAAGATACTGGGCACACCCTGCTGCACCCATCGTGGACCTGGGACACAGCTGAGGCTCAGGAGGCCCTGAGTGAATGAATAGGGTCACATAAGGGACCCCTCTCTGCCAGGGCCCACCAGTCCCCGCCAGCCTCCCATACCCTTTGCCTCCCCTGCCCACCCCCCCCCCCGTACCCTCACCCCCGCCCCAGGCCTTGGAGAAGCTACAGTTCCTCTACCTGGATGACAACCTAATGGATTCCATGCCTGGGCCCAGCCCCTGAGCCTGCACTCACTACACCTGCAGGTGAGCGGCCTTTCCAAGAGCATCGCACAGAGCACAGAGGCTGGAGGTCAGATGCAGGGAACATTCTTAGGCAGTAGTGGGGTCTTCTCAACTGAGAACTTATTAGAGGCACAGATGGGTCTGTCTTATCCAGGTTGTTGTCCATAGCCTCAGTTTGATTTTCTCCCGTCTCTTGAAAATACTTCCTCTCCTTCCACAACCGCTGCCCATCTCACCCAGCTGCCTGTTCCTTCACCCCTTTCCCTTACCCACTGTCTCTTCTTCTTCTCTTCATCCCTCTTTTTCCATCCACCCTCCATGAGTCTCCTTTCCTCACCACTTGTTGAGTGGTCTTGACCTTGGGTACCTTGGTTTCTCCAGTTGTACAGGGGAGTAGAGCTGGTGTGGATAGCTAATTCAGCCTTCAGTGCAGCTGTTGGTGTGCTCTTTCCAAAACAATGTAATAGAGACCGTGCACAGAGACAACTTTTGTGTCACCAAAGAGCACAAGTATACACAGAGGCGGCTGGAAGACATCCGCCTGGACAGCAACCCCATCAGCCTGGGCCTCTTCCCCAACACCTACTTCTGCCTACCACGGCTGCCCACAGGCTGCTCCTCCTAGCTCACCCTTTCCTGTCCTCCCAGGTTAGAGCCCTCGGAAGACCACCAAAGGCACAGCTTCCTGGGCCATGGGGCCCAGCCCCCATCTCCAAATGCCTTTTTTTCTAGGCGTTAATAAGCCTCATGATCTAGTTGCAGAAACCACCAACCTGCCCACCCACCACCACCCCAGCAACACACACACTCTAAAATGTACTTTAGGAGCCAAATTTGCATTTTTTCATCCTCTTTCCTTAACACCTTATGGCTCCTGGTTCAGAGAATAGCAGTGTCTGCAGCAAAGCTCTTTCCCATGTTCCCCATCCCTCCTGCAGACACAGAATGCCAGGGAAGTCACAGGAGAGGAAGAGGAGGAGAAAGAGAAGGAAGAAGGGGAAAAAGCAGTGGTGTGTTGGAGCCAGCTCTTACTACTATGCTTGAAGAACCAATTATTAAATATTCCAGAATTTTACAAGTCAATTTTTAAACACAGCCATTATTAAAAAATAAATATATGCAATTAAATATATTATGCTGAAAACAATGTAATAAATACTCAAACTCATCATTTCCCAATTATTTTACTATTAAGCATAGTCTTGAACTGATTTATGCCCAGGGGTTCTGTAGAGCGGAAAAGCTATATAATGACATGCTACCACTGCTTATCTCATCCCAATTCTGCTTGCAGCGACATCACATGGGTAGTTTGAAATGGGCCATGGTGGAAATGTTTATACCATGGAAATTAGTAAATGCTGCACATTGGGATTTTTAATTTTTTTTTAATTAAAGTTTATTGGGGTGACAATTGTTAGTAAAATTACATAGGTTTCAGGAGTACAATTCTGTAATACATCATCTATATATCACATTGTATGTTCACCACCCAGAGTCAGTTCTCTTTCCAAGAAATTATGAACTAAGAATAATATATCCAGCAAAGATATCCTTTAGATATGAAGGAGGAATAAAGACCTTTCCAAACATACAGAAGCTGAAGGAATTTTCTTTTTATTTTTGTTTTGTTTTGTTTTGTTTTGTTTTTGGAATTTTCTAACATATGACCTGCACTACAAGAAAAGGGATTATTTTTTAAAAGAGCTGGTTGTTAAGCATTTGCCAGCACTCCACTGAGGAGAAAAAAATAGCTATTTAAACTAACCCTTCCCCTAGCCCCAGATACAAACACCCGCCTCACTGGAGGGGCAGTCTGAGGCTAGGGGAAGGGTGGGGTTTCTGTGGGGCTTTCTTAAATTTCTTGTTCTTCCTAGGCTACGACTTCCTGTTAGATTTGAGGGAGCCAGTCATAAGAATGGAGAACTGACATGACTCTTAATCTGGATGCCCTCCTTGTAGTGCTTACCTGTTTCTGGCTCACTGGCCAGCCTCTGAGCAGGGCTCTGCCAGTCGGTTCCAGGACACCGGGGTTTCCATTCTTCCCATGCTCTCTCTTCCATGTTTAACCACCAGAGGGCAGCCTTGCGCAAAGATAAATAAATGGTAGAGCAGTTACGTGCGACCTTCTTGGATCCTGGGCGGGGCCTGCTGTGCTGGGAGGATAGGATGAAGGGCAACTGCTCTAGCCATTGAATTATAGTGGGAGGGGAGATGTCACCCTTCTCTGGCTTCTTATAAGGGGATGTTGAGCAAGGGAGATGTAATAGATGAGCGCTTGATGTCAGGTGTTGACTGAGGTAGGCAATTCATTTCCTCCTTCGGCAAAGATTTTATTGAGTACTCCGACATGTGCCAGGCAGTGTGTTAAATGCTGGTGATAAGACAATGAGCAACAGACATACTCCTTTTCCTCATGGAGCTTGGAGTCTGGTGTGGAAGACACGTGTTAAACAATGACACAAATAACCACACTACTATACTCATGATAAATGCTATAGAAGGAATATGCAGAATGCCATGAAAGCTTACAAGAGGGGACCCAGTCTAGGGGTCCAGAACATCTCGAAGAATTGATGTCTAAGCTGAAACCTAAAGGAGTAGGACTAGGACCTCGGTTGCCAAGACAACCACTCAAGGTCCCAGGTGGTTTCTGAGTCTGGACAGACAGCTGTGTCTCACTCACATGGGAGGGCACCCACTCATCTGCCTCCCCTGCTTCTGTCTGGCACCTCTCTGTGCACTTTGGATCCTGAGGGTAGTCTTGTTAGCAAACAAGTCAGGGATTAGTCACATTCCTCAAAAGAAGAAATCAAGAACTAGAGAAGCTTAAGCACTTCCCCCAGCTCTCACACAGCTGACGGGCTGACTGGGGCTTGAACCAAGACTCAGCACACAGACTGCAAACTGGGAGTGGGAAGTCTCGAAGATGGTAAGAAGTGCCCTTGTGTGATTGCTGTGGTACCCACCCTCTCTCCTAGAGATCCAAGGATTCCAGGACCCCTGGCCCAAGGGAGACTGGGAGGGCAGGGAGCCAATAGCTCCTTGTCTTTCAGAACAGTAGACTTTCAGGACAGTGAAGTTCTGGCCTGTTCTCTTCCTTTTCCTATCTTCCAAGGAGCTTGTTACAGCAGGAGTGCTGTCTCTCTCTCTCTCTCTCTCTCTCTCTCTCTCTCTCTCTCTCATATCCACTAGTCGTATTCTCTTCCATATCTTGCTTTATTAGATTATAGCAAGGCCTAGGCACACAACAGCTGAAAGCCTCAATATCCCTGACAGCAAGAAACCCTGCCTTGAAATAATCCAGTGAAAAAAAAACAGAAAGGGAATTCTCCAGAACTGAGGCTCCTGGGTGCTAGAAGCCACATCACACCCCCATACCCTAGGGTTAATCTGTGCAGAGTACAGAAAGTCATCTGACCCCTGCTCTACTGTGGCAGAACAGGACTAACAATTCCTGGACTCTTGGAATTTGCCAGACCCTATAATAGAAGCTTGTATTCAAATCAACTCATTTAACCCCAACAAGAGCCCTAGATAGTAGGGATGTTTATCTCCATACTTCAGGTAAGTAACAGACTTATGAAAAGGAAGAGACCCAAATTCACTCAGCTGGTAAGTGACAGAATCAAGATTCAAACCCAGGTCCGAAGTCCTGTTCAGAGCACAGGTCCATAGTGCTGTTCTTACACTGCGCTTCAATGTTGGCCCTTCTTTCCAGGCCAGTCAAAGGAAGAAAGCTCCCCACAGTTTTCTGCCCAAGGCCCTGACTGCTCCGGTGGGTGGGATTTCCCCAAGGGCCAACTGCCTATGCAGCTGTCTCCTAATTCCCCTTCTTGGCTAGGGAAGCCTGAGGAATAAAAAGAAGGCCTCACTGAAGAAATTCTAAAGACAGCATCTGTCCTTTGACTTCTGTGATCCAGAGAGGGACGTGGGGAGAGAAATCAAACTTGGCTTCCAGCAGCTATCACATCTTGACATGAAGGAGTTGGGGCTCTTACTTCTCAGGAACCTACCTAAAAGAGTCCAGGTTGGGGACCTGGCCAGTGCAGCAGAGAGCACCTCTTTATCCAGAGTGAGGTCCTCTGTCCTGTAGAATGGTAAAGATGTGAGCCAGCCCTGAGAAAAAAAGGGAGAGCACAGAGAAGGGGACCTCAGGGTCCAGTCAGACACTGCAGGTACCTTACTGCTGACACCCCGACTCTCCCAGCCTCACTCATCCAGGTCCACCTGTCCTCCACCTTGGCATTTTGGTAACTTTTGCAAACTTGGAAGGGCCCTTGCTCCAGGGTGGTTCCCTGGTGGCTGTCCTCCAGCCCTGAGGGAAGGAGCACTCCCAACTCTGTAGCACTTGGCCTTCGGGATGGTTCCACCTCCTGGCAAGTCGCCCTGAATTGTTCTGTGAGTGTCATGGGAGGAAGAGACCAGCATGAGTTTGCAGTGACTGCCCATCCCCGACTCCACAGCAAGACCCAGCACCAGGACTAGAGGAGGCTGGGAAGGTGGGAGGAGCTGAAGAGGGGCTGGAGCTAAATCCCTTCAGGAGCCAAAGGTACTTTCTCACCCTGACCTTGCCTAGACTTCCTTCCTGCTTCCTTTCCTCTTTAGCCTCCTCCCTGAGTAAAAATCTCTTAGGCTTCTGCTGTAAGGTGCACTTCACAGACCTCTTTTACATATGGGATGGACTTTATAGTCCCCACGGTTCTGTAAGGAAGATATTATTATCCCTACTTTAGAGACAGAACATGGAGGCTAAGTGATTCATTCAAGAGAAAGACAACTGTTTAACATACAGAAAAACAGACTGGAGTAGCAGAGGGACAGCCATCATTTGGGGGCTAATTCCTGCAGGAGAAATGGGAAATCCCATCCCCTGCTGAGGAGGCAATGGATTACCTCCCTCACCCTCTATGCCTCAACCAACAGCTCTTTGAAAAGCAAGGAGTGAGGACCATCTCTCAGGCTGGAGAAAAGGGCTCCTCAGACCTACATCCTGACAGAGTACATGAGACAATGAGGTGATGGTGGCTTCTGTGGATCTCGGCTCAGGAAAACCCCAGAACTCAAGGACACACTGCCCCCCATCAATGCCCCCACCCCAGCAGGCACCCACATGCCATGTCTGTGTCCTTCTTGCTTCAAGAAGGAGGGAGGCAGACAGACAGGAGGTAGACTCAGCTCTGCCCTCCCTCCACTGTCTGGATCCCTCTCAGCTCTCTCCTCCTCCTTGCCTGCCCCTCCCCTCACCCCCGCACTAGACACCAGCTCAATTTTGCCTCTCCTTTCAAGGTCATCTCTCTGTCTCTCCGGCTGGGCTGGCTTCACATCCCCAGCAACTGCCACCTCACCATCTCACACGCCTCCCTCCTGTGGTTCTGCCAGCTTGACAGCCTCCATCTGGAGAAAGGATGTGGCTTTTCCCCACTGCTCCCGTGTCTTCCTTCTCCTGCAGGGGTGAAAAAGCAGCCGAGGGACCACCTCCTTCCTGAGCCACTGCAATACATTCCCCAAACTCAGGTGTTCTTCATGTCTTTAGACCAGCCTCTCCATCCCTCCTAGGAATGGCCAGACCTGTGATCCTGGACACACATGTGCACACGCTCCTGAATGTGCCCACAGAACATGCTACATCTGCTCTCCCTTCTCTCCTCCCCCTGTAATCCCGCTGTCTCCAGGCACTAGAGCAGATAGCTGTTAGCCTTCTGGCACCGCTGGTCCTAGCCTGTCTTCTGGAATCCTGGTCTCCAGTGTGTGTCTAACACACGGTTCATACATAGGAGGAAGTCCAAGGCTTTCGTGCTGTGGCCACCTGCAAAGGCACTGTAGTGCGAGGGAGCAAGCACTGAGTGAGAGCCCAGAGCCCTGACTCACTGCGTGAGGGTGGCAAGTCGTGTCAGTGCTTTGTTTTGTCCATCTTCCCCTTGGAGCTCTCACAGCCTCATTCTGTTGCTGGAATTATATCCAAGCCCGAAGGGCATGGTGTCCATGCCCATCCCCATTCCATTTCTAATCTAAGAACAAAGACAGACCCTCCCCACTGTTCCCTAAAGCACAGACCAACTTGGACAAAAAGATGCCCAGTGGTGAAGGGAGACAAATGGAGGCAAGGACGGAGAATACAGATACACAGAGCATATCTAGTCTCCTAACTCAAGTTTCTGATTCCAAATAAACTGCACCTTGACCTAAAGCTGGCTGAGCTATAGGCTTTCCTGAGCCCCCTCTAGTCCCTGCAGGAGAGGGACCAATCCAAGGTCTCCTCCCACTTGGGCCCAGGAACCTGTGACAGGGATACCCATCCTGACCTATCTTGACAGGAAAGGCAACGACTCTTGAATCACATATTACCTGTAATCGACATACCCCATTGAAGTGCAGTCTCAGGAGAGGTGCTGCCTTCCCCAGACGGACCCCTCCTAGCCAGGACAGGCTCCTAGAGCTCATCCACTAAGGCAACAGCCTCTCTGGAGGCCTTAAGAAGTCCCCATGGAGCCATGTCCTGGGACACAGACAGGATGGCAGGCAAGCCTCTGACCTTTGGGGGAAGTGCTGGAGGAGGGGGCTGTGGGAAATGGGATGGGTAGAGGAGAAGTGGGACCACTGAGTGCCTGAGGTCTTGGGGTCTGTGTAATCGTGGAAAATACCAGGCCAGAAAGATGCAAACATACTCAATGGGGAAAAGCTAAAACCATTCCCCCTAAGATCAGGAACAAGACAAGGTTGCCCACTTTCTCCACTTCTATTCAACATAGTGCTGGAAGTTCTAGCCACAGCAATCAGACAAGAGAAAGAAATAAAAGGCATCCAAATTGGTAAGGAGGAAGTAAAATTATCATTATATGCAGATGATATGATACTATATATAGAGAGAACTCTAAAGACTCCACCAAGAAACTATTAGAGCTGATAGATGAATTTAGTGAAGTAGCAGGATATAAAATTAATATTCGGAAATCAGTTGCATTTGTATATACCAATGATAAAATAGCAGAAGGAGAAATTAAAAAAACAATTCCATTTACAATTGCTCCAAAGACTATAAAATATCTGGGAATAAATCTAACCAAAGATGTAAAAGATCTGTACTCAGAAAATTATGCAACACTGAAGAAAGAAATGAAAGAAGACATAAATAGATGGAAACACATTCCATGTTCATGGATAGGAAGAATTAATATAGTTAAAATGTCCATACTGCCTAAGGCAATATACATATTCAACGCAATTCCTATCAAACTACCAACGACGTTTTTCACAGAAATAGAACATATAATCCTAAAATTTATATGGGACCATAAAAGACCCCGGATAGCCTCAGCAATCTTGAGAAATAAGAACAAAGTGGGAGGTATAACGATACCTGATTTCAAACTATACTACAAGGCTACAGTAATCAAAACAGCATGGTACTGACATAAAAATAGACACATAGATCAATGGAACAGAATAGAGAGTCCAGACGTAAATCCATGCCTATATGCCCGTCTAATCTATGACAATGGAAGCAAGAATGTACGATGGGGTAAAGACAGTCTGTTCAATAAGTGGTGTTGGGAAACCTGGACAGACACATGCAAGAAAATGAAGCTGGACCACCTCCTTACACCATATACAAAAACAAATTCAAAATGGCTTAAAGACTTAAATGTAAGGTCTGAAACCATAAAATATCTAGAAGAAAATATAGGAAGAAACTTCATGGTCATTACCCGGAGTAAGATTTTCAATGATATATCCCCTCGCGCGAGGGAATTAAGAGAAAAAATAAACATGTGGGATTACATCAAACTAAAAAGTTTTTTCACAGCAAAGGAAACCATCAATAAAACAAAAAGGGATCCTACTGTATGGGAAAAGATATTTGCCAATGATATATCTGATAAGGGATTAATATCACAAATCTATAAAAAACTTACTCAACTCAACTCCAAAAAAACAAACAACCCAATTAAAAAATGGGCAGAGGACTTGAGGAGACATTTTTCTAAAAAGGACATACAGAAGGCAAGAAGACATATGAAGAAATGCTCAACCTCACTGACCATCAGAGAAATGCAAATAAAAACCACAATGAGATACCACCTCACTCCAGTCAAAATGGCTATCATCAATAAATCAACAAACAACAAATGCTGGCGTGGATGTGGAGAAAAGGGAACGCTAGTGCACTGTTGGTGGGATTGCAGATTAGTGCAGCCACTATGGAAAACAGTATGGAGGTATCTCAGGAATCTGAAAATGGAACTACCCTATGATCCAGTAATTCCACTCCTAGGCATCTACCCGGAGAAATCCAAAACTCCAATTCAAAAATCTGTATGCACTCCTATGTTTATTGCAGCACTTTACACAATAGCCAAGATATGGAAACAATCGAAATGCCCATCGGTAGATGACTGGATTAAGAAGCTGTGGTACATTTATACAATGGAGTATTACGCAGCCATAAAGAAGAAAGACATCTTATCATTTGCAGCAACATGGATGGATCTAGAGAACATTATGTTAAGTGAAATAAGTCAGAAAGAGAAAGACAAGTAAGTATGATCTCACTTATATATGGAATCTAAAGAAAAGACTATGTGAATGAACTAATCAGAAACAGTTTAGGGGACACAAAGAAAAAACCGAGAGTTGCTAGATGGGTGTGGGGGGGGGGTTGGGGATAAGGGGAAAGGTGAAGGGATTTGGAAGCAGCTGGTAACCACAAGATGGACTCAGGGTTTTTTTGAAAATTAATTTGGGGAAGGTATTCAATAATGTTGTAAAGATTTTGTTGGGTATCCGATGGACATGCGTCCTATTTGGGAGACCACCTCAGGGATACTGTGGATGCCTGATCATGGCATTGTACACCAGAAGCTAAACATTAATGAATGCCAACTATAATTTTATATATATAATGTGATGGCTCAGTGTGAGGTCGGAGGGATAGTGGATGGGGGGAGGGGTGTTCACAGTGTGAGGGATATAAATGATGAACGTCTAAGTATTACCTTGTCTTGTACACCTGAAACTAATAAATAAATAAATTAATTAAAAAATAAAAAATAGACCATTTGAGTGCAGTTGTGAAGATAAGAGAATTGTAAAATTGTATCATGTAATACAATTTATAAATATAAAATAGTTAACTCTTGTTTTAAGTGCAGACTATTGATTGAGAGGATCTTCTATTTAATTAAGCTTTGAGTATATCAGCTGAGTAAAAAATGTCAATGGCTCTCAAGGGAAATGTTTTCTTTTATTGCTCTGTACCAATTATTCAAAATTATAGGAATTGAGAGAGAATTAATGTTAGTTGCAAGTATTTTCTGTGAAAAAGAAGAAATCACTTTTTATTTTCAATAAAAAAGTTATAGATATTAAAAAAAAATAAAAAATAAAACGTTATTGTAAAAATTAACCAATCAATTAATCACTTAATAGTATGAGCATATACAAATAACAAATAAATATAATTTTAAAAGGAAAAAAAAAAAAGAAAAAAGAAAGATGCAAACAGACCCAATGTTGGAAATGTTCTGTGAAGTCGGAAGGTGTTGAGCAATTACACAGATGTTTCAAGCTAAAGCACCCTGCAGCAGAGAGAGAAAAAAATGTAGTTTTCAGAGATTCGAGTCTTTCGTATCATTTATATACTTGGGTTAAAATCAGCTTACCAGTGTAGATGCTTTCCTTTTGAACAAGTCAATCTGAAAATAGAGTCCTTTTTAAAGTCAGCAGATCAGGACATCATCCCTGCAGATATTATGGTAAGGTAGAGGAAGCTGGGAAGCTGGCAGAAATTCAATACTCTGAAGGCCTCAAGATTCCTCAAGGCCCTTCGGTTAAAGCCCCATGTCCAGGCAGGCCTTCAGCTAGTGCAGAAAGTGATTTCCCTGGCTTTAAGTAAGAACCAGAGGTCCAGGCTGCAGAAACCTACGAAGCCACCATTTGCGGGACACTGTGCCAGGCCTCGTGCTAGCCCTTTGTATTGCGTGCATTATCATATTTAATTCCTGTAGTAACTCATTGAGATGAGCACTACCCCAATTTTATAGAACTCAGGTTAAGTTCTTTGTCCAAGGTCATGCAGCAAGTAAGAGACAGAATGAAAATTCAGACTTGGCCTGACTGCAAAGCCTTCCACCCTTTTGGATTGCTGCTGAGAGTCTGATGCACTGAATGAATCACGTACTACTTCTCACTTCTTATAGGAGCCTTGCACATAGAATCACCCCACGAACACCATGCTGGGCAGCTCCATGCATTGGGTGAGGGGGAAGTCCAGCCACTACAGAAACCTCACCAAAGTGGCCCCTTTTTTGCTCCTTCCCTCTCCAACATCCCCAAATGGTGGCTCCACACACCTGGATTTCTTCTCCCAGCCTTTCCACCCTAGATCTCCCTTCCCACACTTCCTCCCCTTCCTAACTATTGTCTCTGAGCCCAACTTCTTGGCTTTCAAGCTCCTATTCACCAATTTCTTTCCGCTACTTTCACCCTGGGTACGACAGGTTCATTCCCACTTGTTGGTAAACAGAATCCCAACAAGGGGTGTTCCAGGCCAGTTTTGAGATCCCGAGGGAGCTTCTGGTGCTACAGTCTCTTGCTAATGGGGCAGAACTCCTGGAAAAGTGGCCTGGCCTAACTCTGCCTCTCTGCCCTGCCCCATTCTTGCACATTGCAGCTTGGGGCAAGGGTACTATGCCAGCGTACTGCCTCTGTCCTTCTTGGAACCCAGGAGCTGCTCGCTTATCTCCTGCCTGGAATACTGGAAGAGGAATGGGAAAAGAAAAGTGTGTGTGTGTGTGTGTGTGTGTGTGTGTGTGTGTGTGTGTGTGTGCTGCCATCACCTAGCAAGTTCCCACCACCCCGTGCCCAGGGTGAGGTCTGGTTTGTGGGTGTGTGGTGTTTTCCAAGTCAACTCAAGGACAGCCTGTGAAGGAGCCATAATGAACAAGGCAGACACTGAGCACCTGGCCCTGACAGAGCAGGCAGCACAGCTTCTCCATCACGGAGCCAGACAGGGATCCCCTGATTCTTAACCCAGAGATCCCCAGTCTTATGTAGATCCTCAGCCTGTTATCTGAGCAGGGCAGGGAGGCAAGCCTGAGTCGGCAACACCCCGTCTATAAAGAGATTCCCATGGATCCAGGCTTTGCCTCAGTCTTAACCATCTCCCATGTCCCTCACTGATTCTTTGAATAATAACTCCTTACATGTCAAGTACCAGGGGCATCATAATAAATAAAGACAGAAAAGGTCCCTGCTCTCAGTGGGGGAGACAGGCACTAATGGAATAAACAGAAAACAATACCAGATAAATAATATAATTCAGACAGATGCTAGAACACACTAAAAAGAGGCAATGTAGCAGAGACTGGTGGTAGAGGCTCAGCGACATTAGGAAAGGTAGTCAAAGAAGGCTTTCCAGAGGTGGGGACAGCTGCACTGCGATCTTCATGACAAGAAGGCAGCAGCCACGCAAAATGTGAGGAGAACACTTTCCAGGCAGAGAGAAGAGGAGGAGTGATGACGCCTGAGCAGAAATGAGAATCGCAAGTTTGAGGAGTGGAGGGGAGGCTGTGAGAACAGCCACAGTGGGTATGAGGTGGGTTCAGAGGCAGTGGGCCTCAGCATGAGAGCCTGTAGGTTTTAGGAAGGAGGAGAAGGAAGTGTGAGTCACAAACTGGAGGGTGACAGTAACCAGAGCCAGTATAACCTTTAAGGAAGAAGGGTCTGCTGCTTGGTTACCAGACGTGGGTGGGGTAATATGTGGAAATGGGGAAATGGAGTGGAGGAAGAAAAGATGCCAGGAGCTGGGGGAGGAAATAAGGGGCTGAGAGCAGGAAATCCTATAGGGCTGGAGCTTAAGAGGGAGGGGGACATGAGCAGCTGTTGGGAGCTGTGGCACTAGAGGCAGAGTATTTTAAGGAAGTCTGATTGGGTTTCATGTGCTATAATTTCTCTTTGGTCATCCCCTGAAGAAGACTTTGCGTTAAGAGCTTCACTATGTCTCAAAGCTTTTAAAGTTAGATGTTGGTTCCTTCTGGACATGTCTCTAGCGTGAGAGGCCTCAGGAGAAGCAGAGGCCGCTGTGCTGAGTACACTGTTGAGATTGGAACACAGGTAAAAAGGGTCCCTGCTCAGACACTCACCTGCTGTGTGGCCTCAGGCAAGCTACTTGTCTTGTCTGTTTCCTTCCTCTGGCCATGAGAAGACTGGATTAGATGATCAACAAAGTGCAAACAGTCTGGGACTCTAAGATGCCACATGTCTTTTTCTCTTCTTAACAGAGATGTTTTTAGAGACCAGCTACTGATCCTCGGAGCAAGCCAGCATCCACCTATTCCCAGGAAGGGTGGTACAGGTCACCTTAGCACCAAGGGAGGATAGTTATAGGGGCATGCCCACTCACTTTTGACACCTGCTCACTGCTCAGGCTCAGCCACCTCCAAGGAACTACCCTTCCCATAGCGACAGGACTCCCAGAAGCTTCCAGAAGCTGCCATCTTTTGATGCCAGGACTGGGCTGACTGCAGTCCCCAGCAAAGTAGAAATAAAGGACCCAGTGACCGTGTCAACATCTCCCCAAGGAAGGAGTCTGTGATCTCAGTGGGGAAAATATCCCCCTGGAGAGTAGAAGAGCCGCTCCCCTTCTAGAGAGGGCCTGGGGTGACCTGTGACCCTGGAGAGACAAGAGTTCAGGCCTTTCTCACCCTGCTGATTCAGGGCCAAGCAGAGACATTTCCTTCTGGGCTCTTTCCCTCAAGCTGGGCTACGGAAGCCTGAGATGGCTGCTTTACAGGCTGCCTGCTTTCTCATGCACAGTAAAATGCTTCCCCACAGAACCTGCTGAGCCTTCCACCACATTAGTAATCTGCTCACAGAGCAAGAGCTTTCTCCTCCTCTCCTCCCCCGCCTCCTGTCTTTCCTCCCTTCTCTCTCTGTTTCTCTCCACCACCCCACCTCTGCCTCCACCCCATCCATCAAGAGCCACTGCCATCTCCTGGGAAGCTGAGAGGGCTTATCACCAAATCAGGCTTTGTCATAAGGAAAACAGGTTTATTTTCCTCACTTTGAGAAGGCACTGACAGGAGCAGTGTGTTTTGTATATTCAAAGTGCCACCCCCCCCCTTCCCTGTGGCTGAATCTGGCACTGATTTTCTCATTGTCCTCAACCACTGCTCCTCTGACCTGCCTCTGAGTCCCCCATTCTCTTAACCCTCACCTATAACCCTTTGTACACCAGACCCATCGAGTCCAAATCACTCCTTCATTCAGTTCATTTCACTCATTCAGTAATTTGGAGTCATTTCTTGTATGTGCCAGGGACCCAGGTACAGCAGGAGAAAGGGGGTACAGATATATAAATAAACCATTAAAATATAAAGCAGTATCTGTGGTGACAGAGGTGGCACAGAGCATCAAGTCTTCCCTGTTGAGGCAGCTATTCAAGGTGGGCAGAGATCAAGGAGGGCAGTTGTATGTAGGCAGAGACGAAGACTCGGGAACAGGAGACATCAAGCAGAAGGGGAGTTGGAGGGATAAAGGCAGCGGGAGAAAAGACTCTAGGCCCAGGTTCACCACCATCAAGTGACCTCTGTGTGAAGGAGCTCATGTGTGGGTAATGCTGGAGGGGGGTGTGAGCAGAGGGAGCAGAGGCAATGAATGGGCCTCTGTGGGGTTTCACCTGGGAATCAGAGGGTCAGGTTGGTATTTCAGAAGTTCTGGGAAAGGTGGTTTTAAAAGAGACAAGCCTGGAGTCTGGAGTATGGGACTGGTTAGGTTGCTGATGCCAGTGAATTAGAAGAAAGATGTGAGTTCTGAGCATAGGGGTTGGATGGAAGAAGTGGAGGAGGAGTCCAAGGAACCCGTACAGGTAAGAGCTTGCAGCAGTTTCCTGGTGTGGGGCTCTCCAGCAGAGGGGTAGCTGAATCTAGAAGACAAAGGTGAGCACACCTGCACATGGGCAGTGAGAAAGCAGAGATAGGGCAGGGAGAGCACAGGCGTGGGGAATGCCACATGGACAGCAAGCAGAAGGTGAGAGCAGCAATGGGAGAGACCGGCGACTCAGAAGGACAGGAAGGGGTGGAGAGTAAAGAAGGAAGGAGTTGGGTCAGGCCTCACTCAGAGCACAGGGCCCTGGTGCCGTCTTTGCCAGCAGTCTGGGCTCACTACTTCCTCTTCCCTCATCTCTGGATCTTCCAGGAGGCGAGCTGCTCACTCTTCATTCTGCCACCCCACCTCAGTCACAGTCACCTCCAGATACTGAGCACCAGTTGGCAGTCCAGCCTTCTAGCAAGCTCCAGCGGATGGAAGAGGCACAGCCTTCTTGCTCAGAACTCCCAAACTAATGGGGGAGGCTGTGTACAAAATCCTTACTCATTAAAAAAAAACAACCAACAAGTAATATCAATAAGGAATAGTGTGCAATAAATGCACACCAAAGAGACCGCAGAGAGAAGAGGCCAACTCAGGGAAGGCAGGCAGGAACACCCTCTCTGGTTCTGGAGCACCAGGGCCGACTGGGACGTGACGTCCATAATTCACAGCTGATCAATCCTGGAGGACCTACGCTCTGACCCCTGGGAAAACCGCTCTCTTCTCTGACAGCTGAGCCCTTCTCCTTGGAGACCCAGGGCCAGGAGGTTTCTCTGTGAGATAGATGTACTCTGGTGCCTGCAGCCAAAATGATGGATGAGCAGGCAAGAGCTGCTCAGGGCCACTGAGGCCAATGGGGCTGAGCAGGGAGAGAAATATGATGGCAAAGCAGCTCAGAAACATGAGAGATGCTCAGGGGCTGGATGCGGGCAGCAGGGACTGGGGTCCCTCTCTCAGCCATGTCCATTCACCTGTCTGCCTCTCTAACCAGATCCTAAGTTTTATAACATAAATGGTACAGAGAGGTTGGGGACAGCTGAGAGTCTGATATAGAAAGGTGAAAGATCAAGTGTTGAAAGGATCGCCTCTTCCCTCTCTTCAGGCCAATAAATATGGGAAGCTCTTGGGGTACACTGAAGAGTGGCTTACCCAGCAGGCAAGGCCTGTTCACTGCCCCAGTGCCCCAGTGTCCCAGAAACAAGCCCAGCCCTGGACTCTCCTGGCATAGGTTCAGGTTCCCATTCAACCTCACTCCTTCAGGCACAGGAGATGCTGGGGCCAGCAGCTAGCAGAGAAAGAAAACACATTCCTGGCATCAATCCAACCAGGACTCCATCCTAGGCATTAAGGTAGAACGGAACTGCAGACAGCCTCTCCAAGAGCTGAACCTGCCATTTGAGCTGCCTGGCAAGCTGGGCCATCCATGGGTGAGATGGGTCGAGCTTCAGCCTACTTTTCCTTCAGCCCTTGCATTCCATTTCTCCAGGCCTCTGGGTTGCACTGTATCCCTTCCATGTACACACAGGACAGCAAGGATGCCGGCAGTTTACCCCTGTCTTCCCACCCCATCAAATGCTAGGTGAAGGAGGATCAAAGAAACAGAAAGTCATGGGAGCCCCCCTTGCAAGCAGCTAATGTGATAAGATGCTGGGCACTGGTGGAGGGGGTTCTGGGGCTGGAACAGCTGGCATGCCTAGTCTTGCCTGCCCAACAGAAAATGACTGCATTATTGGTGAGTAATGGAATTGTCTCTGTTTTTTGGAGATGAGCATGGGCAGTCGAGATTACAGAAGCGTCTCTGAGCTGAACATTCCATGCCTTGTGGCTCCCTTGCTCCCAGGTGGGAGACACAGGAGCGCAGGAGGGGAGGTACCTTGGGCTGAGGTCAGCTGGGAGACTGTGTGGAGGAGGCAGCATGTGACTTGGCACTGCCCCTTCTCACTCACGTACACAGCAGTCCGTGGAGGGCACTGCCCACAGAAACAGCTGCTTAAAACAAGCTTCTGCATGGAAGGAACAAGCCTTGCACACAGTCAGGGCACAACACATATTTGTAGAAAGAACAACAGTCTGGTGACAATGAGAGTGTTTTCTGAAGGCAAGAAACAAGAAGGTCCCTCTCCTGGGTGGGCTTGCCTTGGCTGCTCTCTCTTTCACTCCTTTCTTCAGAGTCACCATCTTCTCCCTGACTCCCCTCCATCTGTACCTGGCATCCCTCCTGATCTCCAGGCCCCTGTTCAAATCTAGGGTATCCCCTGAGTTCCTGAGGAGAAGAAGAGGGACCATCCCCTGCCACTCTCACACCTGGAACATCACTATTGCTTTCCTAGCCCACCTCCTTCTGAGGGTCCTGGAGCATCAAGGCAGAATGGGTTTCTCAGAAAGCTCCATAGGCAGCGTGCACTGCCTAGCTTCTGCTTGCCCCCCATGCCCCTCACACTCCCCACCCTGCTCCACGTTCCTCTGTACCCTGTACCTAGAAGACCAACTCTTAACGCTGCACCAAGCAAGCTGCCTAAACCTCCAGCCTCCAGTGAGGTCAGCGTATAGAGGCCTGGTGTGGGAAGAGGAGTGCTGGGTACTCTTCTGGGATGGCCAGAGCTTTGCCAGGCAGCCCTCCCATAGCTCCAGCTCCCTCCAGGCTTTAGGGACCACTCTTCCCATGTCTCTTCAGGATGTCTCCCCTCCTTTGCCAGTCCCCTTAATTCTACCCAATTAATGTATACTTTGCCCCTGCTCTCCTTCCCGATGGGAGTAAATAGGGAGAAAAGACGGCTTCGACTATAATCTTAAAATAAGGCCTGGTCTGCTTAATTCATGGACATGAACCTGTGTTTGAATCTTAGCTCTGCTACAAGGTAAGTTATTCTTCTTACACTTTACTTTTATCATCTGTAAAATGGGAATGTGACTTCCTCCCAAGGTTGTTATGAGAATTAAACTAAATCATGTACACACACATAGTACTTATCAGTATTTAACACAAAGAGCTTGACAAACAGAAGTATAATGTGCCCTGAACTCTCCCTCTTTGAGCCACCTTTGGGGTCCAGCTAGCAGTTCTGTTGACCAAGGTGTAGGGCTGCTCTGGGGCCTCTGAGAGATTGCAGGACAGTTCCTGGAACATGGCTCCCAGGTCATCCTCTCCTTAAAGGTTACCTTCCCAGGAGACTTCCACCCTCCCTCTGATGCCACAGGAACAGCCCAGGAGCAGCAGGTGTGTGTGTGTGGGGGGGGGGGTAATAATTAACAGACTCTTTGTGTTGGAATCCCAATTGAGGAGGGCAGGACTGAAAGCAGCCTGCCTTTCGATACATTTCTGAGTTTCATGGGAGAAGCTCACTGTGATCGTTATCACACCAAGATCAAGATCACAATGCTGGCTCCTTTCATTCCTGTCCTATCCACTCGCTATGAGTCATTCACTATGTCTCGGGGTACATTAGAACCTACTGGGGCTATTCAGATGCAAATACATCACTTTTTAAGAGTGGGGTGTGGGAACTGAGGCCTGAGGCCTCAGGTGACACAGGTGAGGCCAAGCTGACAGCAGCCCTGGCCTGCATCAAGTCTCCCAGGTGCTGCCCGACTCCCAGGACTATCATGTCCCTGCTGCAACTGGAAGCTAGAAGAACACAAATGAGCTATAGAGAGGAAAAGGAAATGGGGAACTAGGACCAATGAACACCCACCGTGTGCTAGATGCTGTATACTCGCTATCTCATGAGAGTGATACGTTCACCCAGGTGCTACCTCCACTTTACAGAGAAGAAAAACATAAGGCTCAGAAGGGTGGTATGTTTTGCTACATGGCACTTGTGGGGACAGAGCCAGGAGTGTAGTTTCCAGGCTCTTGGCCTCACGTGGAAAGGTGCTGGCTCGGGTAGTAAATGGCCATCAACTGTGATTGGATGGCCCTCAGCTGTGACTAGTTGGCCGTCAGCTGTAACCAGTGAGCCATTGGCCACTAATATAACTGCCGTGGCAATGCTGGCAGTGAATGGTGGCTGGCAAGTGTGGATTGCAGTTAGCAAGTGAGGTTGGTTGGCAGAGAAGTGGACGGCGGGTTGCGGATTGTGTGGCTCCTGCTTCCTGTGTCTCCAACCCAGCCGCCAGCGAGACTATAGTGGTATGACTCCTCTATCTATGGCTCCGTGGGTATTCCTTTTTGGTCTCACCATATCCTGCATTCTTATGTGGGGAGCGGGACCAGAGAGCCCGCATGACACCTGCATGACAAATGGTGCAGCGAGCAGGGTATGGTGCCGGCCAAAGCTCTCCGAAAGGCGGTGGAGCAGTTTGTGCGTATGAACACTCAGTCTCAGGAAGATCAGGAAGAGCAGCTGCCAGAGAGCTGGACCCTCGTGGAGGGGTGGGAAGACGTGGATGGTTCTCCAACCAGCATAGGCCGGAGAAAGCGAAGGTTGTTGCGGCCCTGTGGACTGGGAAGTGCTTGCTGAGGCAGCCAGGATGCGGGAGTTGTAGTCCCAGGAGGAAATGCCTGCTGAGTCCTCAGTGGGAGATGAGGGTGAGGTCAAGGTCGTCCCTCACCCCCAGGTTGGGGAGGACTTGGAGCCCTTGCCCTGCAGAGAGGGCACACGTTGTGGGGCCAGTACAAAGCCCTGGCGAATGACTGTGGACTATGGGGAATTGCCTTCCGTCCCTGATTTGATGGACCGCTTAACTGTTTGCTTGGGAACGTACCACCATGTAGTGGAACCGGTGGATGTTTGCTTCCTGTGTCTCAACCGGCCGCCATCGAGAATATGTAAGCACCTTGGCTGTGAGCCTCTTGTAATGACAAGTAGGGGAAAAGAAGGTGGAGGGACACAGGCTAGAATGGGACCTATTAATTAATTTAGCAATATCTAAATAATTTATTTAGCAATTTGCAATAGCAAAAGACAAAGGCAATGAATAGAATGTGCTAATGACAGAAAGTAAAGGTGGTTAAGACTAAACTATATACCTTGATACCAATGTCATGTCAAAGGAGTACACATATTTACAAGTTTAAGAGATCCCAACACATGTTTACTATTGATCAAAAATCACTTGGCTAAACACACAAATAACATCAGGAAGGAGTATCCAAAAGCAGTAATAAGCTCTGCAGGATAGTAACTATTACAGTAGATGCCAAAAGCTCACCAAACTGGGGGAGAACAGCACTGGAAAAGTCATAAATCAAAACCTTGCCAGGTCTGTAGCTGAGAGAAACTCAGGCGTCTTCTACAGCGCTGCTTGTTAGTTCCCAAGAATGCTGCTGCTGTTGGTGTTGTTGTTGGCATTGTTGTTCTTGTTGTTCTTAGAAGTCAAGGCACCTTCTGATGTTATAAGCTGCAAGCTGCATATAAGTTTTCAAGGTGTTAACAATCTGAAGAATGTTGCTGTTGTTGTCGTTGCTGTTGTTAGAAGTTATGACGTCTTCTGATTAATTTACATGCAAGTTCCCAAAGATGCTAGAATAATGACAATTCACCAACAAAATTCACCAATGGACAGTCTCTACTGTCCATTGAGGCAAGTTCCGATCTCTTACTCTGAAACAATCAAATCCTGAAAAGCAGTCCTGAAGCAGCAAACCTTCTGATTAGCAATCTCTTGAAACATCAATCAATCAATCAATCCGCCTGCGGTCTGTTTTATATATCTCTTTAGGTGCACCCCAGAATCAAGTTTTCTGTTCTTGCCTCCCCTCTCAAGGAATGGCCGGTTCCAGAAGGGTCCGGCAGTTACTGATATGAATGCTGCCCATCTGGACAAAGGGTCAATTCATGCGGACAAGCAATATCTACTGTTCTTGCTGGGACCATCAGCCCAAGGTCTTCCAAAGCCTGCAATGTGCCTGTCATGTCGTCCTGATATAACTTAGCTGCTTCTTCACTGCATCTGCTGATGTGGGCGAAACAGACAGAACAAAGAGGGAATTCTCTCAACTCCCGATGAAGAATTTCTTTAACCCTAAGCTAACTATCACCTCACAACAGGGACAGAACAACAAACATTATCTCCTATCTCTCCTACTTGAGAGAATGAGACCAAATAGAAAACCTCATCTCATGTCTCCCCTGCTCGGGAGAATGAGACCAAAGGGGGAATTTACTCAACCCCTGCTCACAGCACAGAAATCACCTCACATGCAGGAACAGATAAAAGCTCACGTCAACCAATGAAGGCAAATTTTCTTCAACATCTTCCCTACACCAGTATTGTTCCAGCACGGTGCCCTGAGAACCCTGGCTGTGCCCAGGAAGTCTAGCTGTGCCCAGAGAGAGTAGCAGTGCCCTGAGAGGCCCTGGCTGTGCCCGGGGAGACAGGTGGTACCCTAAGAAGCCCAGGAAGTCTGTCTGTGCCCAGAAGTACTGGTGGTGCCCTGAGAAACCCTGGCTGTGCCCAGAGAGCCTGGCTGCGTCCAGGATATTGCATTCACCTCCAGGCTCATCGCACAGGGCCCCTCGCAGAAAATGCTGTCGTGTACATTGTGAGGCGAGACCCTGGAGGGGTGGAGAGTGGGGAGAGAGCCAGGAGTGCAGTTTCCAGGCTCTCGGCCTCACATAGAAAGGTGCTGGCTCAGGTAGTAAATGGTCATCAACTGTGATTGGATGGCCATCAGCTGTGGCTATTTGGCCATCAGCTGTAACCAGTGAGCCATTGGCCACTAATATAACTGCCATGGCTATGCTAGCTGTGGACGGTGGCTGGCAAGTGCGATTGCAGTTAGCATGGTGGATTGCAGTTAGCAAGTGAGGTCGGTTGGCAGAGAAGTGGATGGTGGGTTGTGGATCGTGTGGCTCCTGCTTCCTGTGTCTCCAACCCAGCTGCCAGTGGGACTATAGTGATATGACTCCCCTATCTATGGCTCCGTGGGTGTTCCTTTTTGGCCTCACCATATCCTGCGTTATGTGGGGAGAGGGAGCTGAGACCCCCACATGACACTCTGCATGACAGCACTCAACTGATCAGTGGGATTCCAGCCCAAGCTGTGCCCTCCTTGGGAGGAATGCATCCTCACCAAGAGCAAGACTGGGTGGTTGGGTGGCTGGGCAGCTGCCTCTGAGGGATTCCAGGAGGACAGTGATGGAGGTCAGTGTGCAAAAGCAGGGTAAAGTTTGGGGTGCTGGTCAAGCTGGCCTGTGGTGGTTGAGCCTGAACTCCAGATGCCATGAGCTGGTCACAGGGTGGGGGCTGGGAGCTGGGACAACCCACACCAGACACCCCAAGTGGGGAACTGGGCCCAGAGTCTCTGCAGTTTTCTGAAAGATTCAAGGGAAGGGGTGGGGTGAGTAGCCTAGAAAGAGGTACAGACCAATTTAAGTAAAAAATAGACTGGCTCCAATGCCAAAAGAGACATGGTCTTGGGGTCTCGGGCCACTCCCACTTAAGCAGGAGCTCAGGGATAACAGCATTGCCTGCCATCACACCAGACCCAGGTAACTCTGAGAAGACAGAGAGGAGAGTCTGGGAGCTCTCCGGTTGTGAAGAGAAGAGACCCCACCACCACCACCTTCCCGGGGCACAGGGGAGCCTGGAGGCACTTATGCCTGCATCCTCCATCCAATCCTCTCTTGGAAAGTAGAGGCGCTGTGTATCAGAAGAGCACTAGAGCACAGCTTAGTACCTAGGATGAGTCCCCACAACAGGATTTTTACACATTTCCTGTATAGACACTCAGCAATTGTGCCTGGGACACTGCCGTCCTGGCCCCTCCGATACAAGAGGGCCATTATGGGGCCTAGGAAGGACCGAGAATTCACCAGTGTCAACCACAATGGCCTGCAATCATTTTTAACTAGCACCTAATCCACTTAATATTTCTGATAGAACTGAAAAGTGTTCACATTACACATCCATTTGTTTGTAGGTGTATGAACTTCATAATGTTAAATATTTTTGACTTACTGTGTTTTCACTTGACTTGTGTTGGCCACTCCCCGCTCTGCACTTGCGGCAGGGGCTGCACATGGCTATGACTTGCACAAACTCAGCCAAGAAGACAGGATGGCATTCTGGGCAGTGGAAGCATGCCAGGCACCAGACAGCAGCAGGGCCCGGGGACCATAAGGGCCCTCTGGACAGCAATGGATAAGGGCTTCAGCGACCAGGGTGGCCTTACCGTCAGCACACCAAAGGAGGAGAGCACCTGGAGGGCACACCAGGAGCCAGAGCTGAAGCCCCGAGCAGGGCTCTGGGCCTAGCCCAGGACCATTACCCAACCCCAGAACCCAGGCACGTGTCTCTCATACCGCACAGTTTTCATTCTCCTCGGCTCAAGTGCATGATGGCCCTAAAGCTTATCGAGGGCCCTCAGTACATGCACAGAGTGGGGTTGGGCTATGCAGGACTGACATCTGTGAACATCTAGAAGATTCTGCCACCACTGGCCTGTGAAATGGGGTTTTTCTCACTTACAAAGTCCATCAGAGCTGAGTCCGATCCCACCTCTGCCCCTTCCTAGCTGAGTGACCAAGTCACCTGGATTCTCTGAGCTTCAGTTTCCTGTGTAAAATGGATTTAATACTGTGCCACTGGAAAGGTTGATGAGAGGATTAAAGGAAATAACATGGGCAATGCTCCTAATGCGATGCCTAACACATAGTAGGTAGAGGATCAACAAATGCTCACTCACTCTTGCTCTCACCCCTAACCCCAGAGAAATAGTCAGCGTGTCATGGCCATCCTCCTGAGGCTGCTCTCATCTCTGCAGACACCATGTACTATCCAGTTCACCCTTCGGCACCAGCTGGGAGAGGTGTGTGCTAAGGAATATAGATGACTGAGGAAGAAGGATGGAAGAGAAGGCACTCTGCTTAGGAGAGTGGGTGGTGGTATCACCAGCAGAGCCCATGCCAGCCATGCTCCAGCTGGAAAAATCTGCCAATCAGCTTCTGTAGAGGGAAGCCCAGGGTGGTGCTATGGACCCTCCGTGTCCCACTTCCCTCCAGCAGGCTGAGGCAGATGTTTCTGGGTTACATGTTCTGTGTGACTCTGGAACACTGGGGGCCTCCTCGTCAGTTTGAAAAGGTACCAGTGCCCAGCTCTGCACCTGTCCTAGGGTCCTCAGAGGCTTGTTTTACCAGTGAATGATAGTTGCGAATCCCTGACTAAAATGCTGGAGTGGGGAGAGTCAATAGCCATGGGCCACTGGCCTCTACTAAGTGCAATAATCATCATTGAGGGAAAGAGGGGAGTTAGTGTGGCTGATTGTGTGAATTGGCCTCAATCCCCATCTACATCAGCATGCCCTCACGTGGAGCACGGCAGGAGGACAGGGGCTGCAAGCCAAAGCAGGCAGCCTGGCTTCACCCTGCTCCCAGCCTCTGTGAGCTTGGCAGCCCCCAACACCCACCCCTTTCAGGAATCTGAATAAAAGTTTGTGCCTGGACAGGAGGAGACAAAGGGGATCTTAAGAGCAAGGAGAGGAAAAGAGAGAGGGTGTGGAGGGCTCCACACTGAAAGAGAGGGCCAGGACTACTCCTAGGTCTGAGTCTGCAGTTCGATGTTCAGTCTTCAAGAACTCTTTGCTCCATGAGCTCCATGGGGCCCATAATGTACTGAATCTCATTTAATAGAACAAAGCATAGTACCTACTATGTGCCAAACATTGCTTTAAGCATTTTACAAATATAAACTCACTTAACAGTTTCATAACAATCCACAAGGTAGACATTATCATCACTTTGCAGATAAGGAAACTGAGTCACAGAGCTGGTTAAATAATTTGCCCACAGCGACTAACCCTGGAGTGGCAGATCCAGGACTTAAACTAGGTAGCCCGCCTTTATGCTGTCTGTGCACTTAACCCGTTTTCCACATAGCTTCCAAAACCCCTGTGACTGGCATGTAGTGGATATTCCCTAAACAGTTATTGGCTATCTAGAGCACTAGGCGGCGTGGCTCATATCTCCTCATACTCTCACTCTTCACCCCTCCCAATTATGACATTTAGCACTACCCGCCCATCCATTGGCGAGCGTGAATGGGGCGCTGGCCTGTGGGAGAGCACCCCTTCGTCCCTTCTCCTCAATTCTGGCTAAGTCATGAGCACTAACCATGCCCTCCTCATGGCTGTGGGGCCATGACAGCTATTCAGAAGCCCCCTTCCTGCCCCCGCCCTCACCCCTGAGTGTTTCTCTGGTGACTTATGTGCCTGGCTATTCCACATGTCTTACCTGCTTTCAAAAGCCTAAAGTTAAGTTACCTGGAAACCACCATCTTCCAAAGGAAGAGTTTTCTTGGGGATGAGACAATACAGAGGGGTTCATTGGAAATGGTTCATTGGAAATGGGGTTCACCTGATCCACCTGAGACCCAGCCACCTCTTCTGCAAAGGACCCAGCCCCAACCTGCAAAATTAGGGCACATAAGACATCAGTTTGTGTTATGTCAGTTTAACTGGTTCGCCTAGAACTGCAGCTCCCCAGTTCAGATCAATATTGAGGACAAAATAGTCAGGGTCCAGGTCTCTCTTGTTTGTCTCTATGTGTCTTGTACCTAGCACAGTGGCTGGTGCATGCATATTTGTCTCATGATACAAGTGAACAAATGAATGAATGAATGTTCTCCTTTGTCTCATCCACAATCTCATAGTCTAGACTCCAGAAAAGTTCTATTTGGGTTTTAGAAAAGATAATTTTTAAATGTCTTTTTAGTCTTCTTCTATGTATTTTATTCTGTGTATGTTTTTTATTCTGAAAATATCCATAACACAAAAGTTACCATTTTAACCATTTTAAGTGTATAGTTCAGTGGCATTAAGTGCATCCACATGGTTGTGCAGCCACCACCATCCAGCATCATAATTTTTTTCACCTTCTCAAACTGTAGTTCTGTTCCCATTAAATAATAATTCTGCATTCTCCCCTCCCCCAGCCCCTGCACCCACCATTTGACTTTCTGTCTCTCTGAATTTCACTCCTCTAGGTCCCTTGTAATTGCCAAAGTTTGGGCTCTGTCATAATTTAGTTAACTATTCTCTTAGGACCGATCATACAGATTGTTTCCAATCTTCCCCTAGCATCAGCAATGTAGCAACATATGTATCTGTGCAACAAGCTTTTTGTTGTGTTTTTAGGATTATTCCCTTGGGTTTGATTGTCTGAATCAAGAATTACTGGGGGGAAAAAATAGCTTAAACATTTGTAGGTTTTTTTATACATATTGTCAGTTAGCTAGCCTAAGGAATTTTTTTTTATTAGTTTCAGGTGCCCAAGACAAAGTAATACTTAGACGTTTATCATTTATATCCCTCACACTGTGTGGACCCCCCTCCCCCATCCACTATCCTCTGACATCGCACAGAGCCATTACATTTCCACTGTCTCTATTCCGAATGCTGTGCTCTGCTTCTTGTAAGTATATACATACATATATATATATACACACATATATATGTAAAATTATAGCTGGCATTCATTATTGTTCAGCTTCAGGTGTACAGTGCAGTGATCAGGCACCGCCTAAGGAATTTTAGCAGTATATATTACAACTAAAACAACGTATAAATGTGCCCATTTCTCGGTACCATTGAATATTTTTGGTACCATTGAATATTTACTTACTACCATTGAATATTTTTTAAATGCCTTGCTAATTTGTTAGGCAAAAATCTATACATCACTGTTAGACAAAAAAATAGTTTGTGGCAACTGAAGCTTAATGGAAAGAGGGCTGAACTTGAAGTCAGATCTATTTTTGGAAGGTGAGTATAAAGCAAACCGTATGCTGAACTGAAAGAAAAACAAATAGGTACTACGTTTTTCACATATTTAGGTTCTAAGTAGGGTTGGAAGAATGGAAAACAAGGACCAACATGTATATACTGGGCTCTGCTTTGGGAGCTGGAGAGTCAAAGTCAGTATGTCAGTCCCTCAATCTATTCACAATTGATTAGACTTTGAACAAGTCCACCTTACAGATGAGAAAACTGAGGGTAAGTGCTAGCTGTTAACTTTTGCAAGGTTATACAATTCATTGGCAATAACATAAACTAAAATGTATAGACTGCTAGCTACATGCTAGACACTGTGTGAAGCATTTTATATAGAGCACCTCATTTACTCGTTATCTCCCCAAATCCCATTGAAGCTGGTCCCATTGGGCCCAGCTTTATAGGTTTACCAAGATTACAGAACCGGACTGCGTACTTGGGCAGCCTGACCCCAGGTCTCCTGCAGGCGCTCGTCATCTCTCGAAGCACAGGTACCTCCTTCCCCATGACACAGCTCCTCTCAAGCCTCCCTTCCTTTTGTCTCTGGCATTTCCTCTTCTTAGAACACACTTCCCTGTCACCCAAGTTTGGCTAACTTATTCTTGGAAATCAGCTCAGAATCAGTCCTGACCCCCAGCATCCCCACCCCAGCCCCCAGTGGGTTTAGGTGCCCCTCTTATGTTTTTTAAGGGAATATACTTATCTGATCATACTATAAGTGCTTATACATCTGTCTCCCCAGCTAGGTGTCCTTAATATCACAGAGTGTGTTTTTCATCTCCATATTCTTTTACCTGAACATACCCAGCACACAGTAGGTCTCAGTAAGTGTTTAGTAAATGAATATATTCTCTGCCATTCAAATCCAGATTTGGCCCGCTCCAGAGTCTGAGGCTGAGGAAATGCCAGCAGAGGTGAATGGAGCAGGGCTGGAGGAAGAACACAGTGCTGGTGCCCTGGCTTCTCCTCCTGGGACAACTCTGAAATCTCTTGGGCCAGCCACATATTTCCATTCTTTACACCTTCACTGGAGACTTACAGACCTCCTCATAAAGAACTTTGAGATGCTCAGGAGGGAGGCACTATGGAAACAGAAACTTCAGCGAGGTGGGAGGGCAGTAATTAAATTTCTCTGCTAACAAGCTCATCCCGGAACAGCGTCTGCTCCAGACTGGTCCTCTGGGATTAGAAACCTGGATGTTTTCTTTTTCTTCAGCCAGATCCAGTGGCTTACTGGAAGTGCTGGAGGCCCAGGAAGCTGCTGGCACATAGGAGAAAAGAAAGCAGGGGAGGGGAGGGGGGAGTGCTCCACGCCTAGAGCCTGGGACTGACAGGTTCTCTAGGGAGACCAGGAAGCCCCCAGGGCCACAGGCTGCCAGGCAAGGGGTACGAGGATTCCAGTCTCGCCTTGGAAATGCGCGTGCCTTCCTACCACACCCAGCACAGCATCACTTACAGCAACTCCAGCAAGACAAGCATAGCACAAAAAATTGAAGTGACTTCCTTCTTCACATTCTAACTATCAGTATGGGAAAATCAAAATTTTTTGGAGCTCCTTGCTCTTAATTTATCTTGTTTAATTTTCTGTTACATGGGATTGCGAGGGCAGTTGAGAAAGCACCATAATATTTTTTAAGGCTTAGGACCTCCTAAATATATTTCTCTAGCCCTTGCAGGCCCAACTATCCCCAGTCTTTGGTTTCAGGAGGAATAGATCAAGGAAGAGTTTGTGAAGGAGTGTGAAGAGAGAAGCCCTGCGAATCCCCTGTGAGGCTTAGTTTGCATCTCTTATTTGGCCTGAGATGGTGCCACACCCTCCCTTCCAGGACTAAACCTCCATGCCTGGGGCTCCTAAGGGCAAGTGTGGGGACAGCTGCCCTTTGCCCATCCACTGCCTTGTGGGCTGATGGCACCAGTCATCCTATGAGCCACATCTCCCACTTCCTGGCATTCCTTCTTTAAAGAGGAAAGTTACCGGAGTGGGAGGGAGGAAGGTCAGGAGGAGGGTGGGATGGGAGTGGAGGACTGAGCTCTGCCTTGCAAGATTAGTCTTTCAGCTCTAGAGTGTTTAAAGATCGGGATGAAAAATTAAAAAGTAAGAAACAAAACCAGCAAGCCACTTACTCTAAAGAAGATTTCCTGAAAGAAAAGGGGAGGAATCAATATTTAATTTGGATTTCATTGATTTGTAATTTGGGTCCCATGCTCAGAACTCAATTTTGTCCAGGCTTTCAGTGAGAGATTGTTATAGAGTTGCTGGTGATGGATACTGAATGCCTAAGGGAAAGGCCACGCATGACAGGAGACAGAGAAACAGGGGCTTTCCTCCTGAGTCTACCTGTCCCATCTGCTCCCCTCTCTAGCTCCAGAACCTCCCTTCTCTGATGGCTTAGGGACACCAGGTTGAGTGGGAGATGGCAGCCTCCAAAAGCTAGGAGGAATATGAAGAGAACATATACACATATGGTGTATTCCCCTGCCTCTGAGTAGAGTGTTATCTAATTCCTCCTGAAAAGAGTTGTTTGCACTTACATGAACATACCACCACCACCACCATCACCACCACCACCACCACCACCACCACTACCATCATCTTTATCAAAAATGCCCTAATTTTAACACAACACCAAAAAAACAAACAATCCAATCAAAAACGAGCAGAGGATCTGAATAGACATTTCTCCAAAGAGAAATATGGGCAATAGACATATGAAAAGATGCTCAACATCACTAATCATCAGAGAAATGCAAATTAAATGCGATATCACCTCCCACCTGTCAGAATGGCTATCATCAACAAACAATAAGTGTTGTAGAAGATGTGAAGAAAAGGAAACCCTTGTGCACTGTTGGTGGGATTGCAAATTGGTGCAGCCACTATGGAAAACACTATGGAGGTTCCTCAAAAAATTAAAAATAGTACTACCTTATACCTAGCAATACCACTTTGCGGTATTTATTCAAAGAAATCCAAAACACTAATTCAAAAAGATACATGCACCCCTATGTTTATTGCTGTACTGTTTACAATAGCCAAGATATAGAAGCAACTGAAGTGCCCATCAATAAACGATTGGATAAAGAAATTGTGGTACATTTATAAAATGGAGTATTACTCAGCTATATAAAAGAATGAAATCTTACCATTTGCAACAACATGGATGGACCTAGAGGATATTATGCTAAGTGAAATAAGTCAGACTGAGAAGGAAATATCATATGATCTCACTTATATGTGAAATCTAAAGGACAAAATACATTAACAAACAAAACAGAAACAGACTTATAGATACAGAGAACAAACTGATGGTTACCAGACGGGACGTCGGTTGGGGAGCTGAGTGAAAAAGATGAAGTGATTAAGAAGTACAAATTGGTAGTTACAAAAGAGTCATGGGGATTTAAAGTGCAGTATGGGGAATATAGTCAATAATATTATAAAAACCATGTATAGTGTCCAGATGGATACAGGACTTATTGAGGGTATCACTTCATAAATTATATAAATGCCTCACCACTATGCTGTATACCTGAAACTAATATAAAATAATATTGAATGTCAACTATAATTTTAAAAAAAGTCACAGGGATATACAGTACAGCATAGGGAATATAGTCAATAATATTGTACAGTGTCAGATGGGTAGTAGACTTATTGAGATTATCACTTTGTGAGATATATAAATGGCTAATCACTATGTTGTTTTGTACATGTGAAGCTAATAATTAAAAAAAAAAGTGAATCAAAAGAAAAAAATGCCCTAATTTTTAGAGTTGCAAACTGAAGTATCTAGGGATGAAAAATCATATCTGTAATCTACTCTAAAATACTTCAAAGAAAGACCAAAATATATTAGAAGAGAATGCTCAAAACTTTACACAGTCTCTTCCTTTTTATTCCTCAGGCCTTCTAGCTAGCTTAATCAATCTTTCCAAAGTTTAGCTTAAATCCATGTGGCTGCAAATGAAGCATGCGCCACTAACATTGTTTGGCATGGAAATTGGCTGCTAACCTGCTGCCCCATTCCCACGCCCAGGTGCCCAAACAGACAAGGGTGCAATGACTATGTGCTTGAAGAAAAATTTTATATTACCACGTTTGTGCTGCCAAGCTGTCAATCAATCAGATGCCATGGCACAGCTGCCCTGCTGAGCTGCTTGTGTGGGGTGCAGGGAAGAGAACAAGAATGGAAGAGAAATGAAGAAGTAAGATTTCAGGTTCTCTCTGCCATCATGCAGTCTAGGTGAGGACACATAGTCGAGCAGCTAAACCTCCAAGTCAGCAGTAAATGGCATAAGCCACGCTAGAAGGTCAAATCGTGATAAAAATCATCATCAAAAATACCCAAATTGTCTTCTAGCCTTTCAGAACTTGTTACTATTTTCAGTGTTCTTTTATATCTATTACCCTAGTTGGTTCTTGTTCAGAATACTATGAAAATAATTAGAATTGGAATTATTTAACAGTTGAAGACACTGAGGCCAAGAAGTTGTGTAAATGAGCAGCATAGGAGGACCCCGGCCACTCCCCATACTGCTGTTTGTTCCAAGGTCTTGCTGCCTGAGAGGGCTGCTGCACAGGCCACAGAAAACCTGATTCTTTGAGTGGGACAACCTCTAGACCATCTTCTCCAGCTTTTCTCCTGTCTCAGCCCAGCAGAAGATCCAGCCAATGTCCAACTATTCTACCCTTTCGGAACTTCTCTGAAAGCTCCCAGGGTCTTCTGCCTCTGAGCCCTTCCGTCATGTCGGGATTTGGGGTTGTAGATTTGTAAGGAGTGTGTGGTGTGGTGACAAGAGTCTGGATTCTGAAGACCTAGTTTCCAGTCTGGCTCCACATAGGCATGTCCAGCTGGCTGTTCCACTGGGAAGCCTAGGATGACTTTTGATCCCACTGGTTCCTGCGTTCTTTTCACTTCTTCTTCCCAGCCTCTGGAATGTGCCACAGACTCAGTCGGCTTCCTTTTCCCCTGAAAAGCTGCCACCACCCACACCTCTCCTGAGGTTCTCCTTTACCTGTGAAGTCAGATGCTGTCTCCCCAGTTCCTGTTTCCTTGCTGCCCCCAATATATGCAGAAGGGTGATTTTCCTTATTAGGATTTTATTATTCATCTCTCAGAGGAATGGATGGGAGATAAAATTATCAAGTAAGGAGAAGTGACAAAGTTTCCAAAGTCTGTGGGCATCTACACAGTCTTGGCCTTTCCTGTCTAGAGCTCTTTTCTGAGATCGTAGAAAAAAAAAAAAAAACACGATAGGGGCCCCACTTGCTTCCGTCCTCTGATTGTAATACCCCCAGTGGTCTACGTGATCTTTAGCACCTTCCCACCATTCCTACGTGTTAGCAAAGGCCATACTGATTCTTTCCTTCTTGGCATCCCTCACCTCAGCACTTGGGCCTGAAAAAGCAGTTAAAGCAGAAGAATTCCTGCCCCTCTGGGGGACACTGGCTCATTAACTCTGTCCAAAACAAAAATTATTCTCTCCCAGGATTTCTACCAGAGCTATTGTGGCCTTGGCCAAAGTTCTTTACCTTTCTAAACCCCAGGTTCCTCACTGGTGAAATGGGACCAAAAATACCTCCTTCCCAATGTTGAGATAATGGATTTGAAAGAACCTTATATATTACAAATGGCAATTCTATTGTGAGCTATTTATTGTAGCTAAGTTAAAAAAAAATCAATGCCTCTCATTAATAGCTATAATTTCTTGAGTGCCAACTAGGTGCTGCTTACTATATTTAGTGCTTTAAATACATTATTTCTGATACAAAAGCAGTAAGGAAGGTATTGACCCCATTTTATAAATAAGTTGTCTAAAACATTCAACTAAGTGATAAAGCTGAAATTTGAACCTAAGTATGTTGCACAGTTTGTATTTTTTTCTACCACAAGCAGCTTTATAAAAAAATCCTTATCCCACATACATGATTCTATTGCTGTGTTTATCACATTCCATTTGTAATTTGCTTGTCTCTAGGTTTCTCCCCTAGGGGACTATGAACTTCTGAAGGGTTGAGACTATACATCTTGGTCCTATCTCTGTGGTGGTCAAAGAGTAGGCATTCATTAAGTGTTTATTGATTGATTATATAAGATGGCTATTCACCCAATCTCATTTCCTCTTCAACATCTTAAGAGGCCCAGGATGGAGGTGGGAAGGTGGGGGGCTGAAGAATAAGGTAGGTCAGCTCTCTGCCATTCTCTGCCTAGGGGGCTCTAAATCCAGGGGGCTCTAAACCCAGAAACCTGCCTCTTCCCAAAGTTCTAAGAGTTCATACATATTCATAATGGGAGAAAATGCTGAAAAGAGATATTTATTTTGTTTATTAAACTGATGTCTCAGCAAATTTATAGCAGAATATAAATAAGTCTGTTTCCTCCTGTGTTTCATAGTCTGAGAGTTGAACTGATTGTGCCTCCTTGCCTGGCAGGGGGGGGGTGCAAGGAGATCTGGGCCATCACCAGACCAGTTAGCCTGGAGCAACTCCCAGAACAAAGGCAGGCTCTACCAAGGGAGAGCCAAAACCCTGGGGTTTTGGAAGCTCAATGAATAACACCCCTCTTTTCTCTACTCAAATAAAAATAAACTAATGAGAGATAGACCCAGTAATTACAAAGTGAAGATAGGAAATAACTATTTTAACAAAATGTTCAGATGTGCTTGCTAATATCCCCTCTCCCAGTACTGAATTTATTCCTTGTTAAGAATTACTCAGAATTATAAAAACTTGAAATACCGCAAACAGGTGAGTACTTGTTCTCTCAATGTTATACTGAACGATGATCTAACAGACCCACCAAGACGGGTTTAATTCTCTAGGAGAAATGAGTCTTTGCTTGACTTCTATTGACTATGTAGTTTCATTAACATTACATGTTAATTGAAGATGAAAGTGATATCTGTTTGATAGAGAAGATAACTACAAAGGCTATAGGGTTATTCCAGTGTAGGATATTAGCCAGTTTTGCATCTAACAATAAACTTATTTCAGCATTCCTTTCCTGACTAACTATAAATCTCTTCACCAAATGCACTTAAGGACCAGCTGTAGCCTTTCCTTGTTAATGAGGTAAACAGATCTTTGACATAGTCATTCCATATTTGTATGGAAGTAGTGTTTTTAACTTTTTTGAAAATTATACTTTAAGTCACTTCCACCCCCAAACAGCAAGCCTGTTCTGAAGAGCCAGAGCATGTTCTCCTGAGCTTACTACAGAGTAGACAGAGCAGTTCAGAGCAGATCACAAGACAGAATCCAGTTCCTGCTTCTGAATCACTAATCTGGTAAATCACTCCCTTACTCCTCAGGTGGAGTGAGAGAGGGCTGGGGCAAGAGACCAGGAGTGTTACCCTAGAGTGTTATCCTTTCTCATAGAAACAGGAACAGTGGAGAATGTGTCCCCACCTAACTAGGCCCACATGAGAAAAAGCCACAAGCCCAACGGAAACCAACCACTTGGCTGGTGGCCAATGGAAGAGGACAAGCAATGAACCCTTTCCAATGAGGTCACTAGGGCCACAGCTGCAAGGTCTTGACCAATGGCTATTAACTCCATTTGCCTAGAAGTTGGGCTTTCTGTGACCCAGAGCTGGGCGGGCCCAAGGCACCGGAGTAGCTAGAGGTTTCAGAAAGAAAGCAGAGAGATTCTTGGAGCATCATCACCACCTTGAGCACCCTAACTATATAACCTTCCCCCGGTGTTACCTAGGTTAACTTCAGGTCTTGGAAACTCTCAGCATCCTGGGGAATCAGCCCAGGCATATCTCAGATGATTGTGCTCTTTCATTCAGACCTGAGAGAAGAGTGCATTTCAACATTAATCAGTGAAGGAGGAGAAAATAACATTAATTTAGGAAGTTTCATATACCAGGTACTGAGTAGATGCTTTTGTGTATGTTATAGGTTGTAATTCTAATGACAGCTCTGTGAGTAAGAACTTATTATCTGCTAGATAAAATAAAACTGAAAGGCTAGGTGACTTGTTCAATGTCACAGAGCTAATTAACAGAGATAGGATCAGAATTTATGTCTGTGGCCCTAAAGCCTGTGTTCTTAACACGATGCTGCCCCAGTTGAGCCACATCTCTGGGGTCTGCAGATCCAGGCCTCATGCATGTCTACTGTGAAAACTCAGACGAGGTTTCTCTGTCATGAGTTCACCACCTCTGACCACTCCTACCACTTCCATGGAGAATGTAAAGTCAAATGTGGATCCAGAAGCTCAATTTCTATTGCAGCTTCAGCTGAAATTGACTTTGCTTCTTGCTCTGACTGGTTCTCATATGAGCTAGCTGCTGTCACAGATAATTAATGATTGGAGCAGACTAAAGTTAAGACGGCCTCTTAAGAAACCACAGGCCACGCTTTTCACCTCTTTAGCAGCTGCGGGATCTTAGGTGACATCTCCCTATTCTCCCTGTTCCTGGCTAATGGGTCAAACCCTGGTGAAAAGCCACTTTTAGGCCATTCTACCCTCCACAGCCAAGTAAGTGTTTCCACTTCCCAGCCAAGAGCCTGTGAATCATATTCTAGCCATAGAGACAATGTATGTATAGGAACAGTGTATCTTTTTTCTCCTTCCCTCAACTCCAACCCAGGAGGGGCCAGAAAGAGAGGCAGAGAGAGGACTGATGAATAGAGAGGAAAGGTTAACGTCACCCCTGCCCTGTCACAGATAGCCCACCTGTAGAAGGCCCAGATAGACAAGAGGTTGTTACTTAAGTTGGAAGCTTTACTTACTACTTTAGCTTCTAAGTTGGGACAGAGTTTGACAATTTAACATGATTCAGAAGACTTACTACACAAGAGTGATCAGAGTCATAGGCTATGTGAGTTTCTGAGCAGGAGCTGAGGAGGACATTTCCCAGCTGAATAAATTTTAAAGGGGAGTGGGAAACATAATAAAGACACTTTATAATTTTAGCCATCAAGTCCTATGTGTACAATATCTAAGAACCACTTCACAAAGGCCAAATGTGATCTGCAGGGGACTTCCAGCCTTCATGACTCCCTGCATAAACTGCTCACCCCATCCTCTTGTCCTGTCAGAGTTCAATCCTTCCATCAAGAGTCTGTCCTTTCAGGAAAGATGATATAGGAGCATTTGTGACAACATGGATGGATCTTGAGAGTATAATGCTAAGTGAAATAAGTCAGACAGAAAAAGCAGAGAACCCTATGATTTCACTGATATGTGGTATATAAACCAAAAAGAACAAGACAAACAAATGAGAAACAAAAACTCATAGACACAGACAATAATTTAGTGGTTACCAGAGGGTTAGGAGGGGTGGGGGGTGGGTGATGAGGGTAAAGGGGATCTAATATATGGTGATGGAAGGAGAACTGACTCTGGGTGGTGAACACACAATGGGATTTATAGACGATGTAATACAGAATTGTACACCTGAAATCTATGTAAATTTACTAACAATTGTCACCCCAATAAATTTAATTAAAAAAAAAAAAAAGCGTCTGTCCTTTCCTCGTCCATAGATGTTTGGCAACCAGTGACTGACTGAATCTTTTTCATATCAGTCCCCCAAACCCACAGCATAGTTCCAGACAAAGAATGAGCCCTGTTATGGGCTGAATCATGTCCCTACTCCAATTCATATGTTGAAGTCCTAAAAGACCACACCTCAGAATATGACTGCATTTGCAGATAGGATCTTTAAAGAGGTAATTAAATTAAAATGAAGTCATGAGGGTGGTCTCTAATCCAACATGACTGGTGTTCTTCTAAGAAGAAAAAAAATTGGGCTGGCCCTGTGGCTCAGGTGGTTGGAGCACCATGCTCCTAATGCCAAGGTCGCTGGTTCAATTCCTACATGAGCCAGCAGCGATCAGGAGCTGCCGCCAGCTGCCGCGTGCCACTGCGAGCTACTGTGTGCCACCATGAGCGGGGGGTGGCCAGCGTGAGTGGCCAGCAGCCAGCGTGAGTGGCTGGCAGCCAGCATGAACAGCCGGCAGCCGATGAGAGCTGCCATGAGCTGCTGTGAGCAGTCAACCAACGACTGGTGACCAACTGCCTCAGCCGGGGGGAGCACAAGGCTCATAATACCATCAAGCGCCAGGGAGCTGTGCCCTACACAACTAGACTGAGAAACAACAGCTTAAACTGGAGTGGGGACGGGGGCGGGGGGAGGCGAACTAAGTGGGGGAAAAAACAAAAACAAAAACCCAGTGTCTAAAAAAAAGAAAAGAGAAGTATTAGGACACAGACACAGAGGAAAGACCACATGAACCAGCTCAAAATGGTCCTATCCTGTTTAATGAGATACTGAGTTGTTTTTCAGAGACAACAGACCAAAACCACAAGTCATGCAGCTGAAGCATATGCAAAGGAGAGAACTTTGACCTCTGCACTTAGACCCAAAGGCTTGCCCCCAACCCCCACGGAACCAAAGGACCAGTACAGAACTTGAACACTGAAACCTTTTCAGAAGCAAAGGTTCCTTTGTCCAGGAAGATCCTGTGCTGACAACCGTTACCATAAATGACCAAGCTCCAAAGCCCTACAATTAAAACTTGCCCCACCAGCACTTCCACATACATGTAGCTCCACATAACCTTCAGACCTCATCCCGAACCTTGGATTGGGAGTTCAGGCTTTTTAGCATTAGCTTCCCCTTGTCCTGGGTGGTGCCATTCACAATAAAATAGCCAATCTTTCTCCACTGAAATTCTTGGTGTTTAGCTTTTGGCTCAGCTAGGACTGGGTGGACTGACTCTTTCTGTTCTGTAACATGAAGACATGGGGAGAAGACAGACAAAGAGAGAAGCCTCAGAAAAAACCAATCTTGCCAACACCTTGATCTCCGACTTCTATCTTCCAGAACTGTGGAAAAATAAATTTCTGTTGTTTAAGCCACCCAGTCTGTGGTACTTCGTTATGGCAGCCCTAGCAGATTAATACAGTGCCCTCCATCAATATTTGCGGAATTGTTTTTGATTAATAAAAACTTTAAATATCATTTTTAATGCCTTCCTGACACTTCATTATATGGATATTTTATATTTTATTTAACCTTCTCCTGTTGTTGCACTCTTGATTGCTTCCAAATGTTTTCTACCATAAAGAATAGCTCTATGAGCACTATTGTTCAAAGAGCTTTTGGTGTTCTGTTGAATTATTTCCTTAAGCAAAAATTTTCATGAGCAGGATTACTTGTCAAAGACATGAACATGTTTATGGCTCTCAAGAACTGTACCAATTTCTAACAATATCAACGTTGAATGAGTGCAACCATTTCCTGAAAGCCTCACCAGGCTGGAATTTATCAACTTTAAGTCACTGCACTCTGAGCCAGGGATGCTGATTTTTCCCACCTCTTAGCTATGGGTGCTACACTTCTGGGGTCCTCCCAGCCCCGTCGCCAACACAATCTACCTGACAAAGTTCTCATACACTTCTAAATCCTGATGAAAGTTCTCTTTCTTCAGGAAAGCTGTCCAGATTTCTATTGCATGGCTCTGGTCTTTCCCATACTTGCTTTTCCTTACTAATCTCTTTGGACAGAGTAAGCCCCAGGTTGCTAGGCAATTGTGTGCAGTTGAGTTGTGGGGGATGAGAGGCCTTAAGAGGAAGATTTTGGAATCCTTGCTGATAAGGGCACCTTAGGCTGAAATGTTGAGATAAGTAAATGTGATCAGATTGTACCAAAGCTGGTCAAGAGAATCACTGCGGTTGCAGAGGCTTTTGAGATGTTGGGTTAGGGGCTAGGGATGGCCATGGGACAGCTGGTTCCGAATGACTGGCATGAAGGGTGCCAATGAGGAGTGATGACAATTGGATCCCTGCCAGGCAGGTAGGGACCAGAGAACGAAGGGTATACTGTGCTAGTAAGTTCAGATTTTCACTAAAAGGAGAGAGGAAGCATTAAAGGATTCAAAGCAGTTAAGTGATCTGGTTGGATTTGGCTTTTTGTTTATCTGGCAGCCATGTGGGGATGAATTAGCAAGGGCAGATACCAGAATCAAAGAGGTCAGTTAGGTTGCATTCCTCCAGGAAAGAGATGCCCAGGGCCTGAACTAAGGATCCTCAGTGCTTTCATGGGTGCTTGTGCCGTTTCCTCTGGAGGGTAGGACCCCTGGGGATAAGACTGTTTTATCTTCCTTATGTCTCTCCCAAGATGGTGGCACCATGCTTGGCTCATCTAATCTTTTGTGAGTGTGCAGAGCCCTCTCCCAGGCACTGGGCTAGGGTAGGGAGGCTCCAGGGGAAGAAGCAGCCACAGGCCCCTGTTTTCAGGGAGCTTCCACTCTGTGTGAGACATCCAGAAACCCCAGAATACTATCATTCAAAAGGACCTTAGAGATCATCTAGTCACCCCTCCTCCCATTTCACAAATGGTAAAATTGAGGATTGGAGGAAGAAAGTGATACAAGATGAATCCAGTTCTCCTGGCTCCTTGTCAAGAGCAGGAGACACTTCATAGAATTTTTCATGAACAGCACATGGTTCCTGCTTTGGAGAAACTTCCCACCAAGCATAGAATGACCCACATGTCACCAGTTGTGAGGGTGGAATGCAAGACATCAACACTCTAGCATAGACAAATACAGTACAGCTGCAGAGAGCATAAGAGTAGGGCATGGACAGGAATTAAATGTCTACTGTGAGCCAGGCACTGTAATTGTGACTTTCACCAAATGCACACACAGTCATCACCACTCCTGTATGAGTTGATATGATTATTCATTCCCTTGTAAAAGATGAGAAAACTGCACCTCAGGCTAGTAGAGTCAGAGCCCTGCTTCAACCCAGGTCTAGCCTCCTCCAAAGGCATGCTCTCACCAAGGTACCAAATTGCCTCTACTAAAGAGACACAGAGTTTGGGGGTGATGGGATTTTGTGTGGTGACATGATTAGTTCATGTAGTGTGGCAGAAGAAACATGGAACTAGGAATGGGTTTATAGCTCAGCTCTATTCCTTGCCATGTAGTACATGTGGGACTTTGGGAAATTATTTAAACCTGCTCAGGCTCAATTTTCTGTAAAGTGAAGTTAAATCTGCCCCACTTACCTTACAGGGTGGTTGAGAGGCCCAACCAAGATAACATGTCAGAAATCTGTAAACTGTGAAGAAAGTTCTGTGTCAGTGAGACTCCCTAGCCTGAGACTCAGAGCATTTCCCAAGGATTGGTGGCCATAACGCTACAGGGATGGGGGTATAGTTGCATTGACAGGGAGCCTATGCTGAAGGCTCTGAGCATGACTGACACGGAACCCGAGTCTGTGGTTCTTGGCTCCATTTTTAATACAGTTAAGTACCCCTATAAACGAAAGCATTTGCCAAATGAACAACTTCCATGGCAGCATTTGCTACTTGTTGTATAAACCTCTGAAGGCCAGAAGTGGCTTCTCCATCAGATGCAGAGATCATGGCCTGTGTCTGGCTCAGAAATCTCAGAGCTCCCAAAAGGAATGAAAGCTGCCACATGGAGTAACAGTGGAGAGTTTGGGAGTCTGGAGGTGGATTCTGGCTCTCCTATTTGCTAGTCACATGATTTGAGAAGTCACCTTTCCTCCTTGAACTCCAATTTCCTCATCTGTAAAATGGTAGAATACTAGAAGCCCTCTCACTCAATGGGATTGGGACTAGTGTTAAGTAGGTTATATTAAAAAGTCAGTGAAAGCAAGAAATCATGAAAACCATACACAGTTACTTTAAGCATTTAGTTTCAAGTGCATGTATAAGTCAATCTGTTGATGTCAGTAAATTCAAGCCTTTTGGTTTGCTGATTGAAGGTGGTTTTCTTGCATGAACCATACTAGCAATGCTTATCAATGATTTCTTCAAAATGGAGCAAGAGTTTAAAATCTCTCAAATAGAAATATGACTATAAAATTCTTTCAAATGTTCATGACTTCATTCCCAATATTTTACCATTACCTCCCCCACACCTTATTTAATGACAAATTTTGAGGGACTCACAAGTATTTCCAAAGTCCTCAACCCAGTTGTATTAGTTAAGGAAACATTATTGGCTCTAATGATCAAACCCCAAAATGTATAATGACTCAAGAACAATAGAAGTTTACTTCTTGTTTACATAAGGGCCAAAACAGTTGTTCCTAATTAGTGAGTGGCTCTCCTCCAAATATGATTCAGGGATGCAGGCTCCTTCATTTCTGGCTCTGCAATCTTCAATATATGGTTTCCAAAGTTACTTTTTTGGGCTGAATCAAGTGAGAAGCATGGGAAAGAGTGAGGTGCACACACTCCTTGGCATCCTAGCCTGGAAGTGATGCATATCACTTCTGCTCACATTCCATTGACAAGAAGTAGAAATATGGCCCCATCCTATGAAAAGTGGTCTAGGAAACAGTCCAGCTGTGTACCAGTTAGATAAGAAGGATTTGTGAGGGCTAGGCAGTCTCTGTCATGTCAGTTATCACAGAAACAATGCCCTTTGTCTTTACATTCATGTTTCATTGATTTTTGTCAGTGCCAAGATTGAGAAACTCTTATTTATGTAATATGTGACTAAATTACATAATTATAATAAGAAGAAAATTAAGGTCCAGTAACAAAAGGAATTTGGTAAGCACAGCTCTGTTGATGGAGCAAAAGTGCACAAGTGTTCTAGACAGTGGCCAGCCTTGAGCAGGCTGTGTCCCATGGGCAGCTCTCATCTCGTTTTACAAAGGAAATGAAGAATATCGGTTAACTGGGTTAGTGAGTTGATTTAGTGCAAGTATACTAAGAGACTTGCTACTGTTCCTGCTTCATAGATTGTTGGGAATATTAATGAGATAATCCAAGTAAGATGCTTTAAATTTTTTTTCAGTTACAGTTGATATTCAACATTATTTAATATTAGTTTCAGGTATACAGCATAGTGATTAGACATTTATATAATTTGTTCAGTGATTCCCCCCAATTAGTCTAGTACTAACCATGCACTACACATAGTGTTGCAACTTTATTCTCTATGCTGTACTTTACATCCTTATGACTATTTTATAACTACCAATTTGTATTTCTTAATTCCTTCACCTTTTTCACCCAGCTTCCCAACGCACCAGTTTGTTCTGGGAACCATCAGTTTGTTCTCTGTATCTATGAGTCTCTTTCTGTTTTGTTTGTTCATTTATTTTGTTCTTTAGATTCTACATATAAGTGAGATTATATGGTATTCGTCTTTCTCAGTCTGACTTATTTTACTTAGCATAATATCCTCTAGATCCATCCATGTTGTCGCAAATGGTAGGATTTAATTCTTTTCTACGGCAGAGTATATTCCATGGTATATATGTACCACATCTCCTTTATCCAGTCATCTATCAATGGACACTTGAGTTGCTTCCATATCTTGGCTATTGTAAAATAGCACTGCAATAAACATAGGGGTGCATATGTCTTTTTAAAATTAGTGTTTTCGATTTCTTTGGATAAATACCCAGAAGTGGAATTACTGGGTCATAAGGTAGTTCTATTTTTAATTTTTTGAGGAACCTCCAAACCGTTCTCCATAGTGCCTGCACAAATTTACAATCCCACCAACAGTGCACAAGGGTTCCCTTTCCTCCACATCCTCAATAGCACTTGTCATTTGCTGACTTATTGATGATAGCCATCCTGACAGGTGTAAGGCTGTATCTCATTGTGGTTTTAATTTGCATTTCTCTGCTGATTAGTGACATCTTTTCATATGTCTATTGGCCATTTGGTCCTCTTTGGAGAAATATTTATTCAGGTCCTCTGCCCATTTTTTAATTGGATTGTTTGTTTTTCTGGTATTGAGTTGCATAAGTTCTTTATAAATTTTGGATATTAACCCTTTATTAGATGCCTCATTGGTGAATATCTTCTCCCATTCAGTAGGCTGTCTTTTTGTTTCATTGATGGTTTCCTTTGCTGTGTAAAATTTTTTTAGTTTGATGTAGTCCCATTTGTTTATTTTTTGTATTATTTCCATTGTCCGAGGAGAGAGATCAGAAAAAAATGTTACTAAGAGCAATATCAGAGAATTTACTGCCTGTGTTTTCTTCAAAGACTTTTATGGTTTAGGGTCTTCTAATTAAGTCTTTAATCCATTTTGAGTTTATTCTTGTATGGTATAAGAAGGTGGTCCAGCTTCATTTTTTACAGGTATCCGTTCAGTTTTCCCAACACCATTTATTGAGTAGACTGTCTTTACCCCACTATATGTTCTTGCCTCCTTTGTTATAGATAAAATGACCATACAGGCGTGGGTTCATTTCTGGGCTCTCTATTCTGGTTCCACTGATCTATGTGTCTGTTTTTATGCCAGTACCATGCTGTTCTGATTAACATAGCCTTGTATAGTATAGTTTGATATCAGGTGATGTGACACCTCCAACTTTGTTCTTTTTTTTCAAGATTGCTTTGGCTATTCAGGGTTTTTTGTGGTTCTATATAAATTTTAGGATTATTTGTTCTAGTTCTGTAAAAATGCCATTGGTATTTTGATAGGAATTGCATTAAATCTATACATTGCTTTTGGTAATACAGACTTTTAACGATGTTAATTCTTCTTATTCATGAGCATGGTATATGCTTCCATTTATTTATATCTTCTTCAATTTTTTTCTTCAGTGTTTTATAGTTTCTCAAGTACAGGTTTTTCACCTTTTTGGTTAAATTTATTACTAGGTATTTTATTTTTCTTGATGTAATTGTAAATGGAATTGTTTTCTTCTTTTTTCTTTCTGACAGTTCATTATTGGTGTATAAAAAGGCAATTGATTTCTGAATATTAATTTTGTATCCTGCTATTTTACTAAATTCATTTATCAGTTTTAATATTTTTTGGTGGAATCTTTGGGGTTTTCCATATACAATATCATGTCATCTGCAAATAATGATGCTTTTACTTCTTTCTTTCCAATTTGGATGCCTGGCTAAGACTTCCAGTAGTATGTTGAATAAATGGTCAAAGTGGACATCTTTGTCTTGTTCCTGATCTTAGGGAGAATGCTTTTAGCTTTTCCCCATTGAGTATTCTGTTAGCCATGGGTTTGTTGCATGTGGACTTTATTATGTTGAGGTTTGTTCCCTCTATTTCCACTTTGCTGAGAGGTTTTATCATAAATGGATGCAGATTTTTAAAATTTATTTATTTATTTTTATTAAATTTATTTGGGTGACAATTGGCTAGTAAAATTACATAGGTTTCAAGCATACAATTCAATAATATGTCATCTATGTATTGCATTGTGTGTTCACCACCCAAAGTCAATTATCTTTCCATTCCCATATATTTGATTCCCATTTACCCTCCTCTACCACTCCCCTCCCCTCTTGTCCTCTGGTAACCACTAAACTGTTGTCTGTGTCTGTGAGATTTTGTTTGTCTAGTTCGCTTGTTTCTTTCAGTTTTGTATCCCACATATGAATGAAATCATATGGTTCTCAACTTTTTCTGTCTTATTTCACTTAGCTTGATAATCTCAAGATTCATCCATATTGTTGTAAATGGCAATGTTTTCATTTTTCTTATGGATGAGTAATATTCCATTGTACATATGTACCACATCTTCTTTATCCAATCATCTATCGAAGGACACTTCAGTTGTTTCAATGTCTTGGCCACAATGAATAATGCTGCAATGAACAGAGGGGTACATATATCTTTACAGATAAATGTTTTCAGATCTTTTGGGTAGATACCCAGAAGAGATTGCTGGGTCATATTGTAATTTTATTCTTAATTTTTTGAGGAACCTCCATACTGTTTTCCATAGTGGATATACCAATTTACATTCCCACCAGCAGTATATGAGGTTTCTTTTTTCTCCACAGCCTCTCCAACACTTGTTATTTTTTGTCTTGTTGATAATAGCCATTCTAACAGGTGTGACGTGGTATCTCATTGTGGTTTTGATTTTGGATGCTGTATTTTATCGAATATTTTTTCTGCATCTATTGATATGATCATGTGATTTTTGTTTTTCATTTTGTTTATGTGGTGTATCATGGTAATTGATGTGTAGATATTGAAACTGGCATCCGAGAAATAAATCCCACTTGATCATGGTGTATACTCTTTTTAATGTATTGCTGAATTCAATTTGCTAATATTTTGTTGAGGATTTTTGCATCCATGTTCATCAGGGGTATTGGCTTATAATTTTCTCTCTCTTTTTTTTTTTTCTAATGTCTTTGTCTGGTTTTGGAATCAGGGCAATGGGGCCTCAGAAAATGAGCTTGGAAGCTTTCCCTCCTCTTGAATTTTTTGAAATAGTTTGAGAAGGATAGATGTTAATATTTGAATGTTTGGCAAAATTCACCCGTGGGGAACGGCCCGGTGGCTCAGGAAGTTGGAGCTCTGTGCTCCTAACTCTGAAGGCTGCCAGTTCGATTCCCACATGGGATAGTGGGCTCTCAACCACAAGGTTGCAGGTTCAACTCCTTGAGTCCTGCAAGGGATGGTGGGCTCTGCCCCCTGTAACTAAGATTGAACATGGCACCTTGAGCTGAGCTGCCTCCCGGATGGCTCAGTTGGTTGGAGTGCAGGCTCTCAACGACAAGGTTGCCAGTTCAATTCCTTGAGTCCCTCAAGGGATGGTGGGTAGGGCCCCATGCAACTAAGATTGAACATGGCAACTTAGGCTGAGGTGCCGCTGAGTTCCCAGATGGCTCAGTTGGTTGGAGCTCATCCTTTTAACCACAAAGTTGCTGGTCCGACTCCCACACCAAGGTATGGTGGGCTGCGCCCCCTGCAACTAGCAACGGCAACTGGACCTGGAGCTGAGTTGCCCTCCACAACTAAGAATAAACAGACAACAACTTGAAGCTGAACAGCACCCTCCACAATTAAGATTGAAAGGACAACAACTTGACTTGGAAAACCAAAAAGTCCTGGAAAATAAAGTCCTGTTTCCCTTCCCCAATAAAATCTTTAAAAAAAAAAAATTCACCTGTGAAGCTATCTGGTCTAGGACTTTTATTTGTTGGAAGTTTTTTGATTACTGATTTGATTTCCTTAGTAGCAATCAGTTGATTCAGATTTTTTGTTTCTTATTGGTTCAGCCTTGGAAGACTGTATGTTTCTAGAAATGTATTCATTTTTTCGAGATTGTCCAATTTGTTGGCATACAATTGTTCATATTTTCTCATAGTCCTTTGTATTTCTGTAGTGTCAGTTGTCACTCCTCTTTCATTTCTGATTTTATTTACTTGGATCCTGTCTTATTTATTTATTTATTTATTTATTTATTTATTTATTTATTTATGAGTCTGGTTAAAGGTTTATCAATTTTATCTTTTCAAAAAACCAGCTCATGGTTTCATTGATCTTTTGTAATGTTTTTTAGATTCTGTTTTGTTTATTTTCACTCAGATCTTTTTTTTATTATTTTATTTTAATTTATTGGGGTGACAATTGTCAGCAAAATCACATAGATTTCAGGTGCACAATTCTGCATTACATCATCTATAAATCCCATTGTGTGTTCACCACCCAGCGTCAGTTCTCCTTCCATCACCATATATGTAATCCCTCTTACCCTCATCTCCCACCTCCCACCCCATTTACCCCCTGGTAACCACTAAACTATTGTCTGTGTCTATGAGATTTTGTTTCTCATTTGTTGTCTTGTTCTTTTGTTGTTTTTGTTTTATATACCACATATCAGTGAAATCATATGGTTCTCTGTTTTTTCTGTATGATTTATTTCCTTTAGCATTATACTCTCAAAATCTATATCATCTTTTCATCTTTTCCTATATCATCTTTTCTTACTGCCAAATAGTATTACATTGTGTATATATACCACAATTTCTTTATCCATTCATCTATCGAAGGATATTTTGGTTGTTTCCATGTCTTGACCACCTGCGATGAACATTGGAGCACACGTGTCTTTATGTACAAATGTTTTCAGATTTTTTGGGTAGATACCCAGGAGAGGGATTGCTGGGTCATATGGTAATTCTATTCGTAATTTTTTGAGGAACCTCCACACTGCCTTCCATAATGGCTGCACCAGTCTGCATTCCTACCAACAGTGTATGAGGGTTCCTTTTTCTCCACAGCCTCTCCAACACTTGTTACTACTTGTCTTGATGATAGCCATTCTGACTGGGGTGAGGTGATATCTCATTGTGGTTTTTATTTGCATTTCTCTGATGATTAGTGATGTTGAGCATTTTTCCATATGTCTATTTGCCATTTGTGTGTCCTCTTTGGAGAAATCTCTCTTCAGGTCGTCTGCCCATTTTTCAATTGGGTTGTTTTGTTGTTGTTGTTGAGTTTCATGAGTTCCTTGTATATTTTGGATTTTAGCCCCTTATCAGAGGCACTATTTGCAAAAATCTTCTCCCATTCAGTTGGTTGCCTCTTTATTTGGTCGATGATTTCTTTTGCTGTGCAGAAGCTTTTAAGTTTCATATAGTCCCATTCATTTATTTTACCTTTTACTTGCCTTGCCTTTGGAGTCAAATTCATAAAATGCTCTTTGAACCCAAGGTCCATAATTTTAGTACCTATGTTTTCTTCTACACAGTTTATTGTGTCAGGTCTTATGCTTAAGTTTTTGATCCATTTTGAATTAAATTTGGTACATGGTGACATATAGCAGTCCAGTTTCATTCTTTTGTACATGCCTATCCAATTCTCCCAGCACCATTTATTGAAGAGGCTATCTTTTCTCCACTGTATGTTTTTTGCTTCTTTGTCAAAAATTATCTGTCCATATATATGTGGTTTTATTTCTGGGTTCTCAATTCTATTCCATTGGTCTATGTGTCTGTTTTTCTGCCAATACCATGCTGTTTTGATTATTGTAGCCCTGTAGTACAAGCTAAAGTCAGGGAGTGTAATACCTCCAGTATTGTTCTTTTTTCTTAAGATTTCTTTGGCTATTCGGGGTCTTTAGTGGTTCCAAACAAATCTGATGATTTTTTGTTCTACTTCTTTAAAAAATGCCATTGGGATTTTGATAGGGATTACATTAAAACTGTATATTGCTTTGGGTAATATGGCCATTTTAACTATGTTGAGTCTTCCAATCCATGAGCATAGAATGTCTTTCCATTTCTTTGTGTCTTCTTCAATTTCTTTTAAAAATGTCTTATAGTTTTTAGTATATAGGTCTTTCACATCCTTGGTTAAGTTTATTCCTAGGTATTTTATTCTTTTTGCTGCAAATGCAAAAGGAATTGTTTTTTGTATTTCTTTTTCTGAGATTTCATTCTTAGTATACAGGAATGCAATGGACTTTTGTACATTGATTTTTGCAGCCGGCAAATTTACTGCATTCGTTGATTGTTTCTAATAGCTTTTTGGTGAGTCTTTAGGGTTTTCTACATATAGCATCATGTCATCTGCAAAGAGTGACAATTTAACTTCTTCATTCACAATTTGGATGCCTTTTATTTCTTTCTTTTGCCTGATTGCTCTGGCAAGGACTTCCAACACTATGTTGAAAAGCAGAGGTGATAGGGGACAGCCCTGTCGTGTTCCTGAACATAGAGCAAAGGGCTTCAGTTTTTCACCATTAATTATGATATTAGCTGAGGGTTTGTCATATATGGCCTTTATTACGTTAAGGTATTTTCCTTCTATACCTATTTTATTAAGTGTTTTGATCATAAATGGATGTTGTATCTTGTCAAATGCTTGTTTTGCATCAATTGATATAATCATATGTTTTTTGGCCTTTATTTTGTTTATGTGATGTATCACATTGATGAATTGTCGGATCTTGAACTATCCTTGTGCCCCAGGGATGAACCCCACTTGGTCGTGATGAATAATCTTTTTAATGCATTGTTGTATTCGATTTGCTAGAATTTTGTTTAGGATTTTTGCATCTGTATTCATCAGAGATATTGGTCTGTAGTTTTTTTTGTGTGTGTTGTCCTTACCAGGATTTGGTATCGGAGTAATGTTGGCCTCACAAAATGAGTTAGGGAGTACTGTCTCTTCTTCAATTTTTTGGAAGAGTTTGAGCAGGATTGATATTAGATCCTCTTTGAAGGTTTGGTAGAATTCACTAGTGAAGCCATCTGGTCCCAGACTTTTGCTTTTGGGAAGGTTTTGGATGACTGATTCAATTTCATTAAATCGGTGATCGGTCGGTCTGTTTAGATTTTCCAGTTCTTCATGGTTCAGCCTATATGTTTCTAAGAAGGCTATATGTTTCTAAGAACTTGTCCATTTCTTCTAGGTTATTGAATTTGGTGGCATATAGTTCTTCGTAGTATTCTTAATGATCCTTTGTATTTCTGTGGTGTCCGTGATAACTTCCCCTTTTTCATTTCTGATTTTGTTAATTAGTGTCTTCTCTCTTTTTATCTTAGTGAGTCTAACCAAGGGTTTGTCAATTTTGTTAATCTTTTCAAAGAACCAGCTCTTTGTCACGTTAATTTTTTCTATTGTCTTTTTGTTCTCTATTTCATTTAGTTCTGCTCTGATTTTTGTTATTTCCTTTCTTCTGCTGACCTTGGGTTTCATTTGTTCTTCTTTTTCTAGTTCTTTAAGGTGTAACATGAGGTTATTTATTTGGGATTTTTCTTGTTTTCAGATAGGCCTGTAATCATATAAATTTCCCTCTTAAAACTGCTTTTGCTGCATTCCAAAAATTTTGGTAGGATGTATTTTCATTCTCATTTGTTTCTATGTATCTTTTGATCTCTCCTCTAATTTCTTCTTTGACTAGGTTGTGGTTAAAAGTATGTTGTTTAATCTCCATGTATTTGTGTTTCTTCCTGCTTTCTTTTTGCAGTTCATATCCAATTTCAAAGCCTTGTGATCAGAGAATATGCTTGGTATGATTTCAATCTTCTTGAATTTACTGAGGCTGATTTTATGTCCCAATATATGGTCTATCCTTGACAATGTTCCATGTACACTACAAAAAAATGTCTAGTCTGATGTTTTAGGATGAAGTGCTCTATATGTCAATGATGTCCATTTCATCTAATGTGTCATTTAGGGCTGCCGTTTCATTATTTATTTTCTGTTTGGATGATCCATAGCTGTCAATGATGTGTTTAAGTCCCCTAGTATAATTGTGTTTTGGTCAATTTCTCCCTTTAGTTCTGTTAGTAGTTGCTTAGTATATTTTGGTGCTCCCTGATTGGGGGCATAAATATTGATGACTATTAATGTCTTCTTGTTGTATAATCCCCTTTACCATTATGAAATGTCTTTGTCTCTTGTTACCTTTTTCACCCTGAAGTCTGTTTCATCTGATATCAGTATGAATACACCTGATTTTCTCTGGGTACCATTTGCTTGGAGTGTCAATTTCCACCCTTTCACTTTGAGTGTATGCTTGTCCTTGTAGCTGAGATGTGTCTCATGGAGACAGCATTTGGTTGGATTTAGTGTTTTGATCCAATGTTCTAATCTGTGTGTTTTTATTGGTAAATTCAGTCCATTTACATTTAGGGTGATTATTGATATGTGAGGATTTCATCTCATTCTATAGTTTTCTGGTAAGGCTATGTCTCCATTGTTTCTTTGCCTTTTTGTTGTTGTCTATTATTTCTGTGTGGTGGTATTCTATGATGTTTCCCTCTGTTTCTTCTTTTATTACAGTATATATTTAAGTTCTGGGTTTTTTTTTTTTTTGAGTGGTTACCCTTAAGTTTATGTAAAAGAAAGTTTGATATTTAGAGTATTCCATTTTCTTCAGCACACTTACTTTCTCCATTTCCGTATTCCGGTTCAGGCCTTTACTCTCTTTTTTTTATGTTTTGGTTGCCACAGATTGTCCCTGTTGATGGTGGTCGAATAGTCTCCTTTAGTATTTTTTGTAGTGCAGGTCGTGTATTAGAAAATTCCCTCAGCTTCTGTATGTCTGGAAAGGTCTTTATTCCTCCTTCATATCTAAAGGATATCTTTGCTGGGTATATTATTCTTGGTTCATAATTTCTCTCTTTCAATAGTTTGAATATTTGGTTCCACTCCCTCCTGGCTTGTAGAGTTTCTGCTGAAAAATCTGATGATAATCTAATGGGCTTTCCTTTGTAGGTTACCGTCTTCTTGTCCCTGGCTGCCTTGAGGATTCTTTCTTTGTCTGTGATTTTAGACAGCTTCAATACAATGTGCCTTGGAGAAGGCCTGTTGGGATTGAGGTAATTAGGTGTTCTATTTGCTTCTTGGATTCGAGGATCCAGTTCTGTCCACAAGTTTGGGAAGTTCTCATCAACAATTTGTTTGAATATATTCTCTGTTCCCTTCTCTCTTTCTTTTCCTTCTGGTATGCCCATTATTCTCATATTGCTCTTTCTGGTGGAGTCAAAAAGTTCTTGTAGAGTTCTTTCATTTTTTTAAGTCTCAGGTCTCTTTCTTCTTCCATCCATGCCATGTCCAGGTTTCAAATTGATGTCACTGATTCTTTCCTCCATCTGGTCAACTCTACTACCTAAGCTGGCTATTTCATTCTTCATTTCTTCTATTGAGTTCTTAATCTCCAGAAATTCCATTTGGTTCTTATTTAAAATTTCAATCTCTTTCTTAAAATGCTCATGTTGTTCTTTGATTGTGTTTCTGAGTTCATTAAACTGCCTTTCTGTGTTTTCTTGCATCTCGTTGAGTTTTTTCAGAACTACAATCTTGAATTCTCTGTCATTTATGTCACATATTTCCATATCTTTAAGTTCCTTTTCTGGAAACTTTTCGCTTTCTTTCTGAGCTGTCTTGTTGCCTTGGTTATTCATGGCAATTACTGATTTATTATGTCTCTTCCTAGGCATCTACAGGAGTGGCTTCTGCAACAGGTTGATAGGAAGAGGTCTTTCTTTTGTTTTTACAGTACTTGTTGGTAGAATGTTTTATTTTATCTCTGACTGCAGCCTTTTTTTCTCTCTCAAACAGTAGTGCTATGTTTTCTATGAACTATTCCAGCTTCTCACACAATGGGGCGTGTGGGGACAGAGCCCCAGAAAGCAGTTTCCAGGCTCTCGGCCTCATGTGGAGAAGTGCTGGCTTGGATAGTGGATGGCCGTCAGTTGTGGCTGGTTGACCATCAGCTGTAGCCATTAAGCCATTGGCCACTGATATAACTGCCATGGCTACGGAGGGGAGCCGAGGAGAATGAAGGAGGAGACTGAAGGAAAGTAAGGAGAGTCAAGGAGAGTTGGTCGGTTGGCAGCAAAGCGGACAGCAGGTGGCACGTCGTGTAAACCCAGCCTCCAGTGAGACTATAGTGGTATGACTTCCCTACCTATGGCTCCGTGGGCGTTCCTTTTTGGCCTCACCATGTCCTGCGTTCTTATGTGGGGAGCGGAAGCAGAGAGCCTGCAGGCCGCCCCACCAGACACCCCACACGACAGGGGGATTTCCTGGGAGATGGGTTTCTCCTCTGTTAATTTTCACCTGGGCCACAGGGTGCAGTGTCCATGTGGGTATGCAGAGAGCTTTTGAAGTTCCAAAGCTCTTCCTGCACCAGATTCATAGCCTGTATGTTTCAGCAGTTCTGTTTACTCCTACAGGGATCTGCCCAGATAGGTGGGGCCAGGGGCGGGGTGAGTTGTGAGAGGTAGTCCAGAGCAATGGCAGCGACCACCACCACAGCTGGTCCTCCTTCCACAGTTCCTTCCCCTTTGCTGGAACTAGTTGGGCTACGAATCTGTGTCTGTGGTTCACAGTTCTCAGAACAGCAAATATTCTGTTCTTTTGATCTGACACGCTACTGTTCCACTTCTAGCATCGGGCATGTGGGGGCAGGGCGAGCTCTGGGAGGGTAGGGAGTGGGCGGCTAGTCTCAGTGCCTAAGGCTTTCATTCTCTGCTCGACAGTGAGGGCTTAAACTATCATTTTCAGCCTTCTTCCCTCAGTCTTTTCTCTGAGGTCTCTGACATGACTGTTGGGTTCAGCTGTTGTATGCTGTCCCCTCAGCCCTATGGGCCATAAACAGAGCCCTAGCAGTCCGAGTTCTCCCTCTCCCACAGTCATGGCAGTTCTGGGATGCAGCGAGCTCAGAGCACTTAGCGAGGTCTACATCCTGCGCCGGGGCGGCTCCGTCTCTGCACTTCTCCCTTCCCTCCTCCCTCGCTCGCGTGATTCACCTAGGTGAATCAGTAGTGGGCCTCTTCGTCCTGCCTGTCTGCTGTGCAGGGTGTCCTTTGTGGAGTTATAGTTGTTCGATTATTTGTAAATTCCAGGGGAGATTTACAGAGGCTCACCTCACGCCGCCATTTTGATGACATCTCCTTCACTCTGTTCTTTATTGCCGTGTTTCCCCGAAAATATGACCTAGCCAGACAATCAGCTCTAATGCATCTTTTGGAGCAAAAATTAACATAAGACCTGGTTTTATTTTACTATAATATAAGACCAGGTCTTTAATATAATATAATATAATATAATATAATATAATATAATATAATATAATTAATATAATATAATATAATACCAGGTCTTATATTAATTTTTGCTCCAAAAGATGCATTAAAGCTGATTGTCCAGCTAGGTCTTATTTTTGGGAAAACATTGTATTTCTTCCCTTCAACTCACTTTGGCCTTTGTTTCCTGTTCTTTTTCTAGTTCCCTTAAGTGTAAAGTTAGATTGTTTATTTGAGATTTTTCTTGTTTCTTGAGGTAGGCCTCTATTGTTATTAATTTCACTCTTAGGACTGCTTTCACCATGTCCCATAGAAGAAGACACCATGTCATTGTGTTTTCATTTTTGTTTGTCTTAAGGTATCTTTAGATTTCTTCTTTCATCTCATTGTTGACCTATTCATTATTTAGTAGCATGTTATTTAACCACCATGTGTTTATGTGTTTTTCAGTTTTTTTCTTGTAACTGATTTCTATTTTCATCATTGTGGTCATAGAAGACACTTGTGATTTCAGTCTTCTTAAACTTATTGAGTCTTGTTTCATGGCTTACCATGTGGCCTATCTTAGAAAATGTTATATGTGCATTTGAAAAGAATGTATATTCTGCTGCTTTGGGGGTGAAATGCTCTAAAAATATCAATTAAATCCATCTGGTCTCATGTGTCACTTAAGGCCTCTATTTCCTTGTTTATTTTCTGTTTGGAATATCTCTCCATTGGTGTCAATGAGGTGTTAAAGTCCCCTACTATGATTGTGTTACTGTCAATCTCTCCCTTTATATCAGTCGGTATTTGTTTTATATATTTAGTTGTTTCTATATTGGGTGCATAGATATTTACTAGGGTTATGTCATCTTGTTGGATTGGTCCCTTTATCATTATGTAATGTCCTTTTTTGTCTCTTATTATAGTCTTTGTTTTAAAGTCTATTTTGTCTGATATAAGAATTGCTATCCCAGCTTTTTCTTCATTTCCATTTATGTGAAATTCTTTCTCCATCCCTTTATTTTCAGTCTGTGTGTCTTTCAATATAAAATGGGTTTCTTGCAGACAGCATATGTATAGGTCTTGTTTTCTTATCCATTCAGTTACCCTATGTCTTTTGATTGGAGCATTTAATCCATTTACACTTAAAGTGATTATTGGTAAGAAATCCAAAACACTAATTTGAAAAGATATGCATCTCTATGTTCATTGCAGCACTACTTACAATAGCCAAGATACGGAAGCAACTGAAGTGCCCATCAATAAAAAATTGGATAAAGAAATTGTGGTATTTTTATACAATGGAATATTACTCTGTCATAAAAAATAATGAAAGTTACCACTTGTGACAATAGGCATGGACCTAAAGGATATTATGCTAAGTGAAATAAGTCAGACTGAGAAAGACAAATACCATATGGTCTCACTTACATGTGGAATCTAAAGAACAAAACAAATGAGCAAACAAAACAGAAACAGACTCAAAGATACAGAGAACAAACTGATGGTTACTAGATGGGAGGCAGGTTGGGGAAATGGGTGAGAAAGGTAAAGGGATTAAGAAGTACAAATAGGTAGTTACAAAAGAATCATGGGGATGTAATATGCAGTATGAAAAATAGAGTCAATAGTATTGTAAAAACTATGTATAAGGTCAGATTGGTACTAGACTATTTGGAAAGATCATCTTCATAAATTAATATAAATGTTTAACCACTATGCTGTACACCTGAAACTAACATAAAATAATATTGAATGTTAACTATAATTTTTAAAAGATAGTCATGGGGACATAAAGTACAGCATAGGGAATACGGTCAATAATATTGTAATAACTATGTACAGTGTCAGATGGGTAATATATTTATTGGGGTTATCATTTTGTGAGGCATATAAATGTTTAATCACTATGTTATTTTCTACACCTAAAAGTAATTTAAAAATAAAAGTGATATTGATGCGTGGTCAGACAATTAAATTTGAGAATTCATCCTAGAAAAAGTGCTACATACCTCATTGCTGAATATCCCTATGGTCACCTTCAAAGTACTCCTCTTGGGAAGCTATGCACCAACACCAGCAACAAGTCCACCCTTCAAAGAAATTTTGGAACTCTTTTTCTGGAATGGCCATCACAGCTGTTGTCGTATGACACTTGATGTCCTGAATGTCATCAAAATGTCTTCCTTTCAATATTTCCTTTATCTTCAGGTAAAGAAAGAAATCATTGGGGTCAGATATGGTGAATAGGGAGGGTATTTCAATACAGCTTTTGTATACTGGCTAAAATCTCCCTCACAGACAGTGGCGCATGAGCTGGTGCAAGAGCCACAAATTGTTAGTGAAAAGTTCCGGTCATCTAACTTTTTTATGCAGCCTTTTCAGCACCTCCAAATAGTACACTTGGTTAACTGTTTACCAGTTGGTACAAATTCATAATGAATAATCCCTCTGATAGCAAAAAATGTTAGAAACATCATTGCAACAAGTTCGCAAACTTAATTGTCACACCTTGTAAATACATAGTTATTGCCATTTATTTATTTATTTTTATGTTCTTCTCCCACCCCCTTCTTCTTCTTAAAGAAGTTCCTTTAACATATTTTGTAATGCTGATTTAGTGGCGAGGAACTCCTTTAGCTTTTTCTTGTCTGGGAAGCTACTTATCTCTTCTTCAATTTTAAATGATAATCTTGCTGTGTAGAGTAGTCTTTTGTAGATCCTTGCTTTTCATCACTTTGAATATTTTGTGCCAATCTCTTCTGGCCTGCAAGTTTCTGTTGAGAAATCAGCTGACAATCTTATGAAAGCTTTCTTGTCAGTAACTAGTTGTCTTTCTCTTACTGCTTTTAGGATTATCTCATTGTCTTCACCCTTTGCTATTTTAATTATAATGTGTCTTGGTGTGGGCCTGTTTGAGCTCATCTTTTTGGGGACTGTCTGTGCTTCCTGAACTTTTATGTCTATTTCTTTCACCAGGTTAGGAAAATTTTCAGTCATTATTTTTTTAAATAGAGTCTCAATCTTTTGCTTTCTCTCTTCTCCTTCTGGTAACCCCATGATGCAAATATTATGCTTGATATTGTCCCAGAGGTCTCTTAAACTGTCCCTTTTTTTGTCTTTTCAGGGTATTTTATGCTATCCTGTCTTTCAAATCACTGATTCGATCCTCTGCTTCATCTAGTTTGCTGATGATTTCTTCTAATGCATTGCTTATTTCAGTTATTGTATTCTTCACTTCTGACTTGTTCTTTTTTGTGGTTTTTATGTCCTTTTTTATGCTTGCAATCTCTGTTGAAGTTCTCACTAAGTTTCTTGAGCATCCTTGTAACTATTGTTTTGAACTCTGTATCTGGTAGGTTGCTTGTCTTCATTTTGTTTAGTTCTTTTTCTGGAGTTTTCTCCTGTTATAGTTGAGCCTTGATTGCTATTGGCATGGCAGTGGGTGGGGTTGACTTTTGGTCTGACTGGCTGTAAGGTTTGGCCAAGTCCATAGCTATCAGGCTGTTGTGTGAGGGGCTTACCCTGCAAAGCAGGATTCTCCCCATTGGGCTCTGGTCCCTGCTGAGGCTGCCCTTTGGATGTGTTGCTTGTGGGGCTAACTAGGTGGTTCTCTGCTGTGGTCTGAAGCTGACTTCCAGGAATGTTGTTTCTGGGACCTCTTAGGAGGGCCTCTGGTGCAGGCCCATGCCAGCTACTGCCTGTGATCAGCTGGGGACTCCCTGGTGGGAGCTACAAAGTGATCTGTAGTTAGTTGTTCCCTGTGCTGGACCTGGAGGCTCATGGCAGTGGCTACACTGCTAACTGAGGTCAGCTGCCACCAGTACCGGACCTGGAGTAGCTTCGCAAAAAGCCCAGGACACCCCAAGATCTGCTTATGCCTATCAGCTTCTATAAGGCTCAACCGGTGATTAGAGCCTTGGGCAGTATGCATGTTGGGTGAGGTGGGTCTCAGGGAGTCACCAGGGATGAGTGGTGTTCACCAGATTAATGTAGATTCTGGTTTGGTGCCAGTGCTGAGACTGGAGCTACTCAGCAAAAGTCTCAGGGGACATCGAGGCCAGCCGCCAACTGCCTGGGGCCCACAGACCCTGGAGAGTTTTCCAAGAAAGAGTGCAACATGGGCAGGGCTGGTTGCTTGTCATTGCTTAATTTTGGTGGGGTAGGGTCCCAGGGAGTCACGAGCGTGGAGCAAGTAGAGTTCACCAGGCCAATGCAGATTTAGATTTGGCCATATGCAGGAGGTTTCAACACAGGAAAGATGTCGCCCATTTGCCAGTTTCACAGGAGGAGAACTCTACACAGGGAAAATGGTGACTGTCCCTCCAGTTGTCTTCCTGAAGTCACACAACTCAGTCTCTCTCTGTATGTCTCTGAGGCCTCCCAAGCTGCAGTCCCTTTGCCAGAGCCCAGAGTGAGTGCCTGCAAGTAAGTGAATCAGTGCATGGGCCTGTTGAGAAGGCCTCTGGGTCTTCTGCAGCCATCCCATCTGCAGCTGTCCTGTCTCACCTGGACAGTCAAAATCCCCACTGTTTTTCAAAGCCAGATGTTGTGGGGGAGGGGGGTTCTCTTCCCAGCAACAGTATTCTAGGCTAGGTAGCCTGGGGTGGGGGGTGGGGTCCCTCAACCTCCAGGGGGAAACTCTCCTGCTGAGATATCTTTCTGGATTCTCAACTGCCACATGCAGGTGTGGGGTTAGCCCGTTCAGTGTCTCTGCCCCTCCTACTAGTCTTGACATGGCTTCATCTTTATATCCTTAGCTATAAAACTTCTGTTCAGCTAGCCTTCAGATGGTTCTCCAGGTTGATTGTTCTATAATTTAGTTGTAATTCCAATGTGGTCATGGGAGGAGGCAAGCACAGTATCTATCTACTCTGCCATCTTGGATTCTTCTTATGTAAGATGCTTTATATCACTTTCTATCAATAGTCAATCTCAGGCCTATTGACACTATGGGCTGGATAATCCTCTTGTCAGGGGCTGTCCTGGACATTATAGAATGTGATCCCCGGCCTCTACTTACTAGATGCCAGTAACAGCCTTCTAGTTGTGACAGCCAAAAATGTCCCCCTACATGGCCAAATGTCTCCTGCAGAGTAAAATCACCCATGGTTGAGACTCACTCCTTTTTATGGTTCTGGATATTTACTAGCAACTTATTACATTATGGTTCCAATCTCTTCTGCATCCCCTACCTCCATACCTTTCAGCCAGGATTCCTTGGCTACAGCACTGTGATGATGAGTCCATAAGAGCAACAGCCCTCTTGTCTCAAAAGTGAGAAAGGAAAGTTAATAATATATTGAATTCATAACGCATTTTTTCTGTTTTATCATTGCTCATAGATGGGTGCTAGAAAATAAGATTGCCCTCTGAGAGTTAAAATAGTAAAACTCATACAGTGAATGTGGAAATGAACTGAGATGTTGTCTGGAAAGTGTGACTGAAGAGTTTGGAAATGCCCTAGATTTCAATCAAAATAAATTGGGTGTAATTTCAGAAAGATGAAATTGTAATTTTTTGAGGGTAAACGTAATCAATTGCACCCTATTCAAAGAAAGACTATGTAATAAGGAATGGCCCGGTTCTGTTTTGGTTTTACTCTTATAAATTGCTAAGGAAATATCCTTGTAACCATCTATTATTTATGATTATATATGGATAAATATTCTATAGGATGAATTCTTAGAAATTGAATTATAATATAATAAAGATTACACGTGACCTTCTAAAAACTTGGTCTAAATTTAGATTTCCACTCGCACCAATGATATATGTAATTACCCATTTGCAAAAAGCATTAATTAATACTATTTTGCCTTTCAACTTTAGCCAATGTGATGGGTAAAAAATAGAAAATCAGTCTGATTTTAGTTTGCTGCCTAGATGAGTTTCTAAGTTGTGTATTATTTTATAAATTAGTCTTTTAAATAATTGGGTTGCTCGTCTCATTAATTTGCAGAACCTTTTATGTATAATGGATAGTAAGTATTCTCTGTTCCACATGTGGCACATAGTTTCTTCTGGTCTGCTTCTTGTCTTTTGATTTTGCTTATGATGTCTTTCTTCAAAAAAACGTTTCAACGTTTCTATACTGTCAAATCTGATCATCCTTTCTTTTATGGCTTCTGGTATTTATGGCTTACTTAAAAAAAAGCTTTCCCTATTACAATGTTATTTTCTTGTACTACTTTTATAATTTGGGGTTTTTTCCTCCTTAAATTTAGATCCTTAATTCACAGGGAATCTTATTTTTGTGTATGGTGTGAGGTGTAAATCTAATTTTATTTTCAAATTAATATTTAATAATCGCAATACCTTATCGCCAATAATTTGAAATGCCGCCATGATCATTTATAAATTCCCACTTACATAGAATTTCTGAACTATTTATTCTATTGCATTTATTTATTTGTATGCTAATACCATATGAAGGCTTTGTGGTGTGTTTTGAGATCTTCTGTCATTATTCTTCTTTTTAACTATTTCTTGGTTCTTCTTGCACATTTCCCCCTCACATAAGCTTTAAAGTCTGGCATTGTATTTTGCATTGTAAACAAAAATATTGATGCTTTGCTTCCAGGCTATCTAGCATTCCACTTTCAGGATATGGCAGCTGTTGGCAGAGTCTCTCTACCATGTTCATTTGCAATAAGCACAAAAGTGTGTTTTTCTATCGAAACCTGGGGTGGTCTGTCTGTTTTAAGGAATTCTATTGGTGATTACACCAGTGACCAAAATGTGTTGAGTCAGTCTGCTTCTTAAACGGTTGGCCTGCTAGGTGGTTAAGAAACAGCATTGCAGTTGGTCTGGGGTGACTACAACTACAGGGACTCTATTTCTCTCATAACCTTGTCACTTGTCTCAGCAAAAACTTGGGCTACACCTAACTCTCCCTTTTGTTGCTTATTTATTCTACTTCAGAAGGAAAAAATGGTTTGCGTCTCAAACTCAGTGTTTGCTCTCAAGTTTGACACCCAGATCTCATTATACACTGGTCTGTCAAAGAATGTTTTTTTATATATATAAATTTTATTGGGGAATATTGGGGGACAGTGTGTTTCTCCAGGGCCCATCAACTCCAAGTAGTTGTCCTTCAATCTAGTTGTGGAGGGCCCAGCTCAGCTCCAAGTCCAGTCGCCGTTTTCAACCTTTAGTTGCAGGGGGCACAGCCCACCATCCCATGTGGAAATCAAACTGGCAACCTTGTCACTGAGAGCTCGCGCTTTAACCAACTGAGCCATCCAGCTGCCCCAAGAATGCTTTTTAAGGTCCAATGCATCACGATATTTATTTCCAGGGTACACACTGAGAAGTTCTCTAGAGAGGTCCAGGTTCCCTATATCTCAGTTATGCCAGTTTCCAATTATGAGGATTCCTCTCTTTTCTAATCAAAGCATTTAACATGTTCATTTAACAGGTGAACAGAGAATTCACCTGTTACAGTTTGGCAAGGTGAACTAATAATCTCTTGACACGGCCCCTAGCTGAATCAGAGCTCCTGACACTGGCAGAGCAGAAAGGGCCTCCCACAAAGGGATTACACAATTGCCCTGAAAAACATAGATTGGAGTTTGTCCCTTTCTTGCCCTGATCTGAGCAAGGCTGTAAGAAAGAACCAACATAATCAGTTAGTCCAGAGTTTTGCAGTTGTGCAGTCCCCGAGAGGTTTGACCTTAGTGAGCCAGACTATGTCAAGGTTCTAAGAGCCTAAGGGTGACAGTACCAGAGGGCCTTGTGACCTGTCCTGGAAACTTGTCTGTCCCTCTCCCAGTCCTACTTGCATATAGACCTTTTCTGTTCTATTTGCTTATTAAACCAGACACAGCTGCCTCAAACCTGCCTCCTGCTTCCAGAAAGTTTAGGGTCTCTGAGCTGCCATTACAAAATCTAAACAGTTGACACAAATAATTTAGGGGTGACAGAATTCCTCAAGTGCAGAGGGGACAAAAGATCATTTTTCCACTGGTAAAGAGAAAGAACTGTCTACTTGCACAGTTTGGGCCACGGCTCTCTAGGGAAGGCAAGGCACTCGCTGGTCCCTCCTTCCAGACAGCTTGGCACTGGAGCCGAAAGCTGACTCCTCTTTCCTGAAAGTCTTGTAGGAAGAGACGAGGGGTTTGCTTTCAGGTGCCCCTGCCTCTGGCGTAACCTAAGACCTTAGAACCCTGGCAACTAAATTCCAGACTTTTGAGGGTACTAAACCAGGGTAATGGGGCTTGAAGGGCTAGAGCCCAGGCAGGACATACTGTAACAGTGTGGATGCCTGAGCGCTGAGTTCCACATGACTGTTCCTGATGGCACCACCTGGCATGCCTTCCCTGCCATCTGGGGCATGGACCAGGAGAGCCAGGACTACCTTTCCAGGGTCTCTTTAGAAGGGCCCAATAGGACTTGCTCTTATTCTGTTCTCATCTGTCTAGAAAATAATAGAAACAAATGCAGAATGCAAAAAGGCTAGCTTTTAAAGCCAGTTTGTTTCAGTAGCCATGATCCTTATCAAAAATGCTCATTATTCTCCTCCCTGGACAACAGCACATAACCTTGCCCACCCCTCATATAGACCAGCTCTGAGTGGTGAATGCTCTAAGTTTTAGGACTTTTCAGTGAGCTGCTGAGAAAGGTTCCTGTATCAGAGTCTTTCTGTCAATAAGTGAGATCTGGGCCTGCCTGGTGGCTCAGGCAGTTAGAGCTCCATGCTCCTAACTCTGAAGGCTACCGGTTCGATTCCCACATGGGCCAGTGGGCTCTCAACCACAAGGTTGCCAGTTCAACTCCTCGAGTCCCGCAAGCGATGGTGGGCTATGCCCCCTGCAACTAAGATTGAACATGGCACCTTGAGCCGAGCGGCTGCTGAGCTTCCGGATGGCTCAGTTGGTTGGAGTGTGTCCTCTCAACCACAAGGATGCCAGTTTGACTCCCGCAAGGGATGGTGGGCTGCACCCCCTGCAACTAACAACAGCAACTGGACCTGGAGCTGAGCTGCGCCCTCCACAACTAAGACTGAAAGGACAACAACTTGAAGCTGAATGGCACCCTCCACAACTAAGATTGAAAGGACAACAACTTGACTTGGAAAAAGTCCTAGAAGTACACACTGTTTCCCAATAAAGTCCTGTTCCCTTTCCCCAATAAAATCTTAAATAAATAAATAAATAAATAAATAAATAAATAAATAAATAAATAAATAAATGAGATCTATCGAATGTGCATTAAATTGCTGATCTCTGAGCCCATGGAGTCATTCATTAATTTATTTGAAATGTGATTGTTTTTCTACTCTATGCCAGGTGCTGTGTTAGATGCTGGGGAGGCCAATATGAGTAAGACATGGTTCCTCCTCACATCTTGGAAAGACAGAAATTTACCAGCTTACTCTAATACAATAAAATAAGGGTTGCAACTTGTATTAATTTAGTTTCAACTCTTTTGCAGAAAAGAAAAAGACTTAATCATAGAATCTAAGAAAGATCAAAAATCAAAACATGGCAAAGTCAGGGAGGCCTCAGGAACAACCAGAACCAGGAATTTGAACATTGTCAGCACTGTCTCCCTCTCTCCCTCTGCTTCTGCCAGCCAACCATTCTCTCCAGGGACCAGTCCTATCCATGTGTATGAAATCTGCCATCAGTCCCTGAGTTCAGTGTTTTCGAAACTCCAACACCTGAGAGCACTTGATTCTTTCTTCCTGCTTGAAAATCCTGGGGAGCCACTTTGGTTCATTTTGTATCAGCTGCCTACCCCTAAGCCAATTATCTGGTAAATAATATGCCTACTTCTAAAGAACCATTTGCATGTCAGGGTAAGTAAGGGGCTGCAGAATAAGGTAAAGGAAGGCGAGTGACTTTAGATCAACCCCAAAAGATCTGACATCATTTTTCTTCCCTGGGTAGGGTTGTCAGATACAATAGAGGGTGCCCAAATATTGCATGGGATATACTTACACTAAAAAAATAATTCATCTATGTTTATTTGAATTTAACTTGGTGACCTGTATTTTAATTTCTATTGATTGATTGATTATTTATTTATTTATATTTGTATTTACAAATCTGACAACCTATTCCTGGGTCACTTCAAGGAAAAGAGAAGCAGGACTGGTTGCTAAGTGGTTTAAGAGCAATGCTACTTAGGGGTGGGGGAATGGCTTTTGTAGCTTAGGTTCTTGGGTTGTAACCCTCAGACATGGACTTGGGTTAACTTAAACAACAACAGGGAATGTATTGGAGGGCTTGTAGGCAAGGCCACCTCTTTGCACAACTCCAGAGACAGCATATGAATGGTACCCCCTGAATTTTGCAGTGTGACTGCTCTGACTTGTGGGGAAGCTCACGGAATGAAAGGGGGATTTGGACAACGCTCCTGGGAAGGGCAGGACCTGGGGCCACACACCATCATGCAGCTTACATAGAGTTACCTATCTGTTCACTCTAGTGTCATTCTCTCACCTCTTTAAGAATGTGTATTGGAATGCAAGAGAGACAGCATTTAAGGATAACCTTGAATTTACTCTAATTAATTACGTAAACCCTGATCAATATTCTGAGTGGTAGGAACTCATGGATCAAGACAAGTCAGTCTTAACTGCCATCCATCTTGTTGCCTGAGACACAACATTGGGTTCCCATGAGAGACGCTTTAGTCGGGTTTGGGTCCCGTGCCTAATGTTTGGAGAAGACAGACATTGATTACATGGAATGAGCAGTAGGCACTTCCCTAAAGGGAAAGCAAGATGCCAAGAGGAGAAAAAGGCAGAAGGGATGCTTGGGAGGCAAACCAGAAGAATGTCCATTCCAATGACATCTGTGTTCTGTCCACACAGAAGAGCTAGCACTTCATCGTCCTTGCCCTGTGGTGCTACAGACCATGCAGGGAAAGGTGGCCAGCAGCTGGCTTGACCAATAACTAAGTAGTCCCTCAGGCTAGTGGTTCTCCAAAGTAGTGTCATGACAGCCAGGCCCACCACAGCCAGGTGTGAGGGTGAAAAAAGATTTGTTACTATTAATGGTCAAAACACTTTGGAGGAATTCACCTTTTAAAAAATTAATTAGAGCAAATTCAAGACCACATTCTCAGTAATGTCACTTTGACTTTCTTGCATCACAGTAGCCTTTCCTGAGTGGAAAGGAAGGTTACAGGTAGAACCAGTATGCAGATCCTTGCAAACAACCTGTTAATGCAGCCATCCAGAAGTGACTGCCACTCCCACTCCTGCTTACTTCCCTGTGAAATTGGGGTGGGTGGAGCTATGTCAGTCCAAGCGGGTCCTTCATGTGTGCATTATGCGTTGTCTGGTATGTGGCAGGTACACTGAGGGTGTTGAGGATCGGCGCCTGGACTTGTCCCCAGCAGCCTGGCCTTGCCTGGGTTGAGAGGAACGAGGAGAGAGGAGATGGCTCTGGAGTGTTTAGAGTCAGGACCACATGCCGCTCACCAACTCATAGGCTTGTGGCGGAGATCAAAGTAAATGGTACATACAAAACACTCAAAACAGTGACAGACACAGAGCAAGATCTCAGTAATTGCTGGTTGTGTTATTTGTATAGTTAAGATAAAGTTCACCTGCTGTAACAAAGATCATAATAATAGTGGCTTAATCAAGAGAGGGGTATATTTCTCTCTCCGTTACAGTCTTAGTATAAGCAGCGCAAGGCTTAATTTGGCAGTTTCATCGCTCAGGAAACCCAGACTCATCCTGTCTTGTCACTCTGCCATCCTCAATAGGTGGCTTCCATCTCGAGATCTAATATGACTGCTCCAGTTCTTGCCATCATTTCAATATTCTTGTCAGGGAGAAAGAGGAAAAGGGAAGAAGAGCATAGGCCTTTCCCTTTATAGTACTACGCAGAAGTGGCACACATTCCCTTCCACTCACATCCCATTGGCTAAACTTCATCCCAAGACAGCAGCAAGAAAAGCTGGGGGATGTAGTCTTAAGCTGAGGAGCCAGCCGCCTCACAGAATTCTGAGTTTTATTACTAAAGGAAGAAGGAATGGATATGTGTTTAGGGACCATGATCATGCCAGGTTGTTTTGTTCTTTCTGCGTTTCCCTCCACACAGAGCAAGAATTTCCTAGAGTTAGCCCCCAAAACTCTCAGACCTCTATACATAGCACAGAAATGTGGGGGAGCTTGGGACTGGTAACCAGGGACAAGAACACTGGGATGTTATAAACCCCTCCCATCATGCTCTTTGAGCTTTGACATGTGCCTACTTCCTTGCCCCTATCCCCAACTACAGGGTGCCTCTATGGTCCCTCAATTCAGCTGACTTCTGTCCAGCCTTCTTTCTATTCCCAACCCATGTGTTCACTTCCAGGCCATACCCCCAGCCCTACCATAGTACTGGATAACCCAGGAATTCAAAATGGCACCCCAGATGTTCCTATGGTGGCATTGAAAATGTCCATTGGAAAGAGAGCCTCCTGCAGTTACTCAGACACTAAAACTGAACTCCCCAGCAGCTGGCGCCCACAGAGGCAGGGCTCTCCTCCTCATAGCTGCACAGCTTCCTTCCTCTCTGGACCCAGAGAGCAGGAGAGAAGGGAGGAGGCAGTAGTGAGCTTGGCCCAGCATCTTCCAAGAGACAATTAGAATGACAATTGACATAGAACAAGTCACTTCCCTTTGGTCTTCCCTCCTGGCCTGGCCCAACTGAGACAGCGACCCTTTCACCACCATACATTTCCCTTCCATAGCCATTCCCCTCCCCCTATCTCTCACCACCTTCTAATACAGTTCTCTCTGCTCCTGGCAGGCCTTCCTGCCTGCTGAAGCACACCCTCACCTTTCTGGCTAGGGCTGGCCAAGGCTGGGTCATACCCTCCCCAAGCCACACCTTCTTAATAACCCTCCGAAAGCAGAAAGCTGTTCTGCTTTGATGAACTGACCCTGCTTTTTCCAGTCACAAAGGCAGTCTGAGGCCAAATTTTCCATCCGGGGAGAAAGGAGGGAGTGAGGGCAAGCTAGGGGAGGCAAAAAGAGGGGTGGCCCTACATGCAGTCTGCCTCTGGCTTCTTTGGTTTGAATTAGTGGGTGTCTTAAGCAAGAGCAGATGCAGCTTTGTTCTGAGAGCTGGGCCAGGCATGGCTAAGGGAGAAAGGGAAAGAGGAGAACACATTTCTTTTTTAATGGGAAACAGATTTGAGAGGGGGGAAAATTACAAAGGAATTACAAAGGAATGAAACCCCAGAAATCACTGTAGAGCAGCTAGAGGCCTGTCTGGCATGGCCTCCCATGAAGGGCCCTGCCCATCGCTTCTCCCAGGTCTCCTCCCGCTGAGCAGGCTGCACCTTCACCAGCACAGCCCTCTCATTCATTCCATCCCATCCTCTCACCAATCCCACGAAGCAGTGAGGTAGGCTGACTGGAATCACTAGCTCACTAGGTCAAGGAGAATCCTTAGATTCTGAGAAGTTATGTAATGCCTCAAGGTTAGCAGCAGAAGGAGGATAAAGCCCTGGGGGCTGAGATGTAACTGCAGTGAGGGCCTCACCAAGTCCCCTGTCTACAAGCGATTTGCATGTGTTTGCTTAAGTTATGCATCAAGAAAGACTCTTGCCTATATTTAGTTATAATGAAGTAACTTTATCCTTTTAAAAACTGACATGGGGCCTATTTTAAGGTAGCCAAAATTTCTGTACTCTGTACATGCGTGCAAAGCTGTATGAAGAATTACACCATTACCCAAACAATCCTACAACCACACAGGATCCTTTTCTACCACTAGTGAAGATAGCTAGCGTTCCTTCCCCACTGTAGAAGGTGAGAAGCTGTCTCCCTCTCCCCAACAATTAAACCCTAGAGCTGTAGCAGTTGCCATTAAGAGAAGTGCAGGCTTCAATTAGGGATCAAGGAAATCAAACAGGAAACAAGTTCAAATCAGGAGCAGTCTGCAGGAAGTATGATGGCACCTCTTTCTCCTTTTCTGTGTCAACATCCACGGTGTCCACAGGTGAGAGCTCACTGGATGCCAGAGACCACGCTGGATGCAAAGGCTACAAATATGAAGAAGACCTCGCCCCTGGCCTCAGAGTTCTCAGGGCAGATGCAGGCAGTGATCAGTCACTGTCAATTGACACGTGAGAAGACAGAATTATGCACAGATGCTGTGGGAGTGGGTTGGAGCTCAGGAAATGTTGCAGGATTAAAAAACGACAACAAAAAATTGATCAGAGTCTTCTTAAAGGATGAGTAAGAGCAGAGGGAGGGGGCTGCAGGAGGGGGCGGCACAGGGTATTCTGGCAGAGAAGACAGTGTGAGGATGGCATAGAGGCATATGCCATAGAAGGCAGGAGAAGACAGGCCTAGAGATCCAGGTGGGGGCCAGGCTTAGGAGAGCCTGTGTGTCTGCTAAGAGTTTGCCCTTCCCCTGTAGACAATGGCCGTTTTAAGGGGAAGAGTGGTTTGTGTGCCTTGAACATGGGTATTCCTGGCAGCATCATGGGACTGGCAAGCTGGAGGGAGAGAGGCCAATGAGGAGGTTGAGGCAAACATCAGAAAGGTGGTGAAGGTCTGAGCCAGGGCATTGTCAGTGGGGATTAGGAAAAGAGAGCAGGTCTGAGAAAGATCTAGGTTAATCAGTACGTAGGACCTGGTTAGCAGGTGGATATGGAGGGAAAGTATAAGGAGGTGGAAAAAGAGACATGGAGGGAGCCAATGCACCTACCTCTGAGGTTACTGGAGACACACATTGCTGTCTGGATAGGAAAGATCTGGAAGCCAGAGAGATGGAAGTAGGGCAGAATCTTTTTTTTAATGTCCAAATAGAGCTGTTAGGCAACTCCTTGGGCTGAGGAACTTCCCCTGATTGGAGACTCCACAACTCCAGCTGCTTTCAAGCCCAGGAAACATCCTGCTGCCTCTGGAGGATTTAATTCAATTCAATAAATGCTTATTGAACAGCTACTCCTCATAAGGGAAAGGAGAAGAGATGAGTTCCAACAATTACTGAGTACTTAAATTGTGTTAGTAGAGTGTTAAATGCATTTACATGTAATCTCATCTTCAGTCATAGTCCGCTCAGTTGGAGAGGCCAGGTCATTTACCTCCAAGGCCCTGAAAAGGCAAGTAATTTGTCCAAGTTTAGGTGGCAAGTGAGGGGTGGTGTTGGGATGCAAACCCAGAAGGAGTGTTCTATCTCCAAGACACATCGCCCCTCAGTGAACCCAGAAGGGTGCAAGTGACTGATAACACAAACTATTTTAAGCAAAAAGGGGAATGCACTGGCTTATTTAACTAAAAAGCACATGAGTCAGCTGGCTCCAGCACAGCTAAATCCAGGAGCTCAAATGATGCTATCAGATCTCTTTTGCTTTTGCTCATAAATGAATAAGGCCATCTCTCTCTCATCTGTGTTCATCTTGACTCATATCTAAGGGAGCATAGCATAATAGTTCTGCAGTCCCACAGGCAGGGCTCAATTCCTGGCTCTACCACTGAACTAGCTGGTAACTTTAAACAAGTCGCTTAACTTCTCAGTGCCCTTGTTCCCTCACCTGTAAAGTGGATGTAATAGTATCTGCCTTGTAGATTCTCATGAGTTGTAAATGATATCATCCACAGTGTGCTTGGAATAGGGTCTGGCACAAAGTCAGCACCCAACATGCCAGCTATGACTGTTTCTGCCTCTGCTTCTTTTGAGGTAGGTCTCATTTTCTCCTGTTGTAGATAGTTTCCTCTATGTAGCTCCAGAATCCCAATTTACATCAGCCCCCCAGCTTCTTGTCTTTATGTGTATATATAGTGACTCTCAAGGCAGACTCTGTTTGGTTCTGCTTGGAACGTGTACCACGTTGGAGGCCGGGATGGAGGGTTCTCATTGGCCAGCCTACATCTGCAGTCCAGCTTTGTGGGGCACTGTGGTTACCAGCTCTGCTCGGATCATGTAGAAGTAGAAGAAGGAGTCTTTAAGAGATGGGGTGCTGTGAAGACAAAATAACATATGTCAACTGTTCTGTGCTAGATGCTGGTATGAAGGTGTGGGACATGCAGAGGAGTGAGGGACAGCCTCCTCTCCATGAGCGCTGATGTCAAAGTAGAGAAGGTAAGCAAACACACACATATCATGACTAGAAGGCAGATGTTAGGGACTAAATGTTTGGGTCCCCCTAAAATTCATGTTAAAATCCTAACCCCCAATATGATGATACTAAGAAGAGGGGTCTTTGGAAGGTGACTAGTCTTGAGGGTGGGGCTCTCATGAACGGATTAGTGCCCTTATAAAAGAGTCTCCTAAATGTTCCCTTGCCCCCTTCTGTCCTGTGAAGTTACAACTAGAAAGCACCATCCAGAAACCAGGAAGTAGGCCCTCGCCAGACACCAAATCTGCTGGAACCTTGATTTTGGACTCCCCAGCCTCCAGACCTGTGAGAAATAAATATTTGTTGTTTAAGCCACCCAGTCTATCGGACTTTTTGTTATAGCAGCCTGATTAGACTAAGACAGCAGATTATGACAAGTACCATAAGAGAAGGACACCTGAGATTCTCTACAATGTTCAGGCAAGAAGAAGTCACATCTGGATGGGTGAATCAGCACAAGTCTTACGAAGAGGGTAGCATTTGAGCTGAACTGTGAAGTGTATGTGGGGTGTGGGTCCATAGGGATGGTGCTCATGCAATTTGAACAATTATGTTGGAGAAGAGGGGTACCTAGTTTGATAGTATAGGGTGTAAAAAGTCATCTTGAGAGGTAAGGCTGGAAAGCTGAGCTAGCAATAGCACACAAAAACAGCAGGCTAAGGTCAAGGAATATTAGATCAGGGGCTAGAAAGGAAAAAACTACAGGTAGACATTGAACTACCAAGAGTGAGAGCAGGGTATGCCTGGAGTGGTAGAGGACTGTGTGTGAGTCAGGTGCTGAGGTCTTTTAGAAAGTCCTAGGATTTTGAGCCTTCAGCCAGGAGGGGGAAAAGCCACGATAAACAGATGGCCAGATAGATTTTTAAAGAAGAATCTTAATTCTTAATCCCCAGTGCTGTCCAGAGACTTTGTACCTCATGTAAACTCTACTTAATCTAAGAGAAGTTGGCTCTAGAAGTAGTGTTATACCTGTGATAAATGTGCTACCATTCATTCATTTATGCACTCATGCACTTCACATTTGTTGGGCATGGTTCTGAGCTCAAATGACGCAAATAAATAAGACTTGGGCCCTGACCTCAAGGAGCTTGCTGTCTGGTGCAAGCTACTACTTTGTTCATATCTGCTGGTCACACACCCCACACTGATTATCTGTTGTGCAGTTGGGTCCCCACAGCACTGGGCATTCCCGTCAATAAATATTTACTAACTAATTAATTATATCTCTATCTTCAGCCTACACTTGGTATGAGAGACTAATGAAATAATTTAATTTCAATTATGTCTATTTCGTGCAGAGTCTGGGAGTCGTGACAGGAAGCAAAGAGGAAGCTGCCATTGGAAAGTGCCAGTAAAGATGTGGTTCTGTCAAAGGAAAAGTTTCATTCCATGTGGAAAGAGAAAGAAGAGGTATTATCCAGGATGAAATCCACATAGAAGAGGTTCCAAAAGGCCCTGTGAAAGGGGCTAATAGAGGGGTCGAGGTGAAGGGGGCATGGAAAAGGGGTGGGCCCTGGAGGATGGCAATGATTGTACTAGGACAGAGAGCTCAGAGACAGAGACCAGAGGGAGGGGGCAGATACAAGGAATCAGAAGACTCAGGTTAGGAGCAGGCAATCAGGGAATGGGAAGGGAAGGGCTGAGCAGGAGAATCTTATTATAGCACATGTGAAAGAATAAACGTGACCAAGAATTCTTTAATACTCTGCCCATGAAGAAATGGGATCTACTGCTACTCCCCTTGCATCTGAGCTGGACTGTGTTGGCCAATAGAATACAGCCAAAGTATTAAAGAGACTGGGGGCTTCCTGCTTGGTTTCCTGGAGACCTGAAAATGTCTACCTTCAACCCTGATCACCTGAGATCTCAGCATCTCTCAGTTGAACCTATATAGGTTACCTCAGCATTGGGATACTCTCCCCCAACCCCCATCTCCCAGTTTCCCAGAACTACTGACCTTTTCTGCTAAGGTAGGTTTTATTTTCCAAACATCTCCCAGTAGTGATTTTCTTGCAGCCTGATTGGGAACACATCCAATCCTGCACTCACCCCTGGTGTCCCATTTGAATATTCCTAGTGTAGCCTGAATCCATATGGTTTTCCTCCACAAAAACCTTAACCCCTCCTTGAACAGGTATCTCCAGGCAGACCATGGCAGGATCCCCTGGATCAGTCCTGGTGCCCATATTTTGGAGGTGACAATAGGCTACAAGTTTGCCCCATTTCTTCTGTCCTTCAACTAATTGTCCATGAGTGAGGCATCCCTTGAATTCCAGTTGTGGCCTTAATTACTACTGCAGGCCTTTAATCTTCCTTCAGCCATTGTCTTCTCTTTCTCTACTGATTCATATCCTGGATTTTCCCAAGAAAGCCCTAATCCCTCTGTGGGACCCTATGTCTTCGGTGATGAATATTGTAGACATGGGTAAAGCCAAAGTGCATGGGGTGATGGGGATAAAGGAGAGAGCCAAAAGGGGAAGAATGGCACCTCACCCAGCTGTGTTCCTGGCCCCATCTTCCCCTTGCTCTATCTTCTCTTCTGGCAGGCTCTCAAGTGGGAGATCGACGGATAACACACATCATCAATCAACTCATCATGTTTTTGAATACAGGCTAGGAGTAAGAAGCCACTAAGCCTCTCCCATTGTACATAGAGGGGAACTGAGGTTCAGAGGAGAAATTTAGCTAGTTCCAGGTCAGAAAATTGGTCCTATGGCACTCAAGTCTGCTAACTCCCAATCCAGTTCACTCTTAACTTTGCTATCTTCCCATGTCTGACAAGGTCATGCATCATATCCAAGGAAGGCCCTACAGTGATATTTAGGATAAATAGTTTATAGAGGGTCAAATTCTGAACATGATTCAGATGAATGAAACACAGTTAATCTTGCTCTCAAGAAAGTAACATCTCAGTGGGAAGGGAGATGTTAATTCATTTTATTAAGAAATGTTTTATTAAGCACCAACTATGCATAAGATGTATATTAAGACCCATGAAGAATATGAAAATGAGTAAAAGCATGGTCTCGGAATCCTCCTCGGGATTTTCTGGCAATCGGGACATATAGCCCATCGAGGAGTTCTTTGCTCATCATGCAGAACAGCGGGGAGACTTGTGGAGGAATTACCTGAAGGTGTGCACTGATTGCAAGCAGGGGAGGAGGCAGGACAGCGAAGTAGAAGCGTGCCCACCCCCCACGGCAGAGCCGAGGCCGGAAGGCGACCGCAGCGCTGCCCCCAGGACGGAGCGGAGACTCGGAGACTCGTGGAAGGTTTGCTTTGAGGTGCGCTAGTTGGGCAAGCGGGGGAGGAGAGAGGGGCCCGAAGTGGAAACGCGCCCCCACCTCACGGCGGAGCCCAGGCTTGACGGCGACCTTGGCGTGGCTCCCAGGATGGAGCAGAGACTCGTGGAGGGTTTGCTCTGGGGTGCGCTAGCTGGGCGAGCGGGGGAAGAGAGAGGGCGCGAAGTGGAGACGCGTCTCCCCCCCATCGCAGAGCGCGGCCTGGTGCCGCCACCACCTTTTTGGGTCTGCGGGAGGAGTATGACGCGGCTGGCCTGGGAGAGAGAAGACCCCTTCATCCCCAGCCCCCACCCTTTCTGGCTGGCCTGGGGCGGGGCAAGGGCAACTGCGGAAGCACTCCCTGAGTTCAGCAGTAAGCGGCAGATGCAGCTCCCAGCTTTCAGCAGCTTAGAAATCTCCCGCCTGCCCCCTCCCACACACCCACGGAAGGAGGGCCCCAAGACTCAGGAGTACTGGGCACAGAGCTGGTGGAGCTACTTTCAGCGTGCATTTGTGCAGGAAAGGACAGAAACTACACGGACTCTCTGAAAACTGTCATCCAGACCCCTCAGCCCCTCGCATTTAAATCTACAGTCCCAAATTCACTCTGGGCACCAGGTGACCAGTGCTGCCTGCGCAATAGGCAGGGAACTCTTTGGCACAGCAGAGGACAACCTGGAGATTACTTGGTGGGCTTAAGCCAAGACTGGTGCTGCTTCCTGTTTTGCTTTGCTTGTTTTTTTGTTTGTTTGGTGTTTTTTTTTTTTGCTTGTTTTGATTTGCTTTGTTCTGTCTTTATTTCTTTAATATCTTTGCCTATGTTGAGTGGTGATTGTCGGTTGTATTTTACATGTGAATGTACTTGATTTGTTTTCTTTGTTGTTGTTGTTGTTGTTGTTGCACTTGGTAATTTGATTTGTGCTGAAACTGCCCTAACAGGGCCCAACTTAAGAGGCACAAGATTCAACATATCCAGAAGCCAACTCTAGAACAAACCACAGTACTATAGGGTTTGACCTACAAGTCACACACCCAGAGGGAATTCTCTGAAGGCACAAGAGCCCATAGAGGCCAAACCTCATTTAAGTGGCCAACCCTCACCCAGCAGAACACCCTGCGGTGGGCAGAGCCAAGTCTCACAACTAGACAGCCTAGGAGTTAAACCCACCTACTCACAAGCAAAAAGCAATTAAAGTTCTTCTTGAACAGGACAATATACTAAACACACGAGGACCTTTGGAGCACATGCAGAGAAGAAGAACGAAGTAGTCCAAGTCAAATATAAAGGACACATACTACATAAGATAACCCAGCAAGAACTAAGAGCTCTAGGGGATCTTCCTAATACATCAAAGCAAACACAGAGAGTCAGTAAGAATGAGGAGACAAAGAAACATGTCCCAAATAAAAGAACAGAAGAAACCTCCACAACTGGAACCAAATGAAGCAGAGGTAACCAACCTTTCAGAGACAGAGTTCAGAACACTGGTGATAAGAATGTTTAAGGAGCTTAGAGAAGACATAAAGAAGGATATAGAAATCATAAAGAACAACCAGTTAGAACTAAAAAAGGATGTAGAAATCTTAACGAACAACCAGCTAGAACTAAAGAACACAATTACCGAAATTAAGAACTCACTTGAAGGAATGACCAGCAGGTTAGATGAAGCAGAGCATCGAATCAGCGACTTAGAAGACAAGTTAGCAGAGATCACCCAAACTGAACAACAGAAAGAAAAAAATAAAAAACAATGAAAATGGGTTAAGAGACCTCTGGGATAACATCAAGCGCAACAACATGCGCATCGTAGGAATACCAGAAGGCGAAAAGAGGAAGGGATTGAGAACATATTTGAGGTAATAATGTCCAAAAACTTCCCTAAGTTGATGAAGGAAACCAACATACAAGCCCAGGAAGTGCAGAGTTCCAACCAGGATAAACCCAAACAGGCCCACACTAAGACACATTATAGTTAAAATGGCAAAGCTTAAAGACAAAGAGAGAATCTTAAAAGCAGCAAGAGAAAGACAGAGGGTTACATACAAGGGAACTCCTAGAAGACTATCAAATGACTTTTCTACAGAAACACTGAAGGCCAGCAGGGAATGGCAGGAGATACTCAAAGTGATGGAACACAAAGGCCTACAACCTAGATTGCTTTATCCAGCAAGGCTATCATTTAAAGTTGATGGAGAGATAAAGAGCTTCCCAGAAAAGAACAAACTGAAGGAATTTATTACAACCAAGCCAGCATTGCAAGAAATACTAAAAGGACTGCTGTAAATAGAAGAAAGATGAAAACAATCTATTACAAATTTTAAAATGGCAATAACTATGTACCTATCAATAATCACTTTAAATGTAAACGGATTTAATGCCCCAATCAAGAGACATAGGGTGGCTGAGTGGATAAGGAAGCAAGACCCTTGTATATGCTGTATACAAGAGACTCATCTCAGATCAAAAGACACACACAGGCTGAAAGTGAAAGGTTGGAGTAAGATATTTCATGCAAATGGAAGCAAGCAAAAAGCTGGAGTTGCAATACTTATATCTGACAAAATACACTTTAAAATGAAAAGCATATTAAAAGACAAAGATGGGCACTATATAATAATAAAGGGATCAATCCGACAAGAGGACATAACCCTAGTAAACATCTATGCACCTAACATAGGAGCACCTAAATATATAAAACAGGTACTGATGGACATAAAGACAGAGATCAACAGCAACACTATCATAGTAGGGGACTTCAACACACCTCTGACAAAAAGGGACAGGTCCTCCAGACAGAAAATCAATATGGAAACAACAGCCTTAAATGATACTTTGGACCACTTGGATTTAATCGATATTTTAAGAGCATTTCACCCCAATGCTGCAGAATACACGTTCTTCTCAAGTGCACATGGAACATTTTCCAAAATAGATCATATGTTAGGCCACAAAACAAGCCTTGATAAATTTAAGAAAGTTGGAATCATACCAATTGTCTTCTTTGACCACAGTGCTATGAAATTAGAAATAAACTACAGGAAAAAAAAACCAGGAAGACACACAAATTCATGGAGGCTGAATAACATGTTACTAAATAATGAATGGGTCAAGCAGGAGATCAAAGAAGAAATCAAAAGATATCTCGAGAAAAATGAGAATGAGAACACGACGACCCAAAATCTATGGGATGCTGCGAAAGCAGTCCTAAGAGGGAAGTTCATAGCACTGCAGGCCTACCTAAAGAAACAAGAAACATCACTAATTGACAGTTTATCTTCACACTTAAGGGATCTGGAAAAAGAACAGCAAAATAAGCCCAAAGGGAGCACAAGGAAGGAGATAATAAGGATCAGAGCAGAAATAAATGAAATAGAAACCAGAAAAACAATAAAAAAGATCAACGAATCCAAGAGTTGGTTCTTAGAGAAGATAAACAAAATTGACAAAACTTTAGCCAGACTCATTTAAAAAAGGAGAGAGAGGACCCAAATTAATAAAATCAGAAATGAAAGAGGAGAAGTGACAACAGACACCACAGAAACACAAAAAAATTTTAAGAAATTACTATGAGCAACTATATGCCAACAAATTTGACAATCTGGAAGAAATGGACAATTTTCTAGAGGCGCACAACCTTCCAAGGCTAACTCAAGAAGAAACATAAAACCTGAACAGTCTGATTACCACCAGGGAAATTGATTCAGTAATCAACAATCTCCCAACAAACAAAAGCCCTAGACTGGATGGCTTTACAGGTGAATTTTTCAAAACGTTCAAAAAACAATTACCACCTATTCTCCTCAAGCTCTTCCAAAAAATCAAGAAGGATTTTTTACGAACACTTTTTACGAAGCCACTATCACCCTGATTCCAAAAGCAGACGAAGACACCACAAAAAAAGTAAACTACAGGCCGATATCTCTAATGAACATAGATGCAAAAATTCTCAACAAAATATTAGCGAACAGAATTCAGCAATACATTAAAAAGATCATACACCATGATCAAGTGGGATTCATCCCTGGTATGCAAGGGTGGGTCAACATCCGCAAATCAATTAATGTGATACACCACATTAACAAAATGAAAAATGAAAATCACATGATCATATCAATAGATGCAGAAAAAGCATTTGATAAAATCCAGCAGCCATTTATGATAAAAACCCTTAAGAAAGTGGGAATAGAGGGATCATATCTCAACATAATAAAGGCCATATATGACAAACCCACAGCTAACATCATACTCAATGGAGAAAAGCTAAAACCATTCCCCCTAAGATCAGGAACAAGGCAAGGTTGCCCACTTTCTCCACTTCTATTCAACATAGTGCTGGAAGTTCTAGCCACAGCAATCACACAAGAAAAAGAAATAAAAGGCATCCAAATTGGTAAGGAGGAAGTAAAATTATCATTATATGCAGATGATATGGTACTATATAGAGAGAACCCTAAAGACTCCACCAAGAAACTATTAGAGCTGATAGATGAATTTAGTAAAGTAGCAGGATACAAAATTAATATTCAGAAATCAGTTGCATTTGTATATACCAATGATAAAATAGCAGAAGGAGAAATTAAAAAAACAATTCCATTTACAATTGCGCCAAAGACTAAAATATCTCGGAGTAAATCTCACCAAAGAAGTAAAAGATCTGTACTCAGAAAATTATAAGACACTGAAGAAAGAAATGAAAGAAGACATAAATAGATGGAAACACATTCCATGTTCATGGACAAGAAGAATTAATATAGTTAAAATGTCCATACTGCCTAAGGCAATATACATATTCAATGCAATTCCTATCAAACTACCAACGACGTTTTTCACAGAAATAGAATACATAATCCTAAAATTTATATGGGACCATAAAAGACCCCGGATAGCCTCGGCAATCTTGAGATATAATAACAAAGTGGGAGGTATAACGATACCTGACTTCAAACTATACTACAAGGCTACAGTAATCAAAACAGCATGGTAATGGTATAAAAATAGACACATAGATCAATGGAACAGAATAGAGAGTCCAGAAATAAATCCATGTCTATATGCCCATCTAATCTACGACAATGGAAGCAAGAATGTATGTAAGTGGTGCTGGGAAACCTGGACAGACACATGCAAGAAAACGAAGCTGGACCACCTCCTTACACCATATACAAAAATAAATTCAAAATGGCTTAAAGACTTAAATGTAAGATCTGAAACCATAAAATATCTAGAAGAAAATATAGGAAGAAACTTCATGGACATTACCCGGAGTAAGATTTTCACTGATATATCCCCTCGCGCGAGGGAAGTAAGAGAAAAAATAAACATGTGGGATTACATCAAACTAAAAAGTTTTTTCACAGCAAAGGAAACCATCAATAAAACAAAAAGGGATCCTACTGAATGGGAAAGGATATTTGCCAATGATATATCAAATAAGGGATTAATATCACAAATATATAAAAAACTTACTCAACTCAACTCCAAAAAAACAAACAACCCAATTAAAAAATGGGCAGAGGACTTGAGGAGACATTTTTCTAAAAAGGACATACAGAAGGTAAGCAGACATATGAAGAAATGCTCAACCTCACTGACCATCAGAGAAATGCAAATAAAAACCACAATGAGATACTCCCTCACCCCAGTCAAAATGGCTATCATCAATAAATCAACAAACAACAAATGCTGGCGCGGATGTGGAGAAAAGGGAACGCTAGTGCACTGTTGGTGGGATTGCAGATTAGTGCAGCCACTATGGAAAACAGTATGGAGGTATCTCAGGAATCTGAAAATGGAACTACCCTATGATCCAGTAATTCCACTCCTAGGCATCTACCCGGAGAAATCCAAAACTCCAATTCAAAAATCTGTATGCACTCCTATGTTTATTGCAACACTTTACACAATAGCCGAGATATGGAAACAACCGAAATGCCCATCGGTAGATGACTGGATTAAGAAGCTGTGGTACATTTATACAATGGAGTATTACGCAGCCATAAAGAAGAAAGACATCTTATCATTTGCAACAACATGGATGGACCTAGAGAACATTATGTTAAGTGAAATAAGTCAAACAGAGAAAGACAAGTACCATATGATCTCACTTATATGCGGAATCTAAAGAAAAGAATAAGTGAATGAACTAATCAGAAACAGTTTTGGGGACAAAAAGGAAAAACTGAGAGTTGTTAGATGGGCGGGGGTGAGGTGGGGATAAGGGGAAAGGTGAAGGGATTAGGAAGCAGCTGGTAACCACAAGATGGCCTCAGGGTTTTTTGAAAATTAATTTGGGGAACGTAATCAATAATGTTGTAAAGATTTTGTTGGGTATCCGATGGACATGTGTCCCATTTGGGAGACCACCTCAGGGATACTGTGGATGCCTGATCATGGCACTGTACACCAGAAGCTAAACAATAATGAATGCCAACTATAATTTTATGTGTATGATGTGATGGCTGGGTGTGAGGTCGGAGGGATGGTGGGTGGGGGGAAGGGGGTTCACAGTGTGAGGGATATAAATGATGAACGTCTAAGTATTACCTTGTCGTGTACACCTGAAACTAATAAATTTTTTTTAAAAAAGGGCATAATCATGAACATAGGTTATGGAGAGTAAGTGCCAGGAGAGGTTAGGGAGTCTCCCCAACCTATACACCCTATGGCCTAGCATCCCTATTCCAGAGAAACACTCCCACAGGTCCAGAAGAAGACATGTATGAGATGCTCATAGCAGTACTGTTTCCAGGGCCTGGGAGCTGGAGGCAACCTTGAAGAGATAGTAAACATGGTACATGCATATGATGGAATGCTATGCAACATGCATAGGTCTTAAATAACTACCACTGAGTGAATAAAGAAATAGAATGGGATTTAGAGCATAAAACCAATGATGTAAATTACGGACACAGGCACACAAAATTGTATCACAGATTTTTTTTCAAGAATACACATAGATCTCAATCAGCATATGGAAGGCCGACTGAAAGGATATATACTTAATGCAATAAAGTAAGTGTCTACAATGAAGGGACTAAGAGGAGTGTGGGTGTAAAAATAATGACAGAATAAAACACAGGCCAATGACTTAAGGAAAATAATTAGCTGTGTGTACCCAAGGGGCAAAAATAAAATTAATTAAGTGAAGTAAGGGGTCCTTCTGTTTGGGGAGAAGGTTGGGCAGAGAGCTCCATGAATGAGAAGGACCCTGACTCAGTCAAAAACTCCCAAATATTTCCTTACCAACCTCGTTTCCAAAGTCTGCCAATTTCTGATTCCAGTGACTCAACCAGACTCCCTGCCTCATCACACAGGAACACAGGACCAGTCACTGGAAGCCTCCTCTTCATACCTGCCTACCTACCTGCCTACTGCCCTAACTCGGTGGTTCCTGCTCCCCACCTGTACAGTCTGTCCTCCTTTCACCTCACAACTCCAGACGTTTTCAGCCTGGTTCTTAACTGAGGATAAAAAGAGGTTATACTGCAAAGTGCTTGTAAGTACTTGACTCCAGCAACTTACTATGTGACATTAACAAATTACTTAACTTCTCTGAGCTTCCTTTCCCCAATTAATAAAATATGCATAATTACACTTACTTCACAGAGGGAGTTATACGGATTAAATTAGATAACATATAAAGCACAAAACCATGGCAGTTTGTTTATTGGTGAAATTGATGGCTCTAGAAGAGACACAGCAGCCATGGTCTGGATCATCATTCCAGTTTAGACACTGATCTACGATGCAACACTTGGCCTCTCACTCTTTATTTCCTTCTCCCCAGGCTCTACTCTAGTCGCCCTGTTTTCACCCACCACTGGGCTCTGCCCGAGCAGGATATGCTCTTACCACCAGAACCCCAAGTTCTGTAACCTTGGCAATATTATAGATTACAACTGATGAGAGCTACTCAACCCTCGAATTACAGTGTCCCCTTCCCCTGAACCACTGGCGGCCCTCATGTGCTAAGGAAGAACACCTAATACTCTAGTGCTGGACCCTTTTCTCCTTAACATGCCAAAGGGAGATGACTGCAGTGGGGGCTGGTATGGAAATCTGACTTTTCCCTTCTGCATGGCTCTACTTGTGATGGGAACTCCAAAGCAATTCATCACAGTAATCATTGCTGATTCTGGATTATCATGGTGACTGATGGCCATGCTACTTGCAGCTTGTCTTCCCAGCATTCTCTTTCACTAGAGAGCAAGTATGCAGAGTAGTGGTGGGTGGGGGTGGCTAAGGGCTTTGAGGCCAGGAGAGAGTCACAGCTCAGTTTGTCACCAAACCAAGCATGGGGGGGGACAGTGGGAGGGGTACAAAATAGTCAACTGAGATGGCTCCCAGAGAAAATTCAAACTCTGAGCATTTAGGTGTATTGTTTCATCTGAATGCCTCTGACATACCCTGTCCAGGCAAAAACCTTCCCCACTGAAACAGGGAAAGGCACCATGATAACTGCTGCCTGAGATTAGGGAAATGCTACATTCGGAGGAGTCTATTCCACATGTACCTCAAGGACAGAGCAAGGGGAAACATGGTTGAGCTGCTGCAAAGGGAATTAAGGGAGGTTTAAAAAAGGCACAAGTCTAGCTTAACAAGAAGCAGTTCACAGTGCAATTTATTTTCCAAGAGAACATCCTGGACATCTGCCTCTCTTTGGGATGAAGGAAGCACATCCCTGCCTGAGATGGGGATAAGGGTTAATAGTTTTTGATTTGCTCTTTTCTAGGAAGCTCAGAATAATAAGGAGGTGGGAGAAGTGGGGGTTAGGTTCTGATGTATCCTCTGATTACCCTGACCTTGTGACACTCCCACAATCAGGGTGGTGAACAAACTTGTGGAAGTGCTTTCACCCTCTCTCGAGCTCTGGTGTAAGGGTGAAATTAGGGGATGTAGTGTGTTGAGGAATGTCTCCCAGAGCCTCAGGCTGTGACTTTATTGGGAAATAAGGTCTTTGCAGATGTAATTAGTAAGGATTGCCAGATGGGGTCATCCTGGATTTAGGGTGGGCCCACATCCAATGACTGATACTCTTAGAAGAGAAGGCACATAGGGAAGATGTCATGTGAAGATGGAAGCAGAGCTTGGAGTGATGTGTCTATAAGCCAAGGAACACCAAGGGTTGCCAGCAGCCACCAGAGACTAGGAGGGAGACCTGGGACAGATTCTCCCTTACAGCCTCTAGGAGGAACCAATGCTGCCAACACCTTGATCTCAGACTTCTGGCCTCCACAACTGTGAGACAGCATATCTCTGTTGTTTTAAGCTCTGTGTTTGTTGGAAATTATGTCGTCAGTCCCAGGAAACTAACACAAGGGAGTTGGGCATAAGGGTTCCCCTGGAAACCCCAAGTGGCCCAAAGTTCCCAGACTATTATCCACTTTAATGGTGCGAACTCTCGTGTCTGCAGGGCCTCTCAGTAGATCATCTTCAGAAGTTAGAGATTCATTACTCCCCCCCAATTTCTACTCCCTCATGCCCGTCCCAGACATATACAAACCCCAATTTGAACTGCTCTCTGCACCACTCAGAGTGGGCTCCAGGCCAAGCCTAGGGATTGCCCACCTCCTCTCTGTGCCACCACATGTGCTCACATCTTTTGGCCTCATTTACTCAGTCCTTCCCCAGACAGATTTCTCAGAGGCTCAGTGTGAGAGAGAGGCCAGACAGTAACTGTCTACCATGGATCCCTCACCTGTCTGACCTCCAGGAACCCAGTCTCATTCTCAACCAGGTCTGCCAATACCCAATGGTCTCTCTGGCCTGAGAAAGCAGGGAGCCAGCAGGTATAATGTTAAGGGAAGTCAACACCTATAGAAACCAAGATCTTAATGCTCAAAATAGGGATTCCCCACCTCCAGAAAACCCCCAAAACATGGCACCCATGGGGAAAAGGTACTCTTTTATTCATTGTCCCCAGTTCCTCACATTAAAAAAACCCGGGGAAGAACATTTCCTTTAAATTTCCTTTAAATTTTTTAAAGAACATTTTAAAGAACACTTCCTTTAAATTGGGTGTGTGTGCATATGTGATGTTTGGGAAGAATGTTCCAGACAAAGGTCCCAGTACTGGGACCCCTCTAATGGCAGCCTACTAGTTACACTACCGCTTAGGAACAAGCCTGAGCCTCCTGATTCGTCTCCCTCCTCCTAAATACTCTATTCCTTCCTCTTAAACACTTTGCCCTCCTCATAAGCAGTTCTTAGCCACCTACTGAAGCATCTTAAACTTAATCATATTCTAGAAGCTGCCTTGCCCATCCTCAGAGCTGTGGGGGGTTGGCAACTCTCAGACTTAGTCTGTACTCCTGGGTGGGCTCCTAGCTCTGTTGCCCCCTGGGGAGCCAGAAGAAGGTGGACAGCTGTCCTCTCTCCCCCAGGCTTGGGCAGGGATGAGGAGATGGGGGGCCTGGGCCTCGAGGCTGCGCTGTTGAGGGAGCTGAGAGTGAAGAGGCAGCCAAAGGGAGGAGGCAGGAGAACCATGCCCTGGAACTTTTGATTACCTGGAGACAGAAAGCCAAGCAAATCTTGGAAAACACATCCTGGGAGGGATGGGCCAGGCAGGCATGGAGCGGGAAGGGAAAGGCCAGACTCAGGAAGGGAAGGGATCATGGTCATGGCAGCCATCTGCTCCATTGCAAATCTGCTTCATTGTCCCCGCCCACCCCACAAGTGTTTTTCAGACTGTGTGTCCCAATGTTTGGTTTGGGACAATGGCCACCAGAGTTTGGCTGTCTTCCTCCCACCCCCAGCTAGTCGGTTCCAGCCCTAGCTGGAATCCTGGTCTCAGTTAGTCCCCGCCCAGCACCCCTTCCTCCACATCAGCCCCAGATTGACTCATCAGGGGAGACTGTGAGCACAGAACCCAGGGACTCTACAGCCAATTGACTGTCTTCTCCTGCCTTCTACCTGCTCCCTAAATACATCTAACATCTTGACAAGGAAGGGTTGCCCCAAGAGTCCAGCAGGAGCTCCTCCCTGGTGTCTGGCCTGTGCCAAGGGCAGCCTGGGCGACCCCAACTAGGTTTAATTTCAGGACTCCGGCAGCATCAGGTTCCTCGATTTTGAAAATGTCTTCAGAATCCCCACGATTCAGAAGTAAAGGGATCAGGGATCAAGGACAGGGCTGGTTAGACCCAGAAGCCTACAGTTTAGGAAAGGCCCAAGGGTTGTTGAGAATTGCTGGTGAGCATCTTACTGGAGCGCCAGAGAGCAGGATCTGTTAGCACATTCACTTGGGAGGGGAACTTGTGGTAGGGGAGACAATTTTACTAACTACTAAAAAGCGTCTTTTCTTCTTAATGAACAGTCTCAGTTTTCCGCCTCCGACTTGGTTCAGTATCTTGCTTTCTAGGAAAGGAGCAATCCCTAAATTCAGTGGGAGGGGGCCAGGAAAGACACCCACTCTTTGCCTCCCAGCCAGTCCTCTTCCACTCTGGCAGAGAACCAGGAAATAGGGGCTCTGGTTTTCCTTGAGTTAGTTTGGAAGGGAGGAGGGGTTCCTTAAAGCTGCCAGAATAAGAAAGTGAGGGAAGTGGATGGTAGAGGAAGGTAAGTCACCTTTGTAGGAAAGGAGAACCAGGGGGTACCAGATTCCACCCAAAGGCCATTCCGAAGCCCGGCTCTTGTTCCCTTACCTGACAGGCACCTCTGTTCCCTCACAGCTGCTTATGCTTTCTCCCCTGTGCCAGGAGAGCTCTGGGACCACTCAACCTTTTATCCTAAGCTATGTTGAAGGGGAAAGTGCAGGGATAAAATGGGATGGAGGCAACCACCCCTTTCTCTCTGGTTACCACTGTCCCCTCCCCAATCTGCATTTTAGGGTTGCCAAGGAAACCACACAGCCTATCTGTAGCTTCTATTTTGTTCCTGTCAAGCCCAGGAAACTTTCTGAGGCCAATTCAATGAGAGCACTGTCAGAGCTGAGCTGGTTGGCAAGGAGAGGCTGTTCCATCTGGAAGCCTCCTGTACTGATGCCCTCCCACACAGCTGTGTACACACACACACACACACACACACACACACAGGCTTGTACCACCCACACACACCCACAGCTCTAATCGCCCAGTGGAACCTAATGGGAGGAGAAAAGATGAAAAACAAACAGGGGAAAAAATCCATCTGACCTGCCACCATGCACACCAAATGCCTCCATCCTCCTCTCCTCTGAGGCCCCAAGCAGCCCACCCCCTGCAAAAGCCCCCTCCCACCATAGGTATGGTAAGTCCAGAGGCTACCTGAGGGGGTGAGTCCTAGGAAACAGGAAGAGGCACCAAGCAGAGAAAGGGATATGTGGGAATGACCCAAGAGTTCCACAACAGGAATCAGAGTGATGCATGACCTTGAGATTGTCACCTAAATACATCGCCCTCTGTGAAAGGGAACCCTGGCCTCAGTTTCTCCAGATGTTCCAAAAGTGAACTGAGATACGGCCCGGCAGGGAAATCAGTCAAGAAGCCTGGTGAAAGGCAGCTTGTTGTAAAGTTACCATGTTATAGCTTTCTATAACTCCGAAACGCCAGAACTAAAAGCAAAGTCACCATAAAAGAAGTTTTCCAGTGATCTGAGCTGTCCAGGCACAAGCTGCTGCACTGAGTGGCGAGTCCTCTATCACTGGAGGTATTCAGGCGGAGGCTGGATGCTTATTGACAGGGCTTCTAGAAAGGAAACTCCTCCTTTGAGGAGGAGCTTAGGCCAAATGACCTCTGAGGTTCTGTTGGCAGGAAGAGTCCAGCGTCCATGGCTCAGCATCTGCATGCAACAGGGCCTGCCAGTGTGAGAGGGCCTGGGGGTTCAGGGCAAAGGGCCCAACCCTTCCTTCCATCCACTGGCACTCGCTGGTTACAGCCGACCTTCCCACTGATCAGCCAGGCGGCCTGGCCAGGGTTTTCCTGGAGGGCTTGAGTAGATTGAAGAGCAGATACTTAAGGAAAAACCCAATGGAAGACTTCTAGGTGTAGGAATTACAGAACCACAATCGGCTGGGGGTAGAGGCCTTGTCCAGAAAGAAAATTTCTTCCTGAGGTGAAGGGTCGTGTTTTGAGAATGAGCTACAAAAGTGCCTTTGTTTTCTCAAAGATCAGGGACAAAGACAGGCAGTCTCTCTGACAAGGAGAGCAGGAGGGAGGTTGATGTCAGGAGAAGAAAGCAGAGTCAGGCAATACTGTTAGCTCCTTAGGGTCGGGGATAGTGCTGTGCACTAAGATTCAGGTCCTTGAGAACTGCCTGTTTCCGCACAGAGTACCCCACAGACTGAAATCCAGTCACCTCCCACTCATGAAGCAGTACATCATACAGGATAGAGGCTGCCTGGAGGAGGTGTCTTTTGTTAAATCTCCCTCAGTAGCAGCAGTGACCCAGCACTAATCCATCCCCTCATTGATCTCCCATGATCTTCCTGAAGTGCAAGTCTCACAGTGACCCCCCTGATTTAAACTCTTAAGCAGCTGCTCATCTCCTAAGGGGACAACTGCAAATTCTTCAGCCTGGTTGAAAAGGCCCTGCCCCTCCTCTCACTCTTGTCAACTCCTTTACTTTACATCCTGCTGTACTCCATCTGCATCACCCTAGTTAGCTTTCCCCAAACTCTGTACTCTGTACTTTCCAGCTTCCTCAAGGCTCTTCCCAGCCTAGACCAGACAGGGAACTTGGTTTCAAACAACAGAAACTGGCTCTCCCGACTTAAGCAGGTAAGAAATATTCTGGAAAGCAAAATTCTGGTGGCTCAAGAGTTGATGGCAGGCTGGAGCAGCAGTCCCATCACAGGCAGGAAGCAAGGGAGGCTAGATGACAGAGCACACTGACAGGGCATCTGGTTAAGACACTGCTGCTGGTTCTACTCTCCCTGCCCACTCCTCTAGCCCTGACTAGAGACTTGCTGCTGAGACTCGAGTCCAGACCCATTGCTGTAAATGATTTGACAACTGTCCCTGCCCTTCCTCTCACTCGCTTGAGTTCCAAAGTCCCAGTGGAGGCATCAGATTGGTTGAGCTCAGGTTCCAAGGCCCACTCTTACTCCACCTTTGCTTTGGATGAAGAGGTAGGGGGTGGCAGAGAGACAAAAAATCCAGCCCCCTCAGCATGTGGAGTAGAAAGGGTGCTCAGATACTGGGCAATCAAACACATAACAAATGTCCACTTCATTGTTCCCCTTGTCTGCTGCCTCAATTCCCATTCATTCCTCAAATGTCACCCCTGCAAAACCTTCCTCCACCCTAGGCATGCTCAGGTGCTCCCTCTGTGTTCCCATATCACCCAGTACCTACCTCTACCAACGTCTTTTTATTTTATTAAAATTGTAATTTTTGTCTTTCTCTCGACCATGAGTTCCTTTGGATCTTAAAGGAGGGCACAATCATTCATAACCTCTTGTCTGCATCCCCTGTCCCCACCCCAGTGGATGGCATTCATGGTACCTCAATATGTTTATGAGTGAGTGACTGAATCAATACATGCATCCTCAAGTCTCCTCACATGGTAGAAGATCACCTCAGAACCTGTTAATGCCTGCTGACTGTGTGATGAATGGGATCCTTACTATGGCGATGGGTTCGAGGAGAACTAAGAAATGAAGCTAGGTTCTTATGCTTACAGGGATTAAAGGGAAAAGCCTGTCCGCAAGTGACCCTCTTCCCTAAAGGACTGTGAAGGTCCATATTCCTAAACATACTCCAGAGAGGGACCTGGTGGGGTGTGCATCCAACTGTAACCATGAGGTCTTAGTAGCTGGAAATCTGGAATTGTGTGGGTGAAGATGAAAACGCTTTACAGTCATCAGGCCCCATTGTGAAGGTAATTACATAGAGTCCTGTTGCAGACATCTGGGCTAGGAGTGGGCTGGGACTACCCTGAGTGACCCCCACAGGGGAGAAGTGTAGTAGAGCAGCAACAAGAAAGATATGAAAGGGTAGCAAGAGCTGCTTAAAATGAAGGAAGAAGCAAAAGAGAAGCTGAGGGAAGAAAGCAGCAAAAGAGCACATGGGAGCAAAGCCAGGGACAGGGACAGGGACAGGGACAGAGAGCAAGAAGGTAAAGCAGGAGCTGCAGCCGACTGCTGGAACATAAATACTGATGGGGAAAGAGGAGGCATGCTACCATCTTGCTGCAGCCCAGAGAAGAGGACTGAGAGAGGTGAATCAGTCAACAGTGAATGCCTACCTCAGTTGAGCAAACATTTATTAGTGCCTACTCTGTGCTAGGCACTGTGCTAAGGCACTAAGGGTATAAAATACATAATTGTACGTAAAGATATGCAAAACCTTACCTCCCAGGGTTTACAGAGCAGTGAGGGATACACACAGAAAAACTGAGATTTTAAAAATTGTTTGGTAGATGTGTAGTTACATAGAAAAGGATGCAATGTGAACACAATCCAGGGGCACCTCTAGCCACTGAGCTCAGTGTTGAAGGCTGAGTTAGCTAGAGACGGAAAGGGGAAAGGAGGTCCCTGCCAGTGAAACAGCTGGAGCGGACACAAGGAGGCATCAGCTAGCTGACTGACGTGGCAGGCGGGGAGGTGGAGTGAGAGGGGCTAAGGAGCTGGGACCTGCAGGTGATTGGAGCCATTGACAGGTTTTCTCAGGGAATGACAACATAAGATTTGCATTTTAGGGTTGTCACTTTGACCCTAGTGTGAGAAGGGGATTATCTGGAGGAAGACTGTAGTATGGGAGAACATTTAGGTGTTGATTGCAGTTGTCAAAGTGAAAGATAGTGGTGCCTTTCCCTGAGATGGAAGACACAGGAGGGGAAAGGAGGGGACGTGACAGCATGTTTGAGACAGTGGAGTTCAGAATGTTTTTAGACCACTTAAGGTCATGTGTGTCTAACAGGCATTTCAATACGAGCATCTGAAATTGAAAGGGGAGATGGTGGCTGGAGTTACGATTTGGGCTTTATCAGCATGTAAATCATAGTTTTGGTAAATAAAAGTAGATGAGCTCTCCTAACAAGAAGACATATATAGCCAAGAGTGGGCCCAGACTGGAACTCTGAGAAACTCCATTGTTTTTTGGGTGCTGAAAGGAGGACGGACCTTAAGAAGGAGAATGCAAAAAGAAAGTCAGGGAAGTCAGAGGAGAACCAGAGGCCTCAAGAGACAGACAATTCCAGAAGGAAGGAGAGGACAGAAGCAGGAGAGATATCCAGACATGTAAAGACTGAAAAGTCGCCCTTGGGGTTTGCAAAGTGGAGGTAATGAATGGTATTTTTTTTCTTTAATGTGCATCTCTTGTCATCAGCATGTAATTGCTTTCAATTAAATTTTATTGGGGTTTAGTTAAGTTACATAGATTTCTGGTGTACAATTCTGTATTATAGAATGATCATTTTTTAAAATGTATGTTTTGTGGGGCAAGACGTAAACCAGTGGTGAGTCTGGGTAGAGTTTATGGGAGTTCCTCTACTATTCTTGCAACTTGTCTAAGGGTTTGAAAGTGCATCAGAGTAAAAAGTTAGCCAAAAAAGGAGGGTTTTTTTTTTTGTTTCATAATAGTACAGATTCATTGTAAAGATTCAAACAATTCTAAAAGACATAAAGTAGGAAATGGAAATTCTGCCTTCTCTCTCTCTCTCTGCATCCAAATCACAATGTCCAAAAATAACTTGACTATTGTTCATAGTTTGGTAGTTTCCTTCCAGATGCATTTTATTGATTTATTTATTGTTTTTACAAAAATAGTATCATACTATACATCCTGATCAGCAACTTAAAAATATCTCACAGGCATTTTGTCATGACAGAATACATATTTCACCTCCATTCTTCAGCACTACACAGTATTCTATCATCTGGATACAAGAAAATGCATTATTCATTTTGAAATTTTAAAACTCAAAGAAAAGTCCATATAATAAAATGACATACACCTACGTACTCACTACCTTTTTGAAATAGATACTAACAGTTTGACATATATGTTTCAGATTCATTTTTAGACTATACCCATAGTAGGCTTTCCTAGGTGGGATACAATTGAAAAACCCAGAGTGGCTGGAAGTTGCCTGAAAATTTAAACATGATGTCATCATGTCCCTGCTTTAAGGCTTTCAGCGGCTCCACATTTCCTCTAGGGTCAGTCCTAGCCCCATAGTCCGGCATTTCCAAGCCCCCTGCACACCAACCCCATCTCTTACATTCCCCTCTCCAACTCAGCCATGGTAGGCTGTTTTCAAACTGGCTTTTTCAAATGTCCTTTCCTTAGGCTTTTCTCTCTGGTTACATTAATTCCCCCATTTCACCCTGCTGCTCCATTCTCAAGCCATCTGGAGAATGTTTAGGCATCTTCAGGACGCAGCTCAAGAGTTACCTGGGTGTCTTTGATGGCCACATCCATCCTTACCAAGTAGGACTGTCCTCTCCATAATGCCCTCTTTTTGTCTCCATCACAGTGCTTTTATCCTTTGCTCTCCTCTATTGACCTACTGAGCATTGATATCTACACTATAAGTCCCTTGAGGAAAGACCCATGCCTTAGTCATCTCTGACTCCCCAATGCCTGGTAAACCCAGCAAATACTCTTTACACAGCGTTGTGGATCCCTGAGTCCCTGGTGGCACAGCAAAGGGCTAGGTGGCCCCAGCCTGTTTCTGGAGGTCTCCAATAATAAGGGTACCCAGGACTGCTCTGGATCTCCAGGCTCACTGCCTGCAGGAGCACCTCCCCCGCTTCCCCCTGTGTCCAAAGGGAGCTGAGCAGCCCCAGGCCTCCTCTGCCCACACCCTGGTTCACCCACCCATGTTGCCAGTTAGATCCCCTCTCCCCAGAGTCAGCAGGGAGCACTCAGCAAAGCTCATTACTTACAGGTCAATGGCTCAGACTCCCATCTGCTCCACAACCCCACAGAGGCCGTTTGGAGCCCAGCCCCAATTCCTGTAAACGGAGAGCAATTTGCACTCATTCCCAAGATGAATCACTTTGTTTTAATTGCTTGTCCTTTTGCTGGCATTGCTTCTGCCATTACCACGGTTGCTTGCTCTGCCTTTTGGCCGTCTGTTGGCAGAACATCCTTCCAGACCCTGCTAATCACCAAGAAGAGAGGTACAAGAAGGAAGAAGAAAAGGGACCCCTTCAGAAGGAACAGGTTAATGGGCAGCAATGAGCCAAAGCTAATGAAAGTGACATGATTGTCCTCCTAGAACCCAAGCAAAGATCCAGACAGGCAGAGAGCAGCTTGTAGCCCCTTGGGGGGTTGCTCCAGAGACGAGATGGTTAGTGTGGTGAAAGCATCGAGTGCCCCTGATCCTAGGGAGAGCTTTCCAACTTGGAGTTCCTCTGAGCTGGATTAACTGGGTGACCTGGGAGACAGAGTGGAAGAGGCTAATAATGAACATGAAATTGCAGGACCCAGAATCAGTTCCCTGAATTTTAGTATGAAATTGGTGGTGTGCAGGGAGAAGCAAACCTACATCCATCTTTCTTCTCAGGCAGTAATTCCAGGAGACTATGTGGGATGGCAGCCATGTTTCCTTTCCAGCTACAGGAAGGTTCATTCTCTATCTGTGGGGGAGAATTTAGCCTGCCATCTGCAAATGGGAGAGCTCTGGCTCAGTCTCTGGCCTCTGCCATAGTGCTGGCACTGGGACCCACAGGCCATGCCACGCCAAAACTGGGGCCAGGCTTCCACACTCCCTCTGAATAAAGTAGAGTGCATGGCCACCAGCAGTCCATGAGTATGCTTGCCCCTCCACAGGGAATGGTCCTGTAACCTTCTCAGTTCCTGACCTGGCTGGAAAGGGGAGACATGGGGCTGGGAAGCAAATTCTTTGCCAAAGAAACAGGGAGACTGAGTGACCCTGAAGGAGCCTGATCCTTCCCTGCCCAGCTTGACAAATCAAGAGGCACTCAGGGGACCTGCAGCAGAGGGATGGCCTAGATGACGCTGGAGGACTCTTCCTGCCTGAGGATACTTGGACTCCTAGATGTTCAAGGTGCTTCACAATCATGACCTAGGCAGGGAGGATGAGGGAACAGTAGTCACTCCTCAACTGGTAACTAAGCCTCAGGAACAGAAATTTCCTGCACCCCAGTCCAGCCATCTCTAAAGAATCTGTGGGGTTGAAGCAAAACCTGTGTTTGTGATAATTTAAAACCCCCACTAGATACGCAGGCTTTTCTTGAACCCTTTCAGCCTTGTCTCACCTCCGTACCTCTTCTCTTCACACAGCATGAGGCCTTCTCAGTACACCCCTGCCTTCTATGACCATGCATTCTGTGAGACCAAGCCTCCAGTGGCCATGTTTGGAGTTTGCTGAGAAGAGCCCTCTCCTCACAGGAAGAGGGAACAAGCCCCAGGGCCTGATGGAAGCCAGGACCCCGAGGAAGCCGTGTGAGGGCAGCCAGACTTGCACTTCTCCAACTGCTCCCCACTCTGCTACCACTTCTGGGAGCAAGTCCAAGGGCAGGGAGACCTGGGCTTCCTGGGGAAGGATGTCTCTCTGAAGGAAAAAAGGTCACTCATTCAATAACTGTTTCTCAAGTGTCTACTGTGTGCCAGGCACTGTTCCAGGCACAACTGCATACAAAACAGGCACAGTCCCAGCCTCATGGAGCTTACATTCCACAGCTCTTTACAGATGGTCAGAACTGGCCCAAGCCAAACAGCTCCTGAGGAACTAAAGCCTCAACAGGAGAAGTGAGTAAGGAGTGAGCTGAATTTTAATTCCAGGGTCCTAGCTGGAAGAGGAAAAATGGGCACAGGTTGTAACTCCAGCCCAGCAACCTTCCCAGAGGGCCTGCAAGGGTCGCTGTGCTGCTTGAGACCTCTCCTCCCTCCCTTTTCCACCCCTTCTTCCCCTCCACTTCCTCCTAGCCTGTTCCACAAGTCTCCAGCTAACTGCTCTAATACCGGCTTGGAGTCTTGAGTCAATGCCTGCCAAGAGGTCCTGATAACCTAGTCCCTTGATGCAGAGATCCCCAAACAGCCCCTGGGGACAGACATTCATAGGGAATGCTGACCTAAGTTCCAAAGGCTCAGATAGAGGAAAAGTAAACGGAGAAGCTTGGGAAGCAAGGAGTTAATGTTAGACTGCAACTACCCAGGTTAAACTACACAAGACAATGTGTGTGCAGGCTTCAGGCCGAAAGCCTGATATACGTCAGTGCTCAACAAATATCAATCTTCCTTCCTTTCTTCTCTCCTTGGTTCCACGAGACAATAGCTTCAATTTAAATGCCTTATTAATCATTCACAACATCACTGATAGTAATGATTCATAAAAATTCAGATTGTAGGAGGCTTGCTTCACTCTGCTAGCTTCAAATCAGAGAGCTACACGTCTCACCCTATGCTGGGAAAGGAAAGCGGCAATATCCCTTGCAGTTCTCTCATCCCCATTTAGGCTTTTACTTCAGATGATCTCACCCCTTTGGATGTCCTTGAGTGTCAATATGAGTGTTTCATCTGCCCTGAACGTGGCTGAGATAAGGGATGAACGATGTGACCATGCCTAGCCTTTCTAATTCTCACTTGTCTCTGGCTGCATTTCCAAGGGCCCCACTTGGCAGGCATTCGATAAGATGCCAAGGGACTCTCCCGATGCCTGTCCTGGGTCCTGGCATCTGCTCTCAGGCCCTGGCCTCCTCTCTGACCCTTTCCTGCTCCTCATTTTCTGCTAATGGATGAATGAATTCTCCCACGTGAATTCTCTTAGCACCTGCAAACGTGTGCTTTGATTTGGATGAAGCTTTTATATATTGCCATGGATTTAAAAAACACCAACAACAGTGAGCTGAAACTTGAATGTGATTAAACAATAGCTTCAGCTCAAGAACACTCAACCTCCCAGAGGAATTCTGAGCATGTAACCAGTTCTTTTTTGTGCAGGCAACTGTTGCCTGCCCCCCTCCCCAATTCTGAATTCCAGTGAAAGACAAAGTGAAGTTAATGTTTGGGGGAGAAAAGTGACAACGAGATGAGGTGATTACTTGAGAGGGTAGGAAGGAGCAGTTAACATTTTAAAATAATCAGTAAATACATCTTCTTCTTCTTAGACACCACCTACCATCATCCCCGGTTGGGCCAGAAGTGAAAAGCAGACTCCCCTTGCCAGTTTGAGTGTGCACAGGACTTGGTTCATTGCCCAGAAGACATGGGTGCAGAACCTGGCTTGCGTGCTCCCTTTGCTCTTTCCAGGCTTCCAGAGGTCTCCTGCCTGCCCCTGTCTCTTTCCCACCTCGCCTCCCAGTTCCTTTAAGCATTGATTTACTTCTCCCCTCTGCACTCTACTCAGAAGCTAGAGGCTGGGTGACCAAGGACACCTGGGTCCCCTTCCCTACCAGCTTTCCTTGCCCTATTCAGCCAAATCTTTTGGTTTCCGCCTTGGGGAGTCCCCATTTTTCTTTCCAGGCCCTCTTATTTGCAATTATCTGATCCTCTGTCAGGCTGCTGCTCTGAGTGGCTAATTTGCTTTATTATCTGGCTCCTGGGCTCAACAGGAAATACTCTGTCCATACTTAGGCTCCACTGTTCTGGCTGTAGCACACCTATCATTCTTGTAGACCTTTCCACATCGCACCCTGTCTGCCACTCAGCCTCACTCCCCACTTTTCCTTTTATTCGATTCCTTCATCTCCCTTTACAGTGTTTGGAAACTTGCTTTCAGTCAGACCAGTGGCACTTTTCTATATGCGTGTAGCTCCTTGTCTGACCTGTCTCTATACAGCCAGACTGAATTATTTATTAGCTGGCGTGAGCATGAACACTGACTGTATAAAACTACCAATGAGCATTTGATGAGCTGTTTCAGTATCTCTTATTGATGCTATTTTTCCAACTTGCTAAAATCCCACCAAATAGGAGTGGGGGTGGAGGACAAGCTGAGGATTGGAGACAAAAGGGGTAGACATTTGAACCCTGACTTTGTTACTCCCAGATTTGTGTGTCTAGTTAAAATGCTTGACTCTGATAGAAGAAAATTGTGATTTTTGTCCTCTGGTTTCCCAGACATCATAGGAGGACATATAGATCTTCATAAAATGTTATGGTGGTTTCTTTGAAGGTTTTTGGAGGAAGAAGCTGTCTGATGATGTTGCTCTATGCTCACTCTTCCCTTCCTGCCAGCAGGAAGCAAGTTTTCTGACAAATCAAAATCATGTGCAAACCCATTATGAAAGCAGGATATAAGGAAAAGGGAGGTAGCCCTTAGAGGTCTCTGTGCTGGGGAGGTCTGGCCTGTGCCCTCAGGAAATGTCCAGTCTAGAAGGGTGGACAGGTGGAGAGAAGGGCACATACTTGGGGACCCAGAAATAGCAAGTAAAGGTGGTAACACTTCTTCCGCGGAGGAAGTATAAGACAGTGACAGGGGCAAATGCAAAGGCTGTGGGCAGATGTGAGTACCCAGCCCGGCTTCTCCAGCCAGCACTGCTCCTGTGCACTGACCATCCCCCAGCCCTGTCTGGCTTTGCCGATGAGAACCCACAGTTCGCATTGCCCTGGGCCTCAGCTCTCCTCTTCCAAAGGGAATAGATGGAAACTTCATGACAACAGCCTGGGTCTGGGATCCCTGATTTCTGAGGCTACTACCTACAGAGAACCAAGGGCTACCTGAAGTCAAAGGGCCAGAAATTTCTGGCCCAGACTACTTTTCATCCAGAAAGTAACCAAGGCCTTCTCTGATAGTCAGAGAGGTGTCTTGGGATGCTGGTGTTTGTGGGCCCAGCTTGCTGTGGGGCTGACCCATCCACCCCCTTTCCTTCATGCTTGAAGAAACCTGAGGGTCCCTCCTGTTTTGTGTCACTCAACCGGAGCTGCTGCAGTAGGAAAAAGGAGGGATGTGAAGAGAAGGCAGGCAAGAAAGGTGGTAAGCTGCAAACCTGGCCATTCCAGTGCTAGCTGCTGAGCTTCTCTGAAAAGTGAAAAATTTCAGAAAAAAGCCAGGGAAACTTCAGATGTCACAACTCTCTGTACAGTACCCAGCACAAAAGAAGTTTTTTTAAAATGCCTGTTGGATGAGCTTTGGTGAAGCAATCCCTAAACCACTGCCCATTCCTCTGTCCCTCCTTTTTTCAGGCTGAGTTACCCACAACCTGTCAGAGATGAAAGCAAGTCTTCTCCTCATCCACAGGGGCTGGTTCTCTCTGCAGCCCATTTGTGACATTATAGAGCAGGATAATGCAATTGGGCTCAGCCACTTCCAAGGTCCCAGATCCCATCCCTGCTCAGCAGGAGGGCTAGATGGAACCTCAGGCCATGAAAATGAAAGCCTGAGAATGACCAAAAGGGGTGTTAATAAAAACAGTAAGGAGTGGCCCTGGAACTTGTACACACACACACACACACACACACACACACACTCCCACTCCCATTTACCCAAATTTGCAAAAACGCATCTTTTTCAGATACAAAGATACACACATAACACTCATAAAATCAGAGATGCACACTTTAAGAGCCTGATACTTATGTACTCCCCCACCCCACCACGTAATAGAAAGTCCTATGAAATCACACAACACCTCTACCAACCCCACCTTGCCCCTCCCTCCTTCAGGGTGGGTGTCTCCCAGAAAGCAGTCTAGCTGGGGCCCAGGGCTAGGGGAGTAACTGGCACCATTTGCATTTTTCCCAGGAAGAGAGGGGCACTTGCAGCCCCTGCACTTCATATCCCACAGACACACAGCCTGACATCCCGTCCTCTGGTTTGGGATGGCTGCTCTGGGAGACATGTTTCCCCTCTGTCTCTTCCCAGTCAATCCCATGTCATCCTGATGGCTCTTGGCTCCAGCCTATCCAACTAGATCCTTGGTCCCTGCACACAGCACAGCCTGGTACCCTTACTTACTCCCTCGCCACTATTCTTCCTCTGAGTGCCTTCTCAGCACCTCTTTTCAGCCTTTGCCCCACAGTCACCTCCTCCAAAAAGTCTTCTCTGATAAATCTGTTTTGTTCTAAATATTACGGCTCCTCAGCATTCAGGAAAAAGATTGCTTTTGAATTATTACTTGTTTTCTGCTTTTGCGTCAGGTCTGACTCCCCCTTTAGATAAGCGCTTCTTGATTCTCCAAACAGTGTCCCCTCCATTGAGGGTCCTGTAAGCCTGTCTTGGCAGTGGACTCAAGAGAGGGAATCCACTGTGTGGATGACATGATTTTCGAGACCTCTGCTATTGGTTTGCAGAGAAGTCTGATGGAGACCATGGCCCTTAGGAAACAGGAGCAATGACATAAGGCTGGAGCCATTTGGGTTCCAAGAGTTAAGAGCTTTTCCCAGAAATGACTGTCTAATTATAAGCATGGCCTCTGTGGCTCCCCGTCTGGTTTCCAAGGTAGGATATGCTTCTCGCTCATTTCCTTGAACTCTCTGAGGAGAGGCATCTTATGCCATAGAACAGAGGAACATGCAACAGAGCCAGCAAGGTGAGGACAGTCAGGCAGATGCCCTGGAGGGTGGGGGTCAGACAGGAGAAAAGAAGAGGGAAAGAGGGGAGGAAGGGAGAGGTGGAGTCGAAGATAGTAGAAAGAAAGGTAAAAAGGGCGTTGGGGAAAGTAATAAGAAGAGGAAGGAAACAGAAAAGGGAGAGAAAAACAAAGACTGACCAAAAAAAGGAGCTATGACAGAATCAGAAAGTAAATGACCAAAAAGCGCAGACTAAGATAAGGACAAAACAATAAGAACTTGTCCATCAGAAGCTTCAAGAAGGGGGTGGCCCGGTGGCTCAGGTGGTTGGAATGTGCTCCTGACACCCAGGTCACCAGTTCGATTCCCACATGGGCCAATGAGCTGTGCTCTCTACAGCTAAGACTGTGAACAACAGCTCCTCTGGCTGGGCTGCCGTGGGCTGCCGTGGGTTGCTGTGTGCTGACGTGTGCTACCATGAGTGGCTGGCAGCCGACGAGAACTGCTGTGGGCGGCTGACTGGTGAAGTGCAAGGCTCATAATACCAGCATGAGCCAGGGAGCTGTGCCCTACAACTAAACTGAGAAGCAATGGCTTTGAAAACGGGGGATGGGAGGACAACTGATATGGAAGCTGGGAATTTTAGGATTTTAGCACCTATTATGGACCATTCTGTATGGATCAGGAAACCCCAAAGTAGAGAGGTGAAGTAACCCAGCTCAGTCACACAGCTGACATGTGGGAGGAGGGCTAAGGTTCAAATCCTGGTCTGTCCAAAGCTTGTGCTCTTGGTATAAGCTTCCCCGGCTGTTCTGCAGCTCTTTCCCACCTTCCTAGCATTTCAGCAAGCGTGGACTCAGTGCCTGCTACGTCCCCGCACCACCATCAAAGTAATCTCTGCCCCATCCTGGCCAGGATGACCAGAGTTCTGATGTTTGATAGCTTGGTCTTGAATCTCCACCAGGCTAGTAGGATCCCTCTAAACTGTAAATAATTGTCCCTTTGCTTCAAGGTCATGCTCAAGTGACCAACAGGGATGGGAAGGAGTTTCAACCTCTTTCTCAGTCACCTATTCTGGACCCATCAACCCCCAGTTAGGGACATTTTCTTATGGAAATTCTTAGTCAGCTCCAAGTCTCTGGTCCTTCATAAAACATTTGTCTGGGGAAGATGGAAATAAACAAGGAAGAAGGTGGTTGAAAAGTTGTCTGGAGTTTGTGCTTTTCTCCCAAAGGCCCGTTTTCCCCAAAAGGCCACAGATGTCTCTTCCCCTGCTGACAGCTCACACAGTGGTACCAGGGGTGAGGGGGGTGAAAAGAAAAAGACTGATCTGTGAGAGGAGAGGCATCTGAGTGATGACTGGACAAATGCTACAGAAGCCACTGCCCAGCATCCAGAGCAGAGGTTCTCCCTCCTCGCACAGACTCAGGACTTCTTAGAGAAGTAATACCTTCCTGAGACCAAGCTGGGCGAAGGGCAGGGAAAAGAACAGGGCCTGGGTTTAGCTCGGGTCTTGAGTCTTCCCTCTTTAGAGCTTTAAACTTAGACTAGAACATTGCCAATTTCCAATGGACTATCGAAGTCTTGCCTAGAGGCTGGGGGAAGAATTCAGTGAGCTCTCAAGGTCGCTAAACAAAACTATATTACGAACTAGTCAGACTTACAAAAAGATACAAACAACAAGATCATGAACATATGTGCAGCCCTTCTGAGCTTAAACAAATACACCGCTAGAATACCATTGGAGACCCTGACTACTTTCCCTGGTGACATGCTCCTCTTCCTACCCCAGGTGACCTCTCTTCTGAATTTGGTATTTACGCCCTCTAGGGTATTCTCCACTTCAGGATTCCTGTCCGTTCCATGGGAATTGGGCCCAAAATGTCCTTCTGTTTGCCTTTTGCATCAGGACTCCATTCACCTGGGGCTGCCTGATAGGTCTCCCCTCCTGCCCTGCTTTGCTCTCTCCCTTCCCAGATAGCTGAGCAGACAATGAATATTTATGTGAATGCACCAGGCCTGCTGGACAGGGAGGCTCAGCAGACAGAGGCAGAGTCATCATCTCCAATGTGGGCAGGTTTTAACTCAGACACAAAACAGGTGCCCCAGATGCCTGGTACCTCAGGCTGGGCTGAGGTCAGCATAAGCCAGAGCCAACCAGGCCCTGTGACTCCAATGGTCAGGTCTGATGTGCGCTCCTTGTCTCACCGCAGCTTCTGCCAGAGATTTATGGATCCTGCTTACTCTGGTGGTTGGCAGGGTGCAACCCCTGGATGAGGCTGAGGGGAGAATAATAAGCAGCTTATTTCCTGCCATGGACACAGCAGCAGCATAGCTACCTGGCTGGAAGGTAGTTTGGAAGAGAGACCCACCGCACCTTAGGGCCCCAGTCCACTTATCAGCAGCCCTCTCCTCCCTCATTACAGGTCACTCTCCTGAAAGGACACCTGCTCTCCAGCATGCCACATGGGTCACTCCGCCTTCTCTCAGTGTGGCCTCCAGGTTCTGGTCCCACTGGCGAGGCTCCATCCTCCTCAGATAGCCTCCTTGGCCCTGCATGCTCCTCTCCCACATTCCTTCAGTTTTTACACAATGAATTGGCACAATGGTAATTTACTCTTCTGAAAGTACAGCCTCATGTGCTATGAATTATCTTCCTACCACACTGTAAACTTCTAGAGAGCAGAAACCATGGCTGTTCCATCGGGGCATCTTTCACAACCATTTTCATAAGTTGATTCATAAGTGTTTGTTGAATGACTAAATGATTTCTGCCTCCCAGAGCCCTCCATAGCTGCCTGAGAGTTTCTCAAGGATGGAACCACCCAAGTCTTACCTTTCTTGGAATTTCCCAATAAACAACATCCATTTCTGATTGTCGGATGAGTGGAGAAAAGCCCCAGAAAATTCTCTGCACCTTGCCCCCTCAGCTTCTCTTCCCACCCACTGCTCACCTGCCCACCCATAGAAATCGGCCCCCTCCCTGAGCAGCAGGAGCAGCAGCTAGTATAGCTTCATCATGTGCCTCTGAACCCCTGGCTGGTCCAGTGTGGTTTGATGGGCCTGATTTGAGGGTTGGTCTACCCATCTGCCAGTCTTCATAGTGTTTGTATTAAAACCATCCAAAGACAACAAAAGCAAGCTATATGCAGCTTTCCTGCTTTCATATTAACACAACACTTCCACCATATATTTGATCTTCATAGGTGTATCTCCATTCTACAGATGAGGAAACTGAAACTTAGAGAGATGGAGTAATGGATCTGGAGCTCTCAGTTTGGACTCCAGTCTACCGGGTAGCCCTGACACCCCTCCACCTCTCTCTTCCTCTGATGTAGGCTCCCACAAAGCACAACCTCCCAGAAAGGCAGTGCTGCCTCTGAGCTGGATATAAAGGTTTTTGAGGATAATTGAAAGCTTCTTGGAAGAAAGAAGACTGAGATGGCCTAAGTCTGTGCAAGGCTGGGGTTGCCCTTGGGGTTTCTGGACAGCAGGAGACTTTTGGTGGGGGGACCTGGCAGGTCCTGACGGGGCCCAACTCTGCCCAGTCCAGGGGGTACTGCTGCTGAGTCAGCACTCGCCATCTGACCAGCTCCCTGCAGCCTCCCAGCCATCAGTACCCAGAAGTGAGCAGCACCCAGGCTCTCCTTGTCTTGGTTTCTCCAAGGGCCCACGTGGTTACAGCTGCCATGTTCTGAGCACTTAGCATGTGTCATCACATGTCTTCCCTAGTGAAAGAATTCATAAGGAATGAGAATCTATTTACATATGAGTCAACTGAAACTTAACAAGTTTAAGTAACTTGTCCAAAGTAAGCTAGTAAGTGTCAGTGTGCAGATTCAAATTTATGTGTTTCTAACTCCAATACCAGCAACCTCTCCACTATACTGCTTTTGGTAAACTGTCATCTCTACCTTCCAGCTTATTAAGACTGCACCATGCCTAAACCAGGACATTTCTTTTTAATTTTATTTCTTTATTTTTAATAGAAAATATATTTAAAAAGTCCAACACTTCTATGTTACCAAAGAGTATAGCATGAAAAGTTTTCCTCCATTCTTGAGCCTCAAAAATGTAGTTACTCTTCCCAGAAGCAACCCACGTTATCTGTATCTCCTTCCATATATACATTATGCAAAAGAAGTCATTATGTATAAATATTCTTTCTCCCACCCTTTTAAAACAAATAACAGGATCTTATACACATTGTTCTGTGCTTGCATTTTTTTTTAACTAAACAGTGTGTTCTGGGAATTATTCCATATTTATACAGACAGTGCTTTTCATTTCTCCTGATGACTCCAGATTATTCCATGGTCTATGAATCTATTGAACGAGTCTCTTATGATGGACAGTTACATCATTTCCAATCTCGTGCTAGGAAAAAGAATGTTGCAGCGACAAACTCTGTTTATAACGACATTGTGCACATGTGCAAGGACAGCTGTAGCATAAATTCCTAGAAGTGAAATAGCTCAGTAAGTAAGTTCTGGAATGAAACATTCCCAAGGGGAAGCAGAATAGAATTGTGAAGAGTAGCCTGGTATCTTTCACCCTACCTTTGCCACCTCCAACAAGATGTGTAACCTCACTAATCCTTTGTTTCCTAGTCTGTTACAGTATTTGCCTCCTTGTAGGGTAGCTTTGAGGGTTCAAGTAAAAGAGGTAATGTATATAAAATATCCAGTACAAAGCCTGGCTCATGGAGGTATTGATGAGATGGAGCCATGATCATTTCCCCTGCTCACCCCTTCCTGGGACAGTGCTTCTCCCACTGACCTGTCCCTCTCACCCTCTTCATCCATGCTTCTAGCGATACAGGATGATCTATCTGCCTGCTATCCCAGTTCTTTGTATCATTCCATGTGTCTCTTGTCCCTGCAAGACAGAGACCCCCCTACTCATTTCTGAGACACCCTCACTGCCATCAGTGGTCCTGGCACGGAGCAGATGCTTGGTAAAAATTTGCTGACTTGCAATCAGTTCAGGAAAGTAGCCCTCACGGCTCAACCTCCCAGATTCTTTGTACTTGAGCAAAGAGAGGCAAGGGTCACCTCCAGCCAGCAGGCTAAAGAGGCGGCCAGCCCCCGTCTCCAGCTTGCTGAGGTTTGGTAATCAGGAAAAGTTTCTGACTGTGGCATATTTAAAACCCCAGCTTCTGCACCCCCATCTATCACAGCCACCCACACACCGGAGCCTGGTATAAAGCGTTCTGATACTCTCCCGCTGGCGAGGGGGTGGAGAATCCTCCCTGGCTCCTGGCCATCCCCTCCCTCGCTTGTCCCCAGTTTGGGCTGCACACCAACAGGGAGATCATCGCGAGGGACTGTTGCCCAGAGAGTATAGGGAGGTGGGAGGAAAGCATTTTGATTTCTTTGGGAGCATAAATACTTTTTTAATTGCTGTCAAAGGCAGCTCCTTGGGAATGTATTATTGACAGTGATTGAAATGCAAGAGGGGAAAAGCAGCAATCCCTCCTTTGTTGGTAGCTGTCCTCCCTCTCCTGGCCATCCAACCTACACTCTTCCCTCCCCTGATAGCCTTGGGGCCTGAGCCTCCCACTCCTTAGAGCTGGGGGGCATGGTTTCCTCCTCTCCCCACCTTCTCTTTCCCACTTCTCTCCGCACCTGCCTTCTCTTTCTTGTCTCCCCCATTGTTCCTCTGTGCCCCTTTTTCCTTTCTCCTTGGTCTGTCTCTTTTCTGTCTTGCAGTAGCTTTGTTGCCCTCACTCTGCCTCTCCCATCAGCCTGTCTTTCTGGCTTTCCAGCCTCACCTCTTGCTTTCCTTTTCTTTGCTTTTATATACCTTGGCTCCCCACCGTTATCCTAAATTTCCACCATTTAGCCCTTCTTTATTTTCTCTTCTCTTTTCCTTTACCATTCTAGCTCCTCAAACCACCACATTCTCTTTCTTGGCCTCTCATTCTCTCCCTTTTTTGTTTGGGGCCTTGAACCCTGTTTTTCTCTCTCCAGTCAGGAGAGAGGTGGTGCTATTTATGCGGTGTGCCCTAACCCCCAAGCCTGGGGTACAGAAATGTTTATTTCCCCCCTCCTCTTGTACCCAGGTCTCCACCCGTTCCTCAAATTCCCAGCCTAATCCTTGGTTTGTGCCAACTGGTCAGGTGAACTTCCATCTATCTTACTGGCTCTGTTTGGGGCCAGTACTAGCAGAGCCCAGAGAAGCTGTCCATGAAGACACCGGGTGTAGAAAACCCCAAACTCCTTCCTTCCCTTAAGCGAGGAAGCAGGTGGGGGTGCGGAGGGGGAGGTGTCTCATCCTTGGCCATCAGCAGGTTCTCCCTGCAGGCAGTCTGAGCTTTTCACCCCTCACCTTTGCACTGGAAGCTACCAAGGGCTGCAGTGTGGGCTGGATACAGGTCCTCCAGCGCCTGCGCCTTTAAGAAAGCACAAGGCTTCAGGCACCACCAGCTCCTCTCCTTCCTTCCCCCAGCTGGGGGGAAGGGAACAAAGATGGAGATCCCCACTGAGGCCCCTACAGACAAGCTCATAAATAATGGCTATCTTCCCATGGGGACAGGAACTGTTTTGCTCTCGAGGAGCCTGGGAGAAAGGAGACAGGCTCATTTATCTATTTCCTCCTGTGCTCTCGCCAACCAGCAAGAGAACACGCCTCTTTTTTCTTCTTTCCTGGCCCATTTCTCCTTCCCAGAATCTGGGAGAAAAATAAAATGGGGTGAGGAAGAGGAGGGAGTCCTGGTCTCCTGCTTCCCCTGAGGCTTTCAATCATCAGGCCCCACATGGCCACCCACAGATGTTTGCTGCAGCTACTAAGTGCTGTGGACTGAGAGCAGCAAAGCACACCCAAGCTGCCCCAAGGTCACCTTTCACCCCACAGAGCAGGGGCCTTGGTCAGACCCTCATGCCCACACCCCAGTGGACAGAGCTGTGGACCCAAAAGTAATTGTTGCAAAAGCAAATCTAGTTGCTTATGCTATTAGCATAGTTTTACGTTTGAAACCAAAATGCAGTGAATTTCCCCACATTGTTTGACAGTCCCCCAATTCCTGCTTCTCCTCCCCTGTGCTGGGCTGCAGCAGTCCCATCTCTCCTCCCAGAACAGCTCACCTCTGGATACCCCATGCCCTACCAGTCTAGCCAGATCACAGAGCCCACTGAGTCTGGTTCAGCTCAGCCAGTCTGACCCTCCTGACGTGGTTCTACATCAGTGCATCCACCTGCTTTTCCTCCGTGGCCTTGGCAGCTGGTGCTTGAAGCTGTGGGATCAGATTTCTCCCGAGTCTCTGAAGCTGCACCTTCTCGCGACAGTAAACCACAGTCCCACCCTCACTCGGCCAGGCCATCCTCAAGCCTACAGCGACTTACCTGAAGGACATACCACTGCCCCATCTCCTAACCAAAACCAAGGCAGACTGGCTGGGACCCTAGGCTACCTTAAATACTGCTATGGGGTTCTGCTAAAACCAGGCCTGGCTCCTCATGAAGATGAGGGGAGGTGGCCAGGAGTCTGGAGAAGCATTGCTGTCTCTGTCCTAAACGTCACTGCAGCAATAACAATTAATAAACAATTACCAAGGGTATTCAGCAGGTGGCCAGACCTGGGTCCACCTGTGGGCACCTCTGTTGTCACCCTGTGCTTCACCAAGCTAGCACCTTTCACCACCAACAGGACTGCTGAGAGTTACTGCCTTTCCAGTGACACTTGATTGCTCTGCCTCTCCTGCTTGCTGTTTTTTGTCTCTCTCCCCGAAATTCATTTCTGTGCCTCTGTATTTTCTCTCCATTTCTTCATTTCTCTCTCCTTCAGACCATCGCTGCCTCCTTTCTTTCTCCCTCTTCTTTCCCCCTCAAATTCTCCCAGCTTCCTCTGGCTTCTTCCCTTCCCCCAAATCCACATCACCTTCCCTCCTGTGACTATATTTAGCTCAGAGCTAGGGGTTTAGAATGGAGCTGGAGCTGGCATCTAGTCTTGAAGGGTCTGGCAATGTTTCCATAAGAGGCTCAGCTGGGATGAGTTTATAACTGAAGCTGTTTCCTTTCCTTAGGCAGCAGGCACGGAGGGGACCTCCAGTACACACTGGACTGTGCTCCCAGAGGTGGGCAAGCTCTTCAAAAGATAACTGAACTGCAAGTTAATTCAGAAGTTGGCTCTGGGGCCCAGGAGACCAGGCAAGCCAGGAATGTGTCATGGATTAGGGCCTCCGGGAGCCCGAGGACAGAGCCCTTCCTAACTATAGAGAGAGCCAGTGGTTCTTCGTAATGTGACATGAGGAACTTTGAAAGAGCCCTTTCCCCAAAGCATCTCACCAGCCTGCTGTGGTGTCTGTAATCCCCACCACAATAGCCAGATCTTTATGTTAAACCAATCAACCCATCTAGAACTCCTCTTGTAGAGTCATATCCAACATCTGAGGAATACTTTACATTTAACTGCATGGTTTGAACACACTACAGCTTTTCATCCTCACAATTATGAGATCAGGATAGAGAACTAGAATGTTGATGTAACTTGCTTGAGAAACCCAGTTTAACAAGTGGTAGAGCTTGAACTTGAACTCAGATCTTTTATCTCTAACTGTTGCACTCCTTTCAATGTAGTGAATGCTCCCTCTTCCTCCACATGACCCACCCCTGTAGGCCATAAACCACCAGGAGCCCCAGCTGTAGGATCAGAGACCTGGTTGGAATCCTGGTGCTACTACTTAGTGGTACATCACCCTGAGCAGGTTGCTTCACTTCTGAGTCCCATGGAGGATTGTTGTGAGAGTTAAAGGAGATTATGTGCACAAAAAAAGGGACTCTGTAATAAATCTGACAAGTTCAGTGACCTAAAATAACGTCACAGAGTGATCTGATCATAAATTCCTAACTGGGCAGGTCATGGTGAGTAGTCACGCCCCAGGCCTATAACTTCTTTAGTAAAAAGTTTATCTTGGCCTTGAGCAATCCCTGTTCATTATTCTTGTGCATCTAGGTTAACACACCTTTGAAATGCCAGAATAATCCTCTTTTTCAGAATGCTGGGGGTGTAACCACCCTCAAGCGTAACAAGGGAGCACACGATCTTGTTACCTGTATACCATCCCTATTTCTGTAAATGTTAAATATTGACTATCTTGTACCCACCAATGTGAAAGAAGTATATCTCTTCATTTTAATTTTTATCCAATCATAGAGATGTCCCTGCCTTGCTTTCTCTGCCTCCATAATCTACTACAAATGGATTTCATGTAATTTTCCTTACATTCCCTACTTTGATTCCAAATGCATAAAAAGAACTGCCAAACTGCCATTCTCCAGAGCATTTTGAGATCTTGCTTCTGGCATGTCCTCGGTTTGGCTCGGTATGACAAAATTTTCTATAGGTTTGGACATTCTTGTGTCAACATTCTAAATGGTTGACACATAGTAGGTGTTCAAAAAGAGTAAATAGTATTACTGGTATGTTAACATAGAACACAGATCTCTGAAAGCATGGGACATGGGACAGTCACGTTTTAAGGGAAAGGATAGCGAGGATCTAGAGAGGTGTGGAGTATGGGAGGGGAGGGCCGAGCAGCAGTTCTGGTTGACATATAGCAGGTGCATAGGGGCAGGAGAAGGGAGGTCATTCAAATGTCAACTGTGTAGTCCCAAATGTGGATCCAGAACATTATGTTGTATAAACACCATTTGCATCTATCCATTCATCTGCTCTTAAGGGTTGGAGGATGGCTTGGAGTGAGAGACAGGGCTAGCATTATAATCCCCCTTTTACAAATGTGGAAACTGAGATCCAGAAAGGTCATAGCTAATTATTTCATTAATTTACTCATGCTTTAATCAGATATTTAGTGAGTGCCTACTATGCGCAGGTACTGTGTTATATACCAGGCATACTCAGTGACATTTAGAATGGGATGCCAAGGTCAGTATGCCCAGGCCCATGAGTTCTGTATGATAAGACCACTGTGCAGCCTTCAGACCAGTTACTGGTTCAACTGGTGGTAATTGGTAGTTGAGTCTGAGCAGGCAGCACAGACACAGCCCTATATGGACCATCTCCAACCCTTTGGCCTTTTCCATGTCTGGCTTCAGAGGGGCCCTGTCATGCAGGGTGTCATGCGGAGTCTCAGCTCCCACTCCCCACATAAGAACACAGGATATGGTGAGGCCAAAAAGGAACACCCACGGAGCCATAGATAGGAGAGTCATACCACTATAGTCTCCCTAGCAGCTCGGTTAGAGACACAGGAAACAGGATCGATCCACATGACCTGCAACCCATTGTCTGTTTCTCTGTCAACCAACCAACCCCACTTGCTAGCTGCAATCCGCCCTGCTAACTGCAATCCGCTCTTGCTAGCTCAGCCACCATCTTCTTGCTAGCCCCCCATTTGCTGCTAACGTAGCCACGGCAGTTATATTAGTGGCCAATGGCTCACTGGTGATAGCTGACAGCCAACTAGCCACAGCTGATGGCCATCCAATCACAGTTGGTGGCCATTTACTACCTGAGTGAGCACCTTTCCATGTGAGGGAGAGAGCCTGGAAAGTGCATTCCTGGCTCTGTCCCCACAGGCCTCATTGCAATGTTTCTTTGAAATGTGGACAAAGAACAGCAGAATGAAGGGAACTTGAGTCAGGAGAGTTCTTGGCTTCTTGGACACTTCTAGGTTTGTCATGCGGGAGACCCTGCTCTCTGCGCCATTTGTCATGCAAGGTGGCCTGTGGGGCCTCTAGTCCTGCTCTCCACATAAGAATGCAGGACATGGTGATGCCAAAAAGGAACACCCACGGAGCCATAGGTAGGGGAGTCACTCCACTATAATCTCATTGGAGGCTGGAATCATATGACCTGCAACCTGCCGTCCACTTCTCTGCCTGCCCACCAACCAACTCGACTCTCAACTCTCCAACCAGCGCAGCCGCAGCAGTTATATCAGTGGCTAATTGGCTAACTGGCTACAGCTGATGGTCAGTTAGCCACAGCTGATGGCCATCTACTACCCGAGCCAGCACCTTTCCACGTGAGGTCGTGAGCCTGGAAGCTGCTCTCTGGGACTCTGTCCCCACAAGGTTCTTCAGCTTTCTAAGCCCAAACCACAAAACCACATATACCACCCGGTGGGAAAATGGCTGCTCCCTGGGCTTAGAACCCCAGAGTTTGGACTTAGTCCAGAGCAGGGCTTCAGAGACTTAAGGTCAAACAGGGGACAGGTAGAGAGAGATATTCCATTCTACCCTTTCCTCTACCTTTCTGGAAAAAGGGAAGTTACTTCCCAACGTCTCTCTTTTATGCTACCCCTATATCTTTCTCCTGGGCTGGGAATGTCATTTATAACATGAGATAATGTGGATGGGCTAGCGGGCAGGGGAACAAGAAGAGTTGTTCAGGAGTTGTAAATAGGACCAGGTGTGAGGACAGAGCCAGGAGTGCAGTTTCCAGGCTCTCGGCCTCACGTGGAAAGTGCTGGCTCAGGTAGTAAATGGCCATCAACTGTGATTGGATGGCCATCAGCTGTGGCTAGCTGGCCATCAGCTGTAACCAGTGAGCCATTGGCCACTAATATAACTGCCATGGCTACGCTAGCAGAAAATGGGGGCTAGCAAGAAAATGGGGGCTAGCAAGGGAGGATTGTGGATTGAGGGTTCCAGAGAGGCGAATGCCGCCAGCGAGAATATAGTGGTATGACTCCCCTATCTATGGCTCCTTGGGTGTTCTTTTTGGCCTCACAATGTCCTGCGTTCTTATGTGGGGAGCAGGACCAGAGACCCCACCTGACACCCTGCATGACACCATGCATGGGGGCGTGTTGCCTGACTGGATGTGTAGTTTCCCTAAGTCTCATTCATCCATTCACCCATCCATTCATCCATACACCCATCCATTCATCCATCCATCCATCCATCCAACCATCCATCCATCCAATCATCTAATTTATTGGGCACCTAAAAAAAAAAGTGCTTACATCTGTTTTCCCTCGTTCTCTTGCTTCTTTCTCTTCACCAGATCCACAGGTAGGAAGTGGGGAGACTTTCTAGAAGTCATCTCTTCCTTCATCTAATGCTAGGAAGAAAGAACTGTGCTCACTTCCTCAGCAGATAAAATGATTTCCCCAGGTAGTTTGTGCCTGTAGTGAACAATCTTTGCTGCCCATAAGCTTTTATTATGTTTGAAGTGAAGATCTCCTGCACCATCTAAGCTGCATTAGCCACCCTTCCCCAAACCCGCTATTTCTCCTCTTTGCTGTTCAATTTTTTATTTGCTTCCTTATACACATGGCCTCTTAGAAAGAACTGTGCACCTGGGAGTCAGAAAGCCTCATTTTGAATTCCAGCTCTATCACTCACAGTGGAATGACCACAGCCTTAAATTCTTTGAGCCTCAGTTTCTTCATCTGTAAAATGAGTACAATAATACCCGGTTGTTGTGAGGATCAAATGAGATAATGGATGGGAAACAGTTTTGTAAATTGTAGACTGCCACACTCTTGTGAAGGCTTATCATTAGTTTCTCTTGTTGGCCTCTAAAGAAAGAAGAGCTGGGAATGCAGGAGGACTCCAGGTCAGAGTCCAGACTGAATCCTAACTCTGCCATCTGGCTCCCCAGGCAACTTTGGGAAAGCCACATAACCTCTCAGCCTCGGTTGCCCATCAGTAAGGGAGAACTCATTAGACCCATTTGCCTGCTTCAGCCCAGGAGAGGAATTGCTCATAAACAGTGATTGCTCACTCTCTTTTTAGAGACTCTTTGAGCTCACCACCACCAGTTACTGTTTTTTGAGCACACATGAGGCACTCTCCTGGGCTGGATAAACAGACCTATCAAAGGCGTAGGCCTTGCCCAGGATAAGCAGCCAACATAGCCGAGTCCTGCCAAGGAGCAGAGCAAGGCACCATCTCACCACATGTGCACCTCTGCTCCTGAGCAGAAATGACAGCTGGGTCTCACACCTGGCACAGGTCACTAACACCCAGTGAGACCCTAAGTGGCCAGAAAGAAGGAAGGGCTTCTTCCTCATGTCTGGGTCTACTCGGCTGCCTAAGGCTGCCGATTTCTGCTTCTCAACATCTCTGGCAACTGTCCGTTTGAGCTCGTGCCATCCTTGCTTCTCTCCCATCCATCCCACTCACTGCTGTCAGATTAATCTTCCTGAAATACTACTTTAGCCTCAGTTCCTTGGCACCCTCAGTGATTCTCTATTGCCTAAAGAGTAAAGTTCAAGGTGGATACAACAGGACACTTCAGAATTGGAGGAATCCTGGCTCTGCCCTCCATGAGTGTTAGTTTTCTCAACTGCAAAATGAGGCCAATAGTACTGATATCTACTACGATGGTTAAACTTTAAAATATATGTAAGGCACTGTGCCTAGCTTGTAGAAGTTATTCATGACAGTAGCCTCCTTACACTCTCCTTGGTGTTCCTTCCTTTCACATCTCCTCCAGCAAGAGGCACAGTGTGTGCCTAATTGCATGGCCACCTGGGAATTCTGAGAGACTGACACTGATAACAAATATGTCATATTTCTAAGGGCCAGGAGGGCACTGAGAAAGAAGCTTTGAGATTGATGATCAGGCTTAAGGCTTCAAACAAAAAGGGAAGATGAAGTCTGCCCCACGTACTGTGAGCATGGGGAGTCCTGGGAAGGCGGACGACTCACACTGAGATAAGGACAAGTGTTCTTGATGTTTAAGAAAGACTTTTTTAGGTAACTGAGCATATCTCTTAAGTGACCTTGGTTCAGCCCTTGGAGAACCCTGTCCACATTCTTTTAAAAAAGAGACTATAAAACCAAAACAACAGGCAGCATTAGCTGCAGAGCTCTTGCTCCAGCAGCTGTGAAGAACAAGGACATGGGGACAGTGGCATGGCGAAAGCAGCAGCAGCAACAACATCGAGATGACTTCATTTACTACATTATTAAAAATCACAATGTCTGCCAAGAAAAAGTATGAGTCACCAGAACCCACAGGAAAGATGGGTCAGAGATGTGTCGGGTGCGGTGGGCAGCATGACATGGTGAGAAAAGCAAGTGTTTTGAGGACCCACAAGTTCAGATCCTGACATAGCTCTGGGGCCTTAAACTCTCTGAGCCTCAGCTTCCTTATCTTTAAAAATGGGGAATAATGATAATGCCAATTATGTGGCACTGTTTTGGTAAGTAAATAAGTTAATCTGTGTAAAAGGTTTTATTATTACTTTTTAAGATTTTATTGGGAAAGGGGAACAGGACTTTATTGGGGAACAGTGTGTACTTCCAGGACTTTTTTCCAAGTCAAGTTGTTGTCCTTTCATTCTTAGTTGTGGAGGGCGCAGCTCAGCTCCAGGTCCTGTTGCCATTTCTAGCTGCAGGGGGCGCAGCCCACCATCCCTTGCAGGAGTCGAACCTAACCAGCAACCTTGTGGTTGAGAGCCCACTGGCCCATGTGGGAATCGAACCGACAGCCTTTGGAGTTAGGAGCAGAGTTCTTGATTTTCCCCAAAGTTGGAGAAGGAAGTGTCTCATGTTCTCATCTTCTGCTGCCCCTGACAAGAAACTTTGGCTTCAATTAGACTGACCTCAGTGCTGATATTCTTCCAGGAAAGGACCTCTGGGCCTCAATGTCAGCCCTTACTCCTGGATCCTTTAATACATCCACATCTGCATGAACTACTGATGGCCTTTACCGACAACCCCAGCACCCAGTCATCTCCCCATCCTCTCAATCCCCACAGCACTGCCCTGTTGGTCCACTCAACAACAAATCACCGACCACTCTGGGACATTCTCATAGCATTCACATCTTCTTGTATTATGTTGTTGATTAATTCTTCATGGGTGTAAGTTTTCACACCCAGTAACACTGTAGATTTTCATCGCTCTTCCTCCAGCTACAACTAAGCTAGGCACATACTGATGCTAAAGCTATTTTGAATGAGTGGATGAGCTGAGCTTAAAGCACTAGGATAATGATATCAGGGCTTAGGGTCCAGGATATAGATGGCTCTCAGAGTCCAGGCCACCCATGCTGTTGCTCCGTTACTGGTCTATCAGGAATGGGATGAGCAGGCATGAATGAGCCTCCTACCACATTAGCCAGATGCCCTGCAGAGGAGGCTCAGAGCCTTTTCCATATCACCTTACTGCTTTCCATCTAGTTCAAGGTCACTTGGGCCTGTCGGAAAGAAATAACCAGATGGAGCCAGACTAAGACAGGTGAGGCTGGGGAAAACCTCAGGCAGGCTAGGAATACAGTCCAAGTAAACTGTGTCTCTGTGCTAATGTGAAAGTAGATACTACTGGTGATCTAATCAGCCTGATAGAGCACAGCAGCCGGCAATGCAGGGGCAGCCAATTGTGTGGAGTGCATGAGGGATGGTGGCCACCAGGAGCATTTCAAATGCAGAAGGATCGCAGCCAAGACAGCACCAAGCTGGGCAGGCACCTGTGGACTGGGCCATGCCCAAGCTAGAAAGGCACTGGTTCCCATTCTGACTGGAAAAGGGGAGACCAGTCTGGAAAAGGCTGTCAGAGGGGAGACCGGGGCCTCGGGGGCACGCTGCCTCATTAGGCCCAGGGTGGAACATTCTTCAGCTTCCCTCCCTCAGGCGTTTGCTGGTTAGGATGTTCTTCTCTCATCTAAGCACAGAATCTCCAGATGAATACGAGGCCAGAGGGGAGAAATATCGCGGAGCTGATTAATACAAGTCCTGATTCTCGCAATGGCAATTCAAACACTGGGCTGGTCAGAAGCCCCCAGCACCAGGAAAGATGGAGGGAGCAAACGGAAGGAGAAACTGAGAAATCTGTCTGCAATACACCAAAGACTAGGCTTCTGTTAGTCTAATGCCTTACAATAATATCTTGTAGCAAGAGAAATCCCCTAACGGTATGACCTGTCTAAAATATGACCTTTAGATTTGATACGAATACCTACTGAATTCCAGGTCCCTTTGCTCTTGTGGGTAAAGTCACCCCCAGCTGATTCTCTGAATGGTGGAACCTTGGATACAAAAGGATAGGAGCAAGGAGTCCACATATACCAGGGTTTTGAGGAAAAGAAGATAGTTACCTCAGTCTTAGGAATCAGAAGGTACAGTGTGAACAACTTCTCAGGATGTACGCTTAACCAACTGCTACTCCCTCACTCAGTCTTAGCCACCTAATGTCCTTAGGGCTATTCCTGGGATTTAATGTAGCTTGTCCCTCTCCCTCGCCCAACTGAGGTCTCCTAAGGCACACTGCTTTGCCTCTGGGTCCCCCTATGGCCTCACCTACCCTATCAAGACAATACTGTCTAGAGGCTTGCCCTTCCTCCATCATGGACGCAAGATAACATACTGATCCTGATAAAATCAGATTAAACCAAGCTCCAGGGACAACTTTGAAGTAGAAGTGAAGTTTTAAAAGGCCAACATATACCAAGAGATATAGGAGGAAGAAAAATTCACTCCTGTTCCCTGGGGCTAGTTGGAAGGAGCAATTTTATTTTATTTTTTTTTTAAATGAATATGGGCCTCAGATCCAACATTGGTCAGGATCTTTCCCATTGCAATTTAAAAAAAACCCAGATACACCTGGCTTGAGCTGAATACATGAGTATATCAGGCTTGGCTGCATACAGAGCTTTCAGGATGTGGTCAAGACTGATTTCTCTCCACATGCAGCTGGACTTTCTACTTTGGCTGTACTCTCAGGCAGCATTGGCAAGATGGCCCCCAGCAACTCCAAGGGTTAACTCAACCAACTTCAATTCCACTGGAAGGGAATTTGACCAAAGTCCCATAATTGAGTTGCTTTGCCTAGCTTGGGTTACATGCCCACTCCTGGAACCAGGGATGGGTTCAACTGCTCTCAAACTGCAAGATCTTAGAGAGCAGAGATTTTTCTAAGAAAAATCAAAGTACTGTTACCAGAAGCAGACAAAGCAACATATGACTACTACAGACCCTATCTTGAATCAATAGGTCAGGTCTCTTACTATGAAGACATCCAATTAACCATCAAAGTATGTGTCAAGGCTACAGGAAACATTAAAACAGATGGATGAATTGAGGAACCACAGACAAACTTCTGGCCTCCAAGAGCCGGTCAGTCTTCTCGGCTTTGGTCTCTTCAGTCTTAAAACAGAGCCTGACACAGGTCAGTACATTTGACTTGAACTACCTCCAAGGCATTTAGGAAAACTTTGAGTTCAAGAAAAAATGAAGACTGCTTAGCAAAAATTTCATCTCCCCAGGGTGACCAAAAGGCAGAAACCACTCGGAAAAGTCTTGTTTTCATAATTCAGTGGACCTGATAACTTCAGATTGAGACTTGTGATGAAAGCCAAGGTAACTTTGCTGCTGAGAAGTTTTATTACCTCTGTGACAGGAGAAGGTGAGAGAAATATCCCTGGCTATGGACTAATATGGAAGGAATGGGAATCTAGGAGAGGGAACTGGAAATGTAGCTGTGGAAGCTGGTGTGTAAGCAAGACCATGCCAACCTGTCCTGGTTATTGGAGATAGCAGACCTGCCAATAGGCTCATTAGGGTTGAGTTTATCCACGAAGATGCCAGACCTAGTAATAAACTATTTTGTGAATTCTAAACATCTGACTAAATGTTATGAGAGGACAAGTGGAGGCAGGTGCTAGTGATGGAGGAAAGTCCAAGGTCCAGGAGCCATGAACCCCAGGCTTTGGAAGAAAACACATGGGTTTTAGAGTGAGAAAACTAGGTTTGAAACCCAGTAATGCTACATATCAACTGTGTGACCTTGGGTAAGTTACTGAACCTCTCTGACCTTCAGTTCCCTCTTCTATAAAATGAGGATAATGATACTAACCTCTCAAGTGGTCATAGGCTCAAATGCAATAACATAACTGAAACCTTTATCTGGGATTTCAAAGGTATATGAGCCATAGGGAGTATTGACTCCACCCTAGATTTCCAATTTCAGACGGTTTTCAGAGCACTTCAGCATTTGTTCTGCCACAGGCAGCCTCAAAAACAGGTGAGGGAAGAGAGTTTGAGTTCCTAGAGGGAGTCACTGACACTACTCTTCACTTCCTTGCCTCCAAGGGAATCAGACACTAACAGCCATGTTTCTAGGCCTGGCAAAACCCAACATTAATCCAGACCAGGAAGATGGTATGTTGCTCCTTCTTAAGACCTCTAGCTAACAGATGTCTTGGCCTACTTGCCTCTGGAATTCTATTAGTTTACATTTACTCATATATTCACTCAACTGTTGATTCATTCTTGCTATAATAATTATTGGGCACCTATTATGCCAGGCACCATGCCAGCTGCTAGAAATACAAAAATGAGTAAGATAACTTTGGCTTCACTTTGAAAGCCCAAAGAAGCACCTGAGTTTGGGAGAGGGGACTCAGGGAAGACTTCTCAGAGGAGGTGACATTTGAGCGGAGTCTTAGGGGTCTGCTGAGCAAGTAGACTTAGGCAACAGTTAATCTGTGACTACTGTTCCTTAACCTTTATCATGCAAGAAGCCTACCAGGTGGGTTAGTGTTGGGCTGATTATCCACTGAGATGACATCACACTGACTGCACTGGTAATTACCATATAGAAGTTACAGTCCAATGCCTGTGATTCCAGGGTAATGACAATTTGGGGACTAAAACCTCTTGTGGTGACTGACGCCCTACAGTCCTGGAAGCAGGTGGTTCCGTAGGGCTGCACCATCGAGGCTGTTGCAGTCTCCATGTTCAATGGAAAGTGCAGGAAGGGAGGCCTGGTCCTCGCAGAGACTGGAAGTGGTGGCCCAACAGACAAGAGTATAGAATCATCTTTTTCTCTTGATCCAGACAGATACTGTTTGGATGCTGCCTGCAATGTGGCGGGAAGGAACAGATGACCTCTGGAGGTCCCCTCTTGTCAAAGGAGTCCATAGTTTCAGAATCTATATTTCTAACTTATCCCAAAGATCTTGGCTCAAGGTGCTGCCCTTGGCCCTCAAACTAATTAACCAGTTTCACTCCACCACAAGAAAGGCAACCCATGCCTCCACTTCCATGCTCCCAAGCTGCAGATGTGGAAACCCACAGAAGTTGAGCACTTCGCAAAAGGCACTTTGCAAACCAAAAAAAGAATACTATTTGTAGCCACTAGTACTGCTCAGATAAGCCACACCTCTCTAGGCAATGAAGCTTTGCCTGCCCCACCACCAAATCCCAGAAAAAAACTAAGAAGATGAATGAAGTCAGACTGGAGCAACCAGTTAAAGCAATTCCTCTCTTCAACTCTGGCAGGCACCCTCACTCTCAGTTCCAGAGACAGAGGTGTCTCTAAGGTAGAACTTCAGGCCACACCAGTCAGTGTGGAGTGGGTGCTAGGGAAGACTCAGCAAAATGCCCCCTATCTTAGCTATTGTCCTTGTTCTGTTTCTGGTGAGTGTCCACCCTAATCTGCCATAAGAAGGGCTCAGGTTAGAACTTCTGAAGAATTTACTCATTTCTAATAGACAAAAGCAGGAATGCATGACCTGAGGAGGCAGCAGAGTCTTCTCAAGGGGATTTTGAAGGAGAGGGCTCTCTACCTGTGGTACCCTATGCAGGTCTGCTTCAAGGCAGAAGAATGGACTGAATGCCTTCCAAGGAGCACAGCGTGCCTCCTTGCCTTGAAGTTAGGCTAAGACCCCAGGGGTCGGGAGCAGAGTGGGGCAGACAGTCCTGTAGTAAGCAGTTTTTGTCAAACATGCATCACTCCAGCTCTCTTGACCCTTCTCTTCACTTTGGATCTGTGCTCCATTTGCCTGCTCTCCTCTCCCCGCTGTCCCCCACCCCCTACTCCCCAGGTTAAATGTTACCCTCTTCTATCCTCCTCCTCCCTTAACTAAGAGCTTTTTTGGTGGCCACCGAAATTGACCATCCTCAATTTCTGCCTTCTGGAAGCTGTTAAGCTGAGATGGACACACGGAGTAGCCAGACATTTTAAAATCTCTTTCTTTCCTCCCTGTCTGGTCACTCTGGGTTGAGTCTGGATACTGCGCACTCTCATATGTCTGTTCAAGTAACACAGAGGGGCCAGGCATGGGCCCAGAGTCTGACTGAGTAGCGCTGGCCAAGCTCTTCAACATACTGGTGATCTGCTCTGAGTTTCATTTCCTGTGAAATTACTGTAAGAACACCTACTTCTTAGGACTGCCAGAGTGAAAGGAGATCATGCAAGTAAAATGGCTTACTCATTATTTGGCATATAGTGGGACTCAATAAATATTAGTTGGATGGATGACAGAAAGGTAAGTGTCCAACCTGAGCATTGGCCCAGGCCTCAGTGCAAAGCCTTCAGTTCACTCACTATGTGTTTGGAAGGAGTCATGAAGATGGTGCTAAGGAGCTGCTTAAATAATGGAAGAGACTGAAGGAAAGGAAACAGCCTGAGCTTTCCCTGCAAAGTAAATTTCACTCCCGGTTTCTGTGAGGCCCACCTCCTGTGGTCCTTTTCAGGTGAGAAGGTGAGGGCAAGGGAATTTTTGGAATCTAAGATCCAACGTCAGCTTGAGAGCCAGAAGGGCTAGAATTCAATTCTGGAAGAGAGGTAGGTTCCAATGCCACCCTCCCTTCCCACAGCCCCTCCCACCTAGGGCTGCTCTCTCCTCAGTACTTCCCACTGCTGTACATCCTAAAGCCTGAAGAACTGGCCTGAGGTGAGAAAGCCTGTCTACTCAAGAGAGGGGACAAGAGCCAAGGGCCAGCTTTCAGAAGACCTCTGTTATATTCCTGACATGCGATCTCAAGCGATTCAGTCAACCTATCTGAGCTTCAGCTTCCCCAACTGTAAAATGTGAATAATCAATAACTCACATCCTATTCTTCCTCCCATATAGGACTATTACAAGGATCAAATTAAATAATCTTTGCAAAAAAACACTTTGTAAACTGTAAACAGTTATTAAAGGCTCTGGAACAAAAGACCTGGGACAGGTTGGAAATTCTTCCTGTTTGACATGGGGGCCAGGAAGGATCCTTCCAATTGGCTTTTCTTTGATCTTATTTGAAACTTAATAAGCACTAAAGGCATTGCTGAACTAGGATTGAAAATTAAATTTGAAAGTCATCAGTTGTTTGCTTCTTTCCACATTCACTTCCTCAGCTCTATTGAGCACAAGTACTAACCAAAAACTATTTTTAAATGGCACTAATTTGCTGTACACTGGAACAAATGACAAATATTTTGTTAGAAAAACAAATCACAAATCAATCTGCAGTTTACGTAAATAAACCTAACTCCTTAACTAAGGAGTTCAAAGTGAAATTAATAGAAAACCACTGCAGTTTCCAAAATAATTGAACCAGAATGAAATTGAAACAGCAAGATATGTTCCCCAGTAAATCAAACTGAGCCTGCATATCATCAAATGACCTAGGGCCAAAAGTGCTTCTGGTCTCACCTCCTCTGGGTCTGCTTTTCCACATCAGATTCTGCACTCCATCTAACAGTGTGCCCCCGACATCCTTATTGTGCTAAGTCACCAGGAATGCAAAGATGAGGAAAAGACGACCCCTTTCTACAGGACCCTATGGCCCAGAACACAGGGTTTACCTATAAAAACAAACTCCCACTATCCAGCTCAGATGCCTTCTCTCCCTAACCTCCTCTAACAGGAGGTTATCTCCTCTGCCTAAGATAGAAGAGTAGAATGGAACTTGGCACCCCCACTAAGCCTCATTATTGTCAGAGCATGAAAACAGCAACACAACAAAACACCAAAAATCCAATAAACCAAAGGCGAGCCAAAGACCTCTGTGGTGCCAGACCAGTGATTCTCAGAGACCAGCTCCTCCAAGCCAGCAAAGACAGCATCTTTTTTTTTTTTTTTTTTTTTGTCATCTACTGATGGGCATTTCGGTTGTTTCCATGTCTTGGCTATTTTGTATAGTGCTGCAATAAACATAGGAGTGCATGAAGATTTTTGAATTGGAATTTTGGATTTCTCCGGATAGATACCTAGGAGTGGAATTGCTGGATCATAAAGTAGTTCTATTTTCAGATTTCTGATATACCTCCATACTGTTTTCCATAGTGGCTGCACCAATCTGCAATCCCACCAACAGTGCACAAGCGTTCCCTTTTCTCCACATCCTCGGCAGCATTTGTTTGTTGATTTATTGATGATAGCCATTTTGACTGGGGTGAGGTGGTATCTCATTGTGGTTTTTATTTGCATTTCTGTGATGGTTAGTGAGGTTGAGCATTTCTTCATATGTCTTCTTGCCTTCTGTATGTCCTTTTTAGAAAAATGTCTCTTCATGTCCTCTGCCCATTTTTTAATTGGGTTGTTTGTTTTTTTGGAGTTGAGTGAGATTTTTATATATTTGTGATATTAATCCCTTATCAGATATATCATTGGCAAATATCTTTTTCCATTCAGTAGGATCCCTTTTTGTTTTATTGATGGTTTCCTTTGCTGTGAAAAAACTTTTTAGTTTGATGTAATCCCACATGTTTGTTTTTTCTCTTACTTCCCTCATGCAAGGGAATGTATCAGTAAAAATCTTACTCCGGGTAATGTCTGTGAAGTTTCTTCCTATATTTTCTTCTAGGTATTTTATGGTTTCAGATCTTACATTTAAGTCTTTAAGCCATTTTGAATTTATTTTTGTATATGGTTTAAGGAGATGGTCCAGCTTCATTTTTTTGCATGTGTCTGTCCAGGTTTCCCAGCACCATTTATTGAATAGACTGTCTTTACCCCACTGTACATTCTTGCTTCCATTGTCGTAGATTAAATGGCCATATAGGCATGGATTTATTTCTGGAAGGAAAGCATCATTTAATTTAATTTTGTATCGCACTCTTGCAGATTCTGACATGCTTCCTAATGATCTCAGTAAAGGCTGTCCCATCTAGTCCTCTCTACAGAATCCCAGGAAGTGGGAAAAATGAAATTGTTGCTTGTTGAGGTATAGATGACCACCCAATCTCAGCAAGGGTGTGAGCCGGAAGCCAGGCCTCCAGGGAAGGGCCCAGCAATGGAAAATTGCTGCTACTATTATTGTCAAGACAGCTGCTGTGATCTGCTTATCTCATACTAATGCCAGAACCATCCCTCCTTATCTTCCTTAGACCCTCCCAGTTGAAGTCACTATTGTCTTCCAGGAGCACAATCCTCTTATATGGTTCCTGAAGCAATGCTCACCACAGACTTGAGAGTTAGTTGTTTGATTGTAGATGAGCTTGTCTGGGAGGGTATCTGTGTTTTTATCTAGTTGCAATCTTCTTTTATCTTCTCTCATCTTGGCCCAGGCCAATTTCAGATTTCTGCCCTGTATCTCCGCTTAGCACTTTTACCCCCAACCCCTTAGCAGGTACTCTTGTGGGCCAGCCTGCAGCTAAATTAGTTTCCCAAGCTCTAACTTCTTATATCCAGCTTCCACTCCATCAGTAGCCTTGCCCTGGGTTATGTATGATAAGGACAGAGAAAGGTCTTGAGGGCAGATGTTGTTTGAATAAAATATCTCTTGTCCAATCTGCCTTCAGTCATCACCAGACCTACCCTTCAGGGGAATGAGAAGATAGAGACACTTGGAAGAATTTCAAAGTCTAGTTAGAGTCCCATCAACTCTAAGAAGCCTTCCTCAAAAGCTTTAGCCCATCTTCAGCTTCGCCTTCACTAGACTTTCGTTGGATTTTTTTTTTATCTAGTTTCAAGTTTTAGATTTAATCACACACTTTGTTTTGTTGTTATCTGTTTTATGTGTCTCCACAACTAGATAGAGGTTTCTAGAAGACAGAGACTATGTCATATGTGAGGTAAAATTGTCCAAACCTGTAGGAAAATTTTATAAGCATGTATTAGCGTTTATCTGAGCCAAAGAGAGGACACACCTGGAAGTAAGATCTCAACAGGTTGAAAAAAATGCTTCCAAAATGACAGTTTGTAATTTCTTTTATATATTTGGAATTAAGGAGAGAACATAAGGAAGATTACATGAAGATGGGAGAAAGTAAGGCAGTGAAATCTCTATGATTGGATTACAAGATAGTTAACAAGATTATGTTGTCTCTTGGGGGTGGTTACTATTCTGAGGGGTCTGAAAAAGAGGCATTTCAAGGGTGTATTAAACTAGGTGCACAAAAACAATGGACAGGGCTTGCTTAAGGCAAAGATAACCTTTTACTATGGGATTATAGGTCTGGGGAGTGACTACCCACCATGACCTGCCCAGGAAATTTATGATCAGATCAACCTGTGAGGTTACTTTTAGTTAGATTTATTAGAGCCCCTCTTTCATCCACACATATATATCTATAGAGTTGCCTTGCTTTGCACTAGGCACAGATTTTCCCCCCCCTGCCACCTAGGTTTCCAATCTACCCTATACACTGCTGACACATCAAGTTTGCTAACTACAGACCTGATGAAGGTACTCAGGGCCCTTGAGAGTTCAGGCCTATCCCATTTCCTCAGCTTTCACTCTATTTTTCTATGATCCCGTCATTATGTTCACGGTTCCATCCTCTCACCCCCCATCCAAAACAGTTTAAAGCTGTCATGCAGGGCCTCTGGTCCCGCTCCCCACATAAGAACACAGGACATGGTGAGTCCAAAACGGAACACCAATGGAGCCATAGATAGGGGAATCATACCACTATAGTCTCGCTGGCGGAAGGGTTGGAGATACAGGCAGCAGGAGCCACACTATCCTCAACCTGCTGTCCACTTCTCTCTGCCAACCAACCTCACTTGTCAACTGCAATCCGCGCCTCTCTGCAATCCGCAATCCGCACTTTCTAGCCACCATCTTCTTGCTAGCTCTCATTTTCTGCTAGCGTAGCCATGACAGTTATATTAGTGGCCAATGGCTCACTGGTTACAGCTGACGGCCAACTAGCCACAGCTGATGGCCATCCGATCACAGATGATGGCCATTTACTACCCGAGTGAGCACCTTTCCACGTGAGGGCGAGAGCCTGGAAACTGCACTCCTGGCTCTGTCCTCACAAAAGCTTACTCTTCAAGATTTTCCAGGTATCTCCAAATATGATCCCCTTTCTAGAGCTTTCTACTGTTCCTGTCAGAAAAAATCACTCCTGGGATTTCTATTCTTCATCTTTCAATACGTACTAACAAGCTCATAGTAAGCACTCGATAAATATGTTTACAAGAATAGCTATAACACCTTCTATTGTGGTTGTTTATACTATGAATATATCTTTTTCCTCCACTAAACTATAAGCTTTACTTACTTATTTTTTTTTTTTAAGATTTTATTGGGGAAGGGGAACAGGACTTTATTGGGGAACCGTGTGTACTTCCAGGACTTTTTCCAAGTCAAGTTGTCCTTTCAATCTTAGTTGTGGAGGGCACAACTCAGCTCCAGGTCCAGTTGCCGTTGCTAGTTGCAGGGGGCGCAGCCCACCATCCCTTGTGGGAGTTGAACCAGCAACCTTGTGATTGAGAGTCTATTGCCCATGTGGGAATCCAACCGGCAGCCTTCAGCCTTCAGCGTTAGGAGCACAGAGCTCCAACCGCCTGAGCCACCGGGCCGGCCCCTAAACTATAAGATTTATTATCTTTGTATACCTGTTCTGGGCCCAGTAGATGTTGAAACCGTAGACATTCAAGAAATGTGTACTGAATTGAATAGTAAGTATTCAGCAATGAATAAAAGTCACTGAAATTGATACAGGCAAAATGAAAGGGCTTCTCACTACAGAAAATTTCTTTCTTTAGTGTTTTAACTCCATTAGTTTCTTAATCATAAATAATAGATTGTTTTTAACCTGAATCATAGAAACCTCCTTCCCCTGCTTTAGATAATTATCCTAAAACTTGTGATTCATACTTGTTGATTGTAATCATTGAAGCCTAATGGTCTCTCCTACCTGTTCTGGATCTAACTTCTGGACAATTAACACCTGAATGACTGGTTGAATGGCCACAGGCTCTATAGAGCTGACGGATTTATTAATTAAGATCTATTTTTCCTCATTCAGGGGTTTTGGGGATACAGAGGATACCCCAGCAAAATTGCCAGTCACAACCAAAAAAGCCAACCAGGTCCTCCAGGCGGATTTCGAGACCCCTTCCTCTCATCTAAGATCAGATAGGGGGAGAGTTCCATGAATCCCCCAATAGGTAGGGACAGCTCTATGCCCCTTTCCAACGGGAAGCAGATACAGAAGAAAAGAGCTTCAGTCCCTCAACTTCCCACAGAGATTTTATGGGGATCATGTCTCTCAAAGAGAAAATAAGGCAGGCAGGTAGAGACAGGCATCGGGTCTCTGCATTCCTGAGTAACCCACAGAATGCAACCATCCAAAAGACCTCCCCTCTCAGCCCAAAACTTCTTCTTTTCATTGTAATTACCTACCCCTATGAGGAACAAATGGGTACAAAATACCCAACTAGATTAAACCAGCCACTCACACCTGCGCAGTAAAGGCCACAACGACCTTCATTTCACCTGGGCCTCATTATACCGTCATTATAATATCATACATATGCCCAGAAGTTCATTAATATCATAACAGATTGAATTCTGGGAAGGAACTTGTGCAGTCTAAAAAGAGGCAGTCTATTGCCTCTTGTCAATCACAGGTATCAATCAAGTGGTCCCACACCCAGAAAAAAAACCAGCCCATTCTAGAGAAAAAAGGGGAAAAAACTCCAAGTCCTTGCCAGTCAGCACCTTTTGAGCCTTGCTTTTGCTCAGGAGCCTGGCTCCAAACTCTTTGGAGTGTACTTTTTCTTCTAATAATGGCCTTGAGCCACTGCTTTCTGCTCAGGCCCACTTCTACCTCTTTGAAGTGTACTTTTTCTTCTAATAAATTGCTTTTTCACTACTTTATCTCGGTATCTCATTCAATTCTTTGCTCGAGATGCCAAGAACCTGGACGTCGCGCCGAAAAGGGCCCACTCTCCAGTAACAAAATGAGTGTACCTAAATGGTAGGTACCAACTCAAAGGGTTTCTATATCCTCTTCTCTATTACATTTCTATATTATTTAGGACAAGTGACCAAAAAAACCCCACACTATTTAATCTAGCTTATGCATGCATAATGAGTCATGTAACTAACTCATTGTAGAAACAGCAAGGGTACAGTAGGATACGAGGTACAGTTGGCTCAAATGCTGACAGGACTCACCCTTCAGCTTTCTTCTCTGCCTCTCTCCACATGTTAGCTTTACTCTTTCCTACCGGCAAGCTTCTTCCATATGACAAGGAACATGGCCCCTGATATTTCCAGAGTCTCATTCCTCACAGTGTTTACTGCCGGAAGGATACTCTTTGGTCTTAAGTTTTAAAATCCCAGGAAAGGATGTAATTAGCTCAGTTTGGATCATTTAGAGGTGGGACCTCTAATAAAATGACAGTTCCTATCTTAAGAGTGAGGAGAAAGACCATCTTTAAAAAGCACTGGATCTGGGTATGGGTAGAGAGTTGCTGTTCTAGACAGACAAAACTGGGGAGAGATGTAGTTTGTATTCAAAGGAGGTGGGGAGAAATGGCAAGGGTGGTTTGGGGAACTCAAAGAGGAGCTCTCAAGAGGCCAGAGGAGCATATTCTGTTAAACACCTAAGGGAGAGTCAAGGCTGACTGCATTTTCTTCAAGTGAGAGATGGGTGGGGACAGGGTCCACAGTGATGGAAGCTATGCCGAGACTGACCTGCTGAAGGGAGTTCATGACACTCAGGAAAGAGGAGCCAGAATAGAGCTAAAGAAGCAGGGAAACTGTGAAGTCAAGAGGACAGCAGGTATAAGAAGGCAATGGGGCAACTAAGCTGCTTGGGCAGCCAGCCATACCCAACAGCCCAATCAAGAACTTTGATGGCGGAGGCAGTGCCATCCCTCTTGCCATGGTTGGGGAAAAGGGCACAACTCCACTTTCCCACATTCAGTGGTTATTTTTATGGGTAGATTTATTTTTATCCATTTAGACCTCAAGCCTGCTGCTAGAAGGAGCAAGGCACTGAAGCTTCTGGATTTGCAGGAAAGGCAAGCTTTGGTGGTGGGCTTGGCTATAGTTGTCAGGCTGCAGCTGCCCCTGGAGTCACCACCTTGACCCACTTCTCACATCCTTCTCTCCTGTCTATATGGAGCCTAGGGGTTGGAATGGGGTGGGGGTACCTCTTGTCTCATCCCACAACCCCCCACTGGGAATCGGGGAACACTGGGTTCTGAGAGAAGGGAGGAGCTAGCTACAGCCTACCATGCAAGTCAAACTCCTGGCCTGCCCTGAATCCCAGCCAGCCAGAGGTGGCGCAGAGACATCAGAGCCTCTTTGGCAGCACCTCCCCTGCAGAGCCTGCCTCCCTGGAACCCAAGGAGTTTGAGAAGAGGATCTTGCCTTTCAAATACTAACCAGGCATCATTTCCAGCTCCACATGCCAGCAGCCAAAGCAGACTTCTCCTTTAATGGGACCACACATATGGCCTAAATTGTTATTCCCTTAAGACCAGGCTACTGAACAGTTAGGCAATGGCTCCTCACGTAGTCACTGCAGACAAGCTTAAAATATACTTTAATACATTTAAAACACCATGTCAGAGAGTGGCTTTCTTGTGATAAAGATGCAACTGACACTAATTAGGAGCTAAAATATCAAATTGTTGTAATCTAGCACAAAGTTTAACAAGCCATCAAATCTGAAGCCCTGTCCAGTTGATTCCTTTCCATTCATTCTCTGTCTTCACTAACAATTGATCTGGGCTCCTGAAGCTGACATTTTGGTAGGACCTTCCAAACTCTAACAAGGTTCTCTATCCCTGCCATCAGTTCTTCCACTAAAGAACTGGGGAGTGGGGTGGGAAGAACCAGAGACGTTTGGAGAGGGGCATGGAGTGGGAAAAAAATCTCACCTTTTGTGTCCTCCCAGTATGAGACCTTCAATTACAAGGCAGAAAAGACTGCTGGAGAAGAATCCATGGATGGCTTCCGTAGAAGGTAGCCCTAAACTCCCCTTTCCCTCCCTTGCAACCTTCCCTCAGCTGGGCTGGGCTGGGGACAAGGACAGGCAGGGGCTTATCTTGGATTTGGTTCCAAGTTAGATGGCAGCAGGCAATCTCTAGCACCACATGGGGAACTCTGAGTTCTGAGCCAAGCCCAACCACTCTTAAAAAATGTCTTCATTTTTGTCTGTTTAACTTTCCCTCGCTCAGAAATAGGATGTGGATGAATTGTTGAGAAATAGTAGGATAGGAAAGTAAAAAGAGGAAAGCAAGGACCCAAATGTTAGAAATTCGGGAAGGATGCTATTGGGCAGAAGGAAACCAGAGCCCAGGGTCTCATTCACAATTCTGTTTCTCAATGTGCATGAGGTTCTTCGTCCTGGGGCAAAGCAGGACCCTATGGTGTGAGGTGTCAGGTTAGAATGGGAGAATCAAAGAGGCCTCTTCCCAAACCCCTCAAGTTGTGGTGGGTCACCTTCTTCACAGCATAGTTTACAACTCTAACCTGGCTTCCAGAAGCATACATATATGACCAAGTGTGTGTGCTGAGGTAGGTGTGGGAATAGCTCAGTCAGTGAACACATGGTGTGTGAACCAATTATGGTACATGTTTATACTTGAAAGCCATAAAGTTGTAGGCAAAATCTATGGGTGGCACTGTTGCACAATGCTGGTGGGTGTGTGGCTGCAGGGGTATGATTAACAGTTTATAGGCTGTGTATAAATGTGCATGGTATCTGAGTGTGCGCAAATTAAAATGGAAATGCATGCCAGAGTATGACACAAGCACAGGAAAGTACAGGAGACTCTGACTTGGTTTTGTTTCTGGCTCTGTTAGTAACCGGATGTGTAACCTTGGGCGGGTCACTGATCCTCAATTTCCTCAACTCTGAAAGGAGGATAATAATAAGTACCTTTCAAGATTGCCATGAGCATTAGAAAGGAAACCATATATACAAAGCTTTTGGTGCCATAGCCCATGCATAGTAGGACTCAAAAGTAAGCAGCTGTAATTGTGTGCTGGGGATGTGCCTCTGTGGGGTACAGAGGCAAGAGGGAGCAAAACGTGACCAACAGTGGTGTGTGTGAAATATGGGTGAAGCCTGTGTACTAAGGTGTGTGTGTAGGCAAAACCGTGTAGGTGTGTGTGTAACCCAAGCAATTCCTTATGCTTCTCCAATGAGCTCCCTATTCAGACAGGGGCCAGAGGGTGAAAGTGGATGGTACAAGTTTCCCCATACACCTTGGGTTTTTGGGTTTCTGGGTCCTGGGTCTAAGTGAGTAAGAGGCTGAGAGGCCCAAAAGGAGATGCAGGAAGCCAACCGCCCGGCAGAAGCTTCCTTTTTTCCCTCCACCCAGCAACGGTTAAATACCGCCACCCACATCCACTCCCCACCTCCATCCCCCACTCTACTTTCAACAAGTGAGAGCAAAGGCGGGGAGGAAACTCTGAGAGAAGAAAGGATTCCTCCCCTTCCTTTCTCCATTCCCCCTTAAGACGAACCAGGAAGAGGCCATAGATTGCAATCGGGCCACCTTAACAGTGGAGCGCTAGTCTGGCCTCTCGCCAAGTCCCACCTCCCTTCCACCTCTTACTCCTCCCCTTTCTCCTCCCTCACTGCTGGGGAGAGCTGGTGAGCTACAGTCTGGTCGAATTGGCTCGAGCTGTTGCCATGACAAGCTTTTTCTTAAGAAAGCTCTGCTGTTGAGACCATCCAAAGCTGGGGGTTGAGGGGGAAGACACGAACTTCCTGGGTAACCATCCTTCCGAAGAGAGCCAGATCTTAGACACCCGCCCAGCTCCCCCGCATTATTTTCTTCCAGGAAACTGAGAGGTCCTTCCTACTGGGAGGACCGGGGGGAGGAGACCCTGCCCACTCCCTGGCGGTGGCTGAAAAGGCAGGAGATTAAAGCCAGATTCTCTAGCGAGACTGCCACACTGGGGAGACCAGTGGTGGTCACCCCCACCCTACCCTGTCCATGGAAACCCGGAGGGAGCGTCCTGCTTGGAGAAGCCTGGATCTTTGCTAGAAAAAGAGGTAGGCTTGCAGAGAATGAATTGACTCGCGATTTACAAACTTTGTTTCTTTCCTTCCTCTCAATGGCTTCTAAAACTTCCGAATTTACTCTTCCTGGCATATTTCTTGCAACTGGTTTTGTGTGTGTGTGTGTGTGTGTGTGTGTGTGTGTGTGTTCGCACGCGCGCGTGCGCACAGATTTGTCAAACACTGTATTCCTTTCCTAGACTCAGTTTTGAGAAGCCGTATAATCAAACAAGTGACTTCTTTTCCTTTTCCTAGTTTTTGTTATTCCTGGGCCGTGGGGGTAGGGGAATGGAAGGACTGTCTTTTTCACACCCAAAATGAGCTTTTGGAAAATGCACTCCTCTTCCTTTCCTGTTTTTCCCTTCCCCCTTGGCTTGGGAATGAGATGCCAAATGGAAAACTGTTGCAAAAATATTTTCCGCGTCTGTTCCCTTTCTCGAAAGCCCCAAAGATAGACGGGGGGTTAAAAAAAAAAAGAACCAAGTAGGAAATCTTCAACAAGAAGGAGGGGCTGCAGTGAAGACTAGGAGAGGGACTCACTGGGGGTTGGGTGGAGCTAGAAGTTGGGCGGTGAGGAAGAGGAGTACACAAATTAAATTTCTTTGGCTTTATACAGAAACCTCAGCAGTTTCTCTCTGCCACTTGCAAAACATCTTCAGACTTTCACGTCTATAATTAGCTGTGGAAAAAGCTGGGAGTTCCCTGTACTGCTGTTGTTTGAGTGTGAGCAGAGCGTCAAGAACCAACTGTATGAGTGTATCTGAGGGCACCGCCCCATGTATCTCCGTGAGAAAGGAGAAGGAGTGAAGTTGGAAAGTTTGCAATTTCAAGGCTGTTGACTGTAGGGGTGAGCGTTTGGCGGTTGGGGTTGGTTGCAGGCATCTTTGGGAGTGTCCCAGAACGTCTTGGGGCTGAACAGGTAGAAATTAAGGCTGTATTGTTCCTCCTAGCCTCCCTTCACACGTATGCTCACTCACATACTTGGCTCGCTCTTGGGGTGGAGGAAGCTGGCTAGCATCCTCTCCCGGACGAGTCCAGCCTCACGCACTCCAACATCACAGAAGGACCAGGGCTCTCTCTTGCTGGGTATGGAGGATGCGGGAGGGGCCAGCCACATCCTGGGAGGCACCTGCTGGCCAGAGGCATCTTTCTCCTGGGCATTCCTCATGGACTTACAATAACTTGCAGAGGCGAAGTCTGCGCGGGCTGGCCTGGTAAGGGGAATGTCAGATGAAGAAATAGGCGGGCCCTCAACTGACGCCGCTAGGGGGAGGGGAAGTAAAAATCCCATTCTACAGCGCCACCTCCTCCACTGGGTGGAGATCCTCCTCTCTTAAGATCCTCCCCTCGCTCCTTGAGCCCCTCCCCAGAGCTGTTCCTTCAGACATTCCTATGTGGAGGTCCCCCTCCAACCCCCTCAGCTGGGGCCCTCTTCACAAGGAAGAAGGGAAGATACCAGGGTTCTCCTAGGCTGGGAGAGTCCTTGGAGAGGGGCCTGGGGTCAGGAGAGACAGGCTGGAGGAAGGTTTATGAGGAGGAGGGCAGAAAGAGGTGATGGCTCTTGATGGTTAGTGAGCGGCTAGCCTGGAGGATGGGGGGATGGGGACATGGAGAGCTGGCTCTGGGAGGTTGTCCTGGACCTGAAGCTGACACAACTGTAGGGTTCAATCCAGGGGGAGAGGAAGCACCTGCCCTTTGCCCCAGCTAGTTTGGTTGGAGGAGTTGGTAAAAGAGAGAGCTTAGAAACTGGAAAGAAGGAAGTAAATGACAAGGAGGAGAGCTTAAATGGGGGCTGGGGAAGCAACAGGAACCTGTTTTCATTTTGAGGTGTTGGACGATTGACCTGATTGCACCCTAAGGCTAAACAGCTCCTCCCTCCCTGTATTCTGATCAAGAAGGGAACGAGGCCTTCCTCAGTGGGCTAGGGTACCCAAGATAGGATCCTGCCCTTGTTCTGTAGGAAGGAGAGGGGGAGAATCCATTTCTTGGCACTTGCACTGGAGCCCCATCCTCCCTGCCACCGTCTTGCGGAAGTACACCACCTAAATCACACCGCTCCCCAGGCCCCTCCCCGCGCCCTTCCCTCTTGGGGGGTGCACCATTTTTGCAGCCGACCTTCCAATTTTCAGTGCTCTGACTAGGGATAGATTCTGGTAGGTTCGGGGAGAGTTCCCAATTTAGCGTGCACCCATGCGCCTGCTCCGGTGGCGGTGAGCTGTGGGGTCAGAGGCTGTGGGGCTGTATCCGGAATGCAGCGAACCCGCGGCTGCTTTCCCGGTGTCTCTGTGCTGGCATGCGCCGACGCCCCTCCCCTAGCACCTCAGCTCCACTCCCGGCTCTTTCTTGGTCGGAGGGCTTTGTGCAGAAAGTGCTCTGAACCCAGGAGGGGGCCACAGTCCTTCTCCCTTCCGGTGTCCACCTCCGCGTCCTGTGCTGAATTCAAGGTCAAGTCGAAAGAACACAGCTCTGGTAGCCCCGAAGGCTCCTTTACTTAACACAGTACCTGAGAAGTTAAAAGGTGCTTGGACAATGTTTGTTGAAAGAAGGAAGTGGCATTTTGCGGGGAGCCTGGGAATCAACCTCATCTGGGCTAATGCTCCCACAATAATAGTGGAAGGGAATGACTGAGTCAGATTTGTATAGTCTTTGGATGTCAGAAGAAAGTCTGACATTTAAATAGGAGGGCACAGTGAGGGGCAAAAGTAGAACAGTTAAGAGTTTGCCCAAGGTGTGAGTGCTGGAAGAAGTAAGGTGGTGTGGGGGAGGGAGGTGAAATCCCTGGGCAAGGGTTTGGAGAGCTTTACTCTCCCCCACTCTCAGTGATTGGAGGGTCTTGATAGGAAGAGGAACCCCCCACTGCTCAGCACAGCACTAACCCAGCTGCCACCTGTCAGCAATTCAACATTCCACTGGACACTGCCTCTTATTCAAAAACTTAGCTTTTTTTCAGTAAACCCCACGCCCACCCCGCGGGCCCTTTTCTCTCTTTTTCTATGCTCCTGGCCTTGGACCCAGCACCCAAAGACATGAATAAGCCCTGCCTGTCTAGGACTTTATAGATCCACCCAACTTTGGAGAAAAGAAAGGAAGATGTTCATTCTTGGTCCTCTGGATCTTAAGAAAGTGTTTGGCTTAGATTAACCCAGGTGTTTGATTTGATCTAAAAGAGGAATGCTCTGTCCTGGGCCTCACTGCCTTTCCTGGAGGAATTCTTCCTGCCCTCTGACCTCTTCTCCCAAGCCTAGCCCTTGAACAGACTCTCTTCCCAGCTCAGTTCCCTGCTCCTCAGACATGCATTGATTTCTGTCATCTCCAATTGATATGTGGTGCGTAGGTGTGAGAAGAAGGGAGGGATAAGAAAGACAAGACCTCTGGGCCACAAACAGAACATGTGGGCCCCCTCAAACTGGGATGGTATCCTTTTCCCACTCATTTTTTCCCTTTCTGTAGAATGGGTCATAGCAAAGAGGGCTCTGGGGCTGGAGTCCAAGAGGCTTGTGTGGAATGTTTTGTACTCAGCTTCCTTTCCCAGCATTTCTCTTTGTCTCCTCTTTCCTCTTTTCCCTTGTATGAGCCATTCTTGTTCCACTGACTTACTTCCTCTGCACATGTTAAAACAGAAATGACAGGGACTTTCGACTTCTGCCTCCACCCTATGCCAGTCCTCTGTGTTCAGCCCACATGAATGTGGGTTGAGGAGGGAAACCTAGCATGATCTGGTTAGAACCAGAACCAAAGGCTCCCAGTCAGGGGAGGAGCCATTGGAGGCAATCTGTGTCGGGAGGGGTAGTGGAGTGGCCAAAGAAGAGAAAGGGGAGGTGGGAACTTAGGTGTCTCTGCCCTCTTTTGCCTCTCCTCACTCTATTCCTCTGGCTGAAGTGAAGTCTTCAGCCTCATCACTTCCCTCTGCTCTGGTTCCCGAAGTGGAGTACAGAAATCTCTGGGACAATTCAGGAAGATGAGCTGGAATGGAATCAGTGAGACTCCTTTGTTCTTGCCTTCCTACGATATCACTAGAGCAGAGGGAGCTTGGGGTAGTGTGTTATTGGTGGGAGGTTAAGAACTCTTCGGTAGGCTGGGGAAACTCAACTCAGAACAAACACCTCATAACAAGATCCACTTACATTGCAAAATCAATGCCAGGCGTGCAAACCAGTACAACCCCTATGGAGGGGAAGTTAGCAGTATCTAAAAAAAAATAACATATGCATTTACCCAGAAGTCCTATTTCTAGGAATTTATCCAGAAAATGCACATTCACAAATACAAAAAGATATACACACAAGGCAATTCTCTGAGGCATATTTGTAACAGGAAAGGAAATAATTGGAAACTACTCAATGCCTATCCTTAATAGACTGGTTGAATGAACAACAGCACATCCACATAATGGAGTACTATGTAGCCAAAAACAATGAGTAGGAGACCTGTGAACCGATCCAATGTCATTTTTAGGATATGTTATTAAATGAAAAAAGTACATTGCAATAGAGTATATGTAGTATACCACCTTTGGATTGAGAAAGCAGGAGAAATAAGAATATTTTTTGCAAACACACACACACACACACACACACAGGAAGGATAAACCAGAAATTAATTAAAACGTTTATCTATAGGGGGTGGGTGGAAACAGGGTAGAGGACACAAGAATGAGAGTGAAATTTTACTAATTATACCTTTTCAGACAGTTTTGATTTTTGAACCACATAAATATTTTACGTATTCACAAATTAAATTAGATCCAAAAGAAAGAAAAAAAACCCTAAAGCTGACCACAACAGAAACAATGAACCTAACTGTATATCAATTTTATTACTTTGCAAAGAAAGGAATTAATTCAAGTAACTTTTTAATTTAATTTCCTGACTCCATATTCATAGAGGAATGTATGTTCTAAGGATAAAAAGAATTGCTACAATAACCTTGAACTTTACTTTGTTAGGTGTGTTATTTGTCGTGGTATTGGTGTCACAAATTGGAAATTGTTTTTTGTAGGGATAGATCAAATGAGTAACTACGTTGATATTTCTGGAAATCAGGGTATTTCACTATGGAAGAAGAGAGACAAAAATATAGAATGGGGAAAGGTGAGGGAGAACCCTGTGATTCTGTATGTATCTCCTCTGTCTGTCCACTGGAAGAGTCTAGAAGCAGTGCTACACAGTAGCAATGAACACATCTTGTGCTACACAGTAGCAAAATGAACACATGTTGTGCTGTGTTTCCATCTGTAAGTACTACTTCTCACTAAAAGAAAGCAGTTCTTCTTGGAGATATGGCTGATTCCACATCTGGGACTGGGAAAATACAAGTGAGTCATGTAATGCCAGAGCATGCTCATGGCAAAAGGACACAGGAGTTGGCTTAAAGGGGCTCCCACTGGGCAAATTTGGGACACACTGAGCATCTAAAAGAATAACAGTAATAGATTGTAAGACACTGAATAAAAGATTCCACGAGTCCATTCTGACAGTTAAAATGGAGCAAGGAGGGAGAACTCTTAACAGAAGGATGCCAGCTAATGAAATGTAGAAGTAATGACAAAGCTAAATTTACCAATTTGCAGCCCCCAACAGAATAGATGATTCAGGCTCGGTTTATGAATACTAATGGATGCTAAAACCATTGGGTGAAAGGTTGGTCTCATTGTAATCCTCACGAATTATTACTTACTCCTTACAAAACGGAAAACCTGTCTTTACAACCGGGAGAGTCAGCACTGTTCACCTTAACCAAGTAACGAGATAGCATGCGTGGGACCACCTCACCTATGTTCTTGTCAAAATGTTATCCTGAATCTAATCATGAGGAGACAAAAGACAAATCTAGAATGTGAGCCATTGTACACGACAACTGGGACTTCAGAAGACTGAATATCATAAAAACACAAAAACTGTGTGCTGGGAGGAGGGTAGGGAGGCAGCAGAAACTAGTCTTTTAAAGAAACTAAAGAGACACAGCCAAAGGCAATGCATAAACCTTAGTTGGATCTTGGGTCAAAAAAAAAAAAAAAAAAGACCATAAAAGACATCCTGGGAGAAACTGGGAAATTTTTTAGCATAGATATTAGGTGACGTGTAATTATTATTAACTTTTTAAGATATGGTAATGATAATGACGATGGTTTTGTAGGAGAATATCCTTAATCTTAGCAAAAGTATTTAGGGGCAAAGTGTCTGCAAGTGATTTTCAAACGGTTCAGCAAAAAAAAAAGTATGTATGTGCATATGAGAGAAGTCAATGCCCAGAAGGACTCCTAGATTCCTGGACTCCTTTCACTTATCTCCCAAACTCCTGACCTGCGAAGCTCCCTAGTCCCCACCTAGGGTGCATAAGGGATCTGACAATGTGACTTCCTTCAGGGAGTCTTCCTTCTCACTCTCACTGCTGCCAACATCAGGCAGGAAGCAGCTGGGCATAATGGGTGGACCAGCTGGCTGCCCCGCCCCCCATATCAGGTGGTAGCAGGCATTCCCCACCCCCATCCCCTGCCATGGTCAGCTGAGGAATCCTAGGGACAGAGGGCTTCCAGAATCATCCACATACCTTTTAGGAAGGGTCTCATGAGGAATCTACCAACAGCCAAGAGATATCCCTTCTGAATTCTATAATTAGGTAATTCTGAGAGAACCTGGCTATGCCAGCCCTGAGCTTTCAAGCCTGGGCTAAGCAAGGCCTTTTACCCCTCCCCCACCTACCTTGGCAGGGATAGCATACCAGCTGCACTGTCAGTGACCCAAAACACCATGCTGCCCACCCCCACCTTCCCAGCCTGGTCCTAGCTCTGGAAAGAGATCAGATTTCTAGGACCGCTCATCTCTCTCTCTCTTCTCTCCCTGGAAACCCTAGGGCCAAATCTAGCATGACTCAGGCTCTTTTCATGTAGGAGAAGGCTATTGATCCTTTAGTCAATTCCTCTTCTGTCTTGCTAGGGAGCCTGAAAGAGTGGGAGCCAAAAAATTGTAAGGGGCAGACAGGGAGGAATTTGTTCTGTGCTGCCAGGCCTGCCAGAAGAGCACGAGACTAGAAGCCAGAAAACTGGTGATCTGGGCTGCTGTGTGACCTTGACCTAGGCAGGTGATATCTCTGAGCCTTCATTTCCCCACTGTAAAATGCAGAGAAGCTTGGACAAACAAGCATTTCTGATTCAAGACTCCTTTTCTACAAAGAGGCAAAACTCTCAAAGCCCAAACCAAACTCTTTTTACCACAGAGTCTAACTCAATGTACAGCTTGTGGCTGAATTCCATCCTTCTACTCAGAATGACCAGAGGTGAGGAACCTTAAAAGGATCTGCCATGTAGACAGACCCTTGAGGTTTGGGGCTAGGACATGTTCTAAGATTTCCCATCTCACGACTCTGGAAGTTCAGTTAAGAAGTACCTACTCAACACTTTCCAAGGCTACGACTCTGCAATGTCCTAAGCCAAAAATTAGGAAAGATTAGGTAGAGATACAGAGGTCCAAGCCTTCAGGGAGTTGGGAACTCCTAGGGAACATAATCCCCCAAAGAGTTACTAGGTCCAACCATATGAAGTTGCCAGTATGCAACCACTTTTGACCTACAAAAGACAATTTAACATAGTTCAACCTAATATTAATATATTTAGACATTGGAAATCAGGGACCACAGTCAGTGCTGTGAGATGGAGAGATGAGGTTTTCATCTGAACTGTGGGTTGGGTTTGGAGAAATTTGAGTAAAGCCACCAGCTGCTAGGCCAGTCTGCCCTCCCTCTCAGTCCAGACTTTTGGCCCTTTAGGTAGACACATTGCCTGAGCATATGTCCAGACTCTGGTAGAGATCCCAGCTTTAGCCTTTCTGGTAATTAGCCAGCACAGCTGCCCATGGGTAGAGAGGCGAGTGCTGTCCATCTATAGTCCACTATTCCAGAGCTGAGGCTAGAGGAAACTAAGGAAGGAGGAAATAGGAAATATCCCCCGATTCTTCTCCCTACCTAGTGGCAGACAAGAGAAGGATACACACTTGAAGCCACATCTGGCACAGGGACACATGACCTAGTGATTCTGGGAGCTAACTGGGGTGATAGTGGGGATGTGGAGACCAGAATTTGGCAGGGCTCATCTGAAAATTACCCTTGGAGGAGGTGATTGCCAAACAGGATATGAATGAAGAGAGAGGACAGATTTGATGGAGGAGAGAGTGGGGAGGGAAAGCAGGTTGGGAGGAAGGGCTGTGTTGCTGCATCTGGCTGAGAACACTCTGAGCATCATGGAGAGTGCGATACTCTGGCAGGTGAGGGAGGCTGTCTCCTCTCCACCCCTGCCCACCAACCTAGTGCTGGATCACCTCCAGCCTTTATCTGAGCCAGCACTGGTGTCATAGGCAGGATGGCATCTGGCCTCAGCAGCAGCCTGCTGCCTGCCTGCTCTCCTGGTGTTCATGGACCATTAGGATGATTTCTTGATGTTTCCTCCCTGCTGTCTACTATAGTGTTCTTTGTGGGAAGCACTGATAGGACATCTGTTAGGATGCTAGGACAGGCACAGCTGGCATACTAACTTCTAGGGGCTTTCTGACCTTGGTACAAGGGAGGTCAGTTAATAGGCTTTGGGATGGGGGTTAGATCATTTAACTGAGCCAGGGCATTTGAGATAGCGATGGAGAAATGGTCCAATTTCCCCCTTTGCAAGTGAAAAAGCTGAAACCTACAGACCTGCCCAAGGACACCAGACTAGTTTGAGGCTGAGCCAAAGCTGGAGCCCCATCCATTCTCCTTACTAGGTCTGTGAGTGCACCCTGACCTCATCAGTGCGTCGCTGTGTGACCCAGATCAATGTCAAACCTTCTCAGTCCCCAATTTCTCTACCCATCTAACAGGGAGAACCATTGTAGCCCCTACAAGGATGATATGTGTCATGGTGAGGTCATTTGCTAGAATCACTTTGGAAGAAAGATGCCAGGAACCACAAAAGTGCTGTGCCATGATTGTTATTGTTGCTGCTATTATTAACAATTAAGGTCATTAGCACTAGAGAAAATGTAAAGGAGAAGCACTGTTGGCAGCACCCTCATTGCTGTGCAGCTCCTAATGGAACTGTCTCTCTTCTCTTGGTCCTTCCCCAGCCCTTCCCAGATAGGAGGCTCTGAGCTGGGAGAAACAGGGTAATTGAGATGGAGCAGAAGTCCTGGAAAAGGATGGGTAGAGCCTTCCTCCTGCCTGGGCATCCCTGGCTCTGACCTTGTCTCAGGGTGTGGCCACTCTGGACGGTCAGAGGAAGTGTGGAGAGGAAGCACTCTGACCAACTCTTCTTCAGAGTTCCTTGACAGCTGACTAGGAGCTCTGATTTGGGGGCTAAGAGTCAGTGGGGCGAGGCTGCTGTAATGTGACAGCACAGGCCAGTTTTATTGCCAGAGCCAATCTGTCATTGATTCTCTTGTTCATTTGTTCATTCAACAAGCTTTGAAGTGGATACAAACTGTATGCCAGGCACTATGTTGGGATTTGGGGGAAGCAATGTCCGGGAGGCAGGGAGTGAACGAGAATCGCCCACTTTCAGCTCCAGGACAAGTGTACTGAACCTGGGGGCACACAGCAAGCCTTGATTGTGGCAGTATTCCAGAGAACTTGCATTTGTGTCCCTGGAGAACACTTTTCAACCCTGACTTCAGGAAGCAAAGGCCTGGACTCCATACACCATTTAGCTGGGAGGGCCTTTGGAGACCACTGCAGGGCAGCCCGTGTTACCAAAGAGACTGTGCCCTGATGGTGAAGGACTTGCCCTTGTCCTTTGCCAGAGGAAAGCTTCTCCTGGGCCTGGTGCTAAAGCTGTGTGTTCTTCCAACCTGGTATAAATCCTATCCTTGGGCTGGCATCCCAAGGATGCCACCTGCTTACATTTGCAACCCCCTGCTTACATTCTGGGGCCGCTGAGTTTCTTGGGATGCCCAGAAGCAATCTGAATGGAACCTCGGAATGAAAAGAAACCCTCCAGTTTCTTGTCCAATCCTTATTTGTTAATTCAGCCCCTTTATCCTACTTTCCAGAGGCAGTGTAGTGTTACAGGATAAAAGAGCGCATTGATATTTGGTTGGTACATATTGCACACACCTTTATTGAGCCTCAATTTTTTTATCTATAAAGTGTGTATAATATCACCTTTCCTTATCTACCCTATAGTGAGTGTCGTGATGGACAAATGAGCTATGGTAGGTGACAGCTTTGTATGAATGCTAAAATGCTAGACCTATGTGCCCCTTCTCAAGTCAGTCCCTTCTCTCCACTGCCCATTTCTGTGACCTCACTCTCCAGCACACGTTTCTCTCTTCTCTCACTATTTGCTCCAGATTCTGCTGTTACTGTGAGAAGGGAGATTACTGCTCCCTTCTAGCCTAGATCAAGACCTGAAATAAGACTTGTTGCATCTTAAATAATAACAACAATAGTAGAAGTAACAGTCTGAGCTAACATGCAGTAATTATGTGCTAGGTATTAAACTTTTCTCATTTAATATTCCCAGCAAACAATAAGGTTGGTACTAGTATTGTCTTCATTTTACAGGTGAATAAAGATATTCATAAAACAGAAGGCTGAGGTCCAACCCTAGTCCAGCCCATATATGGATTTCCTCTTTCTATTACTGGTTGATAAGTACAGAGAGAGATTCAATAGCATTTATTGAATGTCAACTAAATGCCAGCTGCTTTCATATTATGTCACAACAATCACCTCCTGAGACAGGTACAGAATTTGTCTTAGAGATCATCTTGTTGTAAGAACAGAACCCACTCAAGGAAGCAAAAGTAAAAGGCTTTCCTAGAAGGTTACAGAGAAGTATCACAGAACTTAGTGGTGGGAAGTGTAACCTGTGTGTGGACTGTGCCTTCTCCCTGGAGCCGCAAGCACTCTGCTCCCTCATCCACGTGTGCAGGACGCATTGAGGTTGATCGAGCAGCAGCCTCAGTCTCCAAATCTGTGCGGCCTTCCTGCTTACTCCTCCAGAGTCCCTCAGTCCAAATGCCAGTAGCTGCTGATTCCAGCTGAAATCCCGTACCCACCCTGCTAATTGTCTGGCCTGCGGGAGGGGAATAGGGACTACTCGGACATGACCACAAGAACCTGTACCTTCAATGGGGCCTGCGGGTAGGGGTAGGAGCAGATGTTTCTAGAGGGGAAACTCCTTGACTGTGAGTGGATTCGAATCCAGGTATGCTCCTCACCCCACCACACTATCTCTAAGACATTGTGGAGATGATGCTCTGGTTGCAGCCCCTAAGTAAGAGACCATGTGAGTTGTCCGAGAATCTGCCGGTTCGGGTGGGCTTGGAAAAATTGTTTATCATTTTGAACCCTGCTCTGTGCCAGGCATATTATATATATTATCTTTAATCCTTACATCTCTACAACATGTTGTTGTTGCCATTTTATTAGGTTGGTGCAAAAGCAATTGCAGTTTTTGCTGTTATTTTTAACCTTTTAAACAGCAATTACTTTTGCACCAACTTAATACAAATACAAAAGCTACCATTCGTTGGGGTAAATAGCTTGCCCAGAGGTCATCTGGGTGATTAGGGTTGGTCTTTTGACCCAGGCTTGTCTGACACCAAGACCCATTCCCTCTCTACTAACCAGTACTACCTCAAAACAAACAAAAAAACCCAATCATCTTTTTACTTGATTTTGCTTGAATGTATGCTCCACGAGAGCAAGGAACTTAGTCTCTTTGTTCACTGATGTAGCCCAGGCACCTATAATAGTACCTGACACATAGTAAGTGTTCAACAAAACATTTCTGAATGGATTTTGCTTTGGTATCTTCTGCACTCCTGGGCTTCCCGTGGTCAGAGGGAAAGAGTAATAGTCTAGGCCTTGGAGAAAGAGCTAGTGAGATATGTTGGGGGTTACCCTCTAGGTGTGCCTCTGACCCCTACTCAATTCCCACAGCTGACTGATCAGGGACAGTAGGAACAGTACTTCAATGTGGAGGAATCTAAAGGAAGGTATGGCCCTAGATCCTTGTGTGTTTCCTGTCTGCACATCTCAGCCCCGTGAGGGGAGCAGGTGAAAGGAGAGCTCCCTAACACTGAAATATCCATTTATTGGAACAAGGAAATGTCGTCTAGCACTGGGAAAAAGAATACTAATTTCCATTGGGTTTTCAGCCCTAGGGGTCAGAGTTGATCAAGTCCTGAATCTTTTCCAGTGCCTTTCTCTATAGCAGTGGCATGTCCTAAGTCACCCTAGTCAGCCTTCCCAATCTCAGCAGCATGGTGTCCTGTAAGAACACAGATTTGGGGGAGTCAGTAGAACTGGGTTCAAGTCTGTCTGGCCAGCTGTGTGACCATGGACACAAGTTATTTAATCTCTCAGACTCAGTTTTCCCTGGAAAATGGAGATAACACATGAATAAAGAGTGATACATGTTTCAAGGGTCTGGCTCATAGTAGATGTTCATTGAATTTTAACTTTTGCTCTTCCATTCTTCCATTTCTCTCTTCCTTCTTCATAGATGCCGGTACGAGCCTGCCCACTTATTCCCTATTAACCTTTAAACATTTATAAAAGGGTTGTAGTCCATTATCCTCTTGTCTATACAGAAAGGCCCAGAGGCCTCAGCCTGCCATAACTCTCCAGCAAAGGGCCTGCGGAAGCCGAGGGGGGCCTCCATCATGTCCACATGATAGGTTACCTTCCTGGAGCCAGTTCTGGGATTGTGTTTGATATTTGCATATCAAGAGCCATGGCAAAATAAGGCAGAGTGGCAGACAAGGGCCAGGCCTAACCACCTCACCTTGTTTGCTCCTGCCCTACATTCCTCTCCCAGGAGTAGATATGTTAAGAGCCACTAGTGGGTTGTTTCTTGTTGATGGGGAGAGCCAGACTGGGTGATGATGCTCTACTTGATTGTAGAAGCTGTGGCCCAAGGATGCCATCACTATTTGGTCACCCAGATAAACCGTCAGCTGCCACTGGAATTGAGCAGGCCACTTGATAAATAGACAGGAGAGTCCTGGTCTAGGATCTCCTCTCTCCTCAGCACACACCCACACAGAAACTTCAGCTGGTATGAAGTGGCAGCTTGACAAAGGTAAAGCATGAACTGGAACTTACCTTCCCTGAGCTGAAAGCGGCTTGGCATTGAGTGGCTGCATTGGGTCCCTGTTCTTGTTCCAGCTTCTGATGGGTCACTTAAGTGCTCCAGGCTTTCTTGGAGTAGGAGAAGTGCTCTGACCCCCTCTCTGTTTCTCAGGAATGACGTCCAGTGATGGGAGATGCTTTAGAGAAAGTGAGGGTGTGACTATTAGCTGAGGGCTCCTGTGAGCAGGCCTAAGGCAGTGTGGTTGACAGATGCACCAACAAGTAGGTTCTGGCTTCAGCCCACCCACTCACAGCCTGTGAGCTGCTTGAAAGGAGAAGTGGTACCTTTGTCATTTCTGCATACCTAATGTTTAGCACAGTCCTTCGTTCATAGACTCATGATCTGTAAACGATCGTTGGATGGATGGATGAATAACAATAAAATGTTTTTTTTTAGACTAGAGTCAAGAGCACAGCAAAGTTTACCTTCTTCTTTCCCAGGGTCACCATCCCTGTTCAGCATTTCATCATCTCATGTCTGAATAATTGCAAAGGCCTCTAATGACAGGCAGGGTAGCCTAAAGGAAAAAATTCTAGATTAGAAGTTGGGGGACATGAACCTTTCTGGCCTTCAATTTGTTCATGTAAAGTGAATACTTTGACCTAAATGTACTTCAAAAACATTTCAACTCTCAAATTTTCTGTTTCCTCCTACCCCCAAATTCTGCAGATTATAGTTGTTTACCAAAATTTTAATATAAGAAGATTTCACATAGAAATCTGAATTTCCTGATTTTTCTAAAAAACCAGAAGCTCTGGCAATATTGGCCTACCTTTTTTCCTTGGCAATGGTTAGTAGCAACTGAGTACTACTAACTTGTCTGCTCCTTTCAGACAAGTATGCCAGTCTCCTCCTCTCCTAGTCGCGTAACGCTCAGCCTGCTTTGTTCATTTTTGTGCCTACCTGGTCCTGGTAGGCATTTGAATTCGCAAAGAAAAAATGGGAAAAATAAAACTTCTAAGAGTGGAGACAAGGGCACTTAGGGTGGAGTGAATGCCCTGGGAAGCAGCTCTCTTGCTCAGCTGGTCTTATGTGGCAGAGACTGGGGGGAATCTTCCTGGGAAGTTGTGAAAACTTCCTGGATTGTGAAAAGACACAGTGGTCGGTGCCACAGGAGACTCCTTAGAGACTTGGCCTCCAGAACTGTTGAGCCCTTGGCTGATGAAGCCATCCCCTCTTCACCTATCTCCTCCTCCTCGGACCATGTTGGGAGCTTGGGAGGCTCCCTGGGGCCTCCTCTGTATAACTTTGTATAACTCTGTATAACTCCTCTGTATAACCACTTGGAGGTGGGGAAGAGGGCTGGGGTTCCATTATGGAAACCTTGGCAATGGTGGTAATTCCCCTTTCACTTCTTTCTCTTGTCCAACTTCCACTAGTGTCTTTGGCACAAAACAAGTTGGGCTGTTGGCAGGCCATACTGCTTAAGTACAGTGTGAGTTGATCCAGGGCCACAGCTATATTCAGATGGGTGAAGTGCACATTCTCCTGTTATCTTACTCAGCTCACCTCATGGCACCTGTTGCTGTAAACACCTGCACTTCAGAGCTCCCGGGATGGGTTGGTCCCAAAGTCCCTGTCTCACTGGGAGCTACCTTGTGCCCACTTAAAGTCAGGGCTGCTTCTTACTCACCTCCTTAGTCACCCTGTCTGAGCCCTGGCAACTCTGCCTCTCTAACCAGGCAGAACATCCTTGCTTACCCCATCACAGAATCTCTTCTTTATACTTTTCTAAAGCTTGTTACTTGTAGTTTAATCAATTATTCTGTGGTCCGATCTAGTCCTCTGTGTGTTTTTCTTCTAAAAGCATCTATATTTTTTCTTCATTGGGCTTGCATCACTCACAATCATCGTTCGTCACTTGCTACCCTTCCCTCCCTTGTAATATTTCCCTTTTCACGTAGACATTGATATGTAAACCCTAGTTTACATTATGATGATTCTTGTCCCAGTCACTTTTAGAGACCCGACGTGTTCAGGAGGGCTTTTGGTGTTTTCCCAGGGCCCTTTAATGCAAATGGTAGATTTTGAGCAAAGTGGTTTTTAAGGATATTTACTTTGTTCCCTAAATATAAAGCAATACATAAAAATATGTAACATTTACTGCGCACTTACTGTATATCAGGCACCATGCCACATGCTGAAATTGCATGACCACATTTCCTCCTCAAGACAGCTCTGTAAGGAAATCTTTTCCAGAGAAGAAACTGAGGCTCAGAGAGAGAAAATATTTTACCCAAGGTCCCATAGCTACTAAGTGGGGGATGTGGAATTCAAAGCATGTCTCTCAAATTCCAGAGTCTGAGCGCTGTACTCCTTCCATATAAGATCATTCTAGAAAGTTTGGAAAAATCAGAAAAGTATAAAGGAAAAAATAAGATTTCCGTAAGTCCAGAGATAACTGTCAACATTTTGGTCTATTTTCTTTTATTCTTTTACATATGTGGATGAGTATATACTTTAACAAAATTGGGAACGTGTTGAATATTGAGTTTTTGATTCAAATTTTTTTCTACCCAATAGTATATCATGAGCATTTTCCTACATCATAAGGAATTGGCCATAAGTCAGTCCCAAACATGGTCACAGAATCTAATAACAGCAGGCAACCAGAGGTAAAAGGTCATTATGATTTTAGAAGGGAAATAATGATACTGATGCCCACAGCCTTTGCCTTGAAAGCACACAGTCTGAAGCCAGCTAGGGTGGGGCACCAGGGTCTGAACGTGGGATGAAGTGATCAGAGAGGGCAGATAGCTTAAAGCCCTTGAATTGCCTTTGAGAAAGAAATCCCTTCCCTCCCTCTGTGTGTCTGGATCCCACAGGAAGGTGCAGGCCAATTGTGTTTGGAGAGAGTTAAAAATGCAAAGTGGCTTTTTACACAGGTTCAGCTAAGGGCCAGTGTTTCTGGAAGATATGGGACACCGTAAATCAAGCCCCCTATAAACCTGTGAGCAGAATTATTTATTAAGGTCAGAGAGGCTGACTCCTCCTGCTGGGTTTGTACTCTCACACTGACCTCTGGTTGGAGAGAAGGTGGGGGAGGGGCTTTCCTGCTTTCATTCTCTGAAACGTGTATGTAAAGGCTGAGTATATTTTTATCTGCAGCTATATTTTTTAGGAAAAGATACTTTTAAAAAATCATCCAAGAAAAGAGCAGAGAGGGGCAGAGAGAAAGGAATTAGGAAGAACAGGAGGCTGTCACCACCGGTAAGATAATTAGTAAATGTAAGTCTGAGGGCAAAGACTGTCTAGTGTATATGAGTATGACGGGGTTGACAGGGACAGTGTCCCTGTGGTTGTGGTAGGCGAGTCGACACCCTTTGGAATGACATCCTGAGGTGCCAGCCTCTTGGAGGTTGCACCAACCAGCTCTTATAAATTTGAGAGTAAGTCCTGGTAGCTTCCATGTCAGATACAGGCTTGTCTAAAGAATGTTGGCACATGTTCAGTGCAGGTTCGTGGGCTAGGACATGAAGTCTTGGGTTCATCCACAAGCTGGTATCACCTCACTGTGTGACTATGGGGAAATCTTCCATCACTCTGCTCAGTCTGGCCCCTGGCCCACACGGAGGTTTCATACCTGCACCTTCTTCCTTCCTAGGCTATCTTAGGGAGGTAGATGAAAAAGTGGAGGGACATGCTTTGGGTTTCCATTATGAAAATAGAGGATTCCATATTACTACACTGGTTACCCTAGAAGCTCCTGCGACAACACAGGAAGAGAAGGGTATAATCATTGCACATGTCACTTAACTGTTAAACTTCAGCCTTTCCACTGCTTAAGATACCAGATAATATAATATTGAATACCTTTCAGGGTTTTTACAAGAATCACATGGGATAATGGATGTGAAAATGCTCTGTACACCATAGAGTGTCTACAAATACATAGAGATGGTTAAGACAGAGGGATTGTAATTGTGGCACTATATATCTTCTATTTTGAGATTTGGACCTCTGGTATAATTTGATTTAACAAGTGTAATTTAGCTTGGGACTCCTTGAAAGCTTTCTTTTCTTTCTTTGCCTCTTAATGACTCTGTTTCCTATACATTTTCTATACATGCAGACCAGTTTCAATGTTTCTATTTTCTTCCGCCCAGTGCTGGCCCTGCAACTTGGGAGAGGTTTTGCCTTTGTATGGGATCCACTCCTGGCTCCAACTTAAATCTACATAATATATGCAAAAGGTTCCATAACCGGCTTAACTTCACCTTCCCCCACCCCCAACTACAATCCAAAGCAATTTGCATCGTGGTTAGAAAATATAAAACTTGAGACAAAACAAAGATTCGACACAGTAGTTTGCAGTAGTTTCCAGCAGACTCTGCCCAGCCGACCCTTCTCTTACTTTAACAAATCTTCCTTCTATATTTCTACCTGACTTCGTGAATTCTTTCACTGCCCGCGAGTGAGCAGACACAGCAGAGATTATATATGAAGATTCTTGAATAGGAAAGCCCCTGCTCACTCACCTGACTCCTCTGAGGTTTGGAAGGCCATTTCTCCAGCTCATGTAAAATTATAGCCCTCTTTGTTGGGTAGGATGGGATCTTTCCATGCTGTAGATGTAGAGCGAGGGTTTGATGAAGACTAGTAGTCCCAAAATCCTATTGTGTCAGAACTGGAAGGGTCCCTAACTCAATGCCCTCAATTTTACAGAAAAATTGACGCCAAGGAAACCACGTCATCCACACTTACACCCTACCCAGAGCACACTCTCTACTTTAGAGCTCAGGTTCCCCGCATGTATAGCAGGGTGCCCTCCAGTTTACCACCCCCTACTCCCAACGAAGCTGAGTGCGGACTAATGAGATTCACTCTGTACATACTGTAACATCCTGTGTGAATGCATGTCAGATCCCACCGGATATGAAGTGTCTTTCATGCCAACATCCCAGAATCACCCCCGTTTTCGTTCCTGGTTTCTGACATCGTGCATATACTGATCATCTACACTTATGAAGCATGCACGCTGGGTAAAGTGCGGGACGAAGCCCATTCCCAGCGCTCATGGCAGCTCCTGGACGAGGCGCTCTGGAGGAAACTGCTGAGCAGTCACTGAGCACTGAAACCCCAGAGTTTTGCTCTTGGAGTGTTTAGGGAGGCCAGGTGGAGCGCGGGGTGAGAACTGGGCGGGTTCCCGGAGGCTTGCAGTAGACAAAGGGTGGAGATTCCTCCCCAGGGTGTGGCGCGGAGGAAGACTAGGGTCCTGGGGCAGGGAGGGGCTGCTTGGCTCGCCGAGCCGACTGAATCACTGCTCCACAGTGAGCAATCGCCGGCTGGCCGGGGTGGAGCCACCGCTTTTGTTGGCCTCGGTGCGGAGCCAGCCTTAGAAAGGGCTGATGATTTGTTGCCCCGGCTGGTCCACCGCCCTTGGTAGTCGAGGCGGGCGCAGAGCTCCGTGGCGCGGCTGGAGGCCGGCGAGGCCTGGAAGAACAGCCTTAGGGCTGCCCCCGACCCAGGCCGCCAGTGCAAAGCCCAGCCCCGCCAGAGAGGCCCCGGGTCCGCTGCGACCGGGGGCGGGACCTCTGAAGCCCAGAGCCCTGGGTATGCATGGAGCTGGTGTGGGCCTTAGGACCCAGGAAGTCTCGGCGGGAAGGGGTTTGGGTTTTCCCCAAGCTCTCTTACTCTGGGCCGTCGAGGAAGGGGGCGCTCTGCATGTGCATTAGGTTGCTAACATCCTGAGTCTCCCTCCTTTGGGAAATGGGATCCCTGTCTTCTGTCTCTCCCCGACCAAAGACCAGGCCGCCGCCCCTCCCAGCTTCTGGCTCCCTGATCCCTAGAGGAATGATGCATCTCGGTCCATCTGCCCTGCTTCCCTTTACTCCCACCTCCCCCTCTGCCTCACCCCCCAAAATAAGAATTTCTAAGTACGTTGGTATTTTCTTATTAGGCTAATATAGTTAATTCAGTATATTGCCTGTCGTTAAATGACAATTTTGGACCATGAAGTTGACAGAAGTTCTCATCTGAAGAGTCTTGCTAACTTTCGGCCTATCCATGGCTGTCTTTGATCGTGCAGATTAAAAAGTGTTCCTGGCAGAAATAGTAGAAACCTATTTTCTTTCTTTTTCCCTCTCTCTCATCTCTAGTTTTATCTCTTCTTTTTTCTTTATTTCTCAGGTGCACAAAGTTGGATGAATCAAAATTCATGCTTCATGATACATTTTCTTCATTAGTTTATGCATGTCTCTTTTGCAGCTTATTTATATAGGTTGTTTACATATTTTAATAACCTAACGAAGCCACTTGAGCCCACCACCCAAGCCAAAAAACAAGATCACTACCATAACTTACATCCACCTATGTGCCCTTTCTATCCTATCCTCCCACCTCATCACCCATCATAATCACTATCCTGAATTCTGCGTTTACCATTCTCTTGATAAACATATATATGCTAAACAAATATATTATTTAGTTTTGCCTTATATTGTATATTAAATATATATACTATGTCAACTCTTCTGAGACTTGCTTTTTTCGTTCAATATTATAATACTAAGATTTATCCCTGTTCGTTTATTTTCACTGCTATATAATATTCCATTGGTGAAGATAGCACCCTTTTTCACCATTTTGAGGAGTATGGCCACAAACATCCCTGTTCATGTCTCCTGGTGTGCACGTGTAAGTCTCTCCAGAGTAAAGATCTCAAGAAGGGAATTGCTAGGTCTTGGAATATGAATATTCAAATTTACAAGATAATGACAGGTTGTTTTCCAATACATTTGTAGTAGTTTTGACCCTATCAGTGAAATATAAGAGATGCTGTTGATCCATGCCCTCTCAAGTACTCAATATTGACAGACTTTTTAATTTTTGCCAACTGAATGTGTAAATAGTATGGTTTTGATTTGCATTTCCCTAATTACCAGTGAAGATGAGCAGCAGAAATAACATTCCAGAGATCACACCCCAAAAAATTGCAGATGTTGGAGTGATTGTATATAGAAATTTTAAAAATATATTTAATGTGTTAAAAGAAATAAGAGGGTATTAAGAGAATGATGAAGGGAAATGAAACTCAATTGACCAGATTGACTTCTCTTTGGATAGCTCTCAGATATCTGAGATATCCAAAGAGAACTTCTAGGAATGTCAAGATACAGTGAAGGAAATTAAAACGTCAATGAAAAGGTTAAAATAGTGTATTATAGCTGAAGATAAAGTTAGTGAATCGGAAGATATTTCTGGAGAAATTATATAGAAGATACAACAGATGAAAATGGAAAATGTGGAAGAGGTAGAGAGGCATAGAAAATAGAGTAGGGGTTGGCAAAATTTTTCTGTAAAGGAACAGATAGTAAATATTTTAGCCTTTATGACCCACATGGTCTCTGTCATAAATATTCAACTCTGCTGTTTTAGTGTGAAAGCAGCTAAAGGCAATAAATAAATACACGGGTGCAGCTGGGTGCTAATAAAACTATATCTACAAAACAGGCAGCAGGCCACATTTGGCCCATGTGTTACAATTTTCCCACCCCTGGAATAGAGTAAAAAGATCCCACTATTCATTTAACTAATGTTCCAGAAAGAGATAATAGAGAGAATAGGAGTATGACAATATTGAAGAAGCAATGGTCAAGAATTGATGAAATACAATTATATTTATGAGTCCTAATGAATCCCAAGAGGGATAAACTTCACCCCTAGATACATCATAATGAAACTATAGAACACCAAGGATAAATGATTTTAAAGTCAACTCAAAAGGTAAATTGCCTTCAAGGGAATGACAGACTGACAACTGATTTCTGAACCTCAACAATAAAAGCAAGAAGCTACTCTTTTTTTTTTTTTTTTTCTTTAAGGAGGGCGCAGCTCACAGTGACCCATGTGGGGATCAAACCGGCAGTCTTGGTGTTATTAGCACCACCCTCTAACCCACTGAGCTAACTGGCCACCTAAAAGCAAGAAGATAGTGGAATAATATTCTCAAAGGGCTGAGATAATAACTGTTAATACAGAATCCTATCATCAGTGAAAATCTTCCAAGAGTGAGGGCAAAATTAAGGCGCTGTGCAAATGAACAAAAACAGAGGTTTCTACCAATAGGACTTTCAATAAAACAACTTCTAAAGGAAATAGTTCAAGAAGAAGAAACATTACCTAAAAGGAAGTTCTAAGATTCAAGAAGGAATCATGAGCAAAGGAAATTGTAAACATGGCGCTAAATCTAAATATTAATAGCAAAGAAAATAAAGACAACAATGTCTAACTGGCAGATAAAATGAAGCTCTAATTAAAATCCCTACCGTGTTTCCTTGAAAATAAAACCTAGCCAGGCAATCAGCTCTAATGAGTCTTTTGGAGCAAAAATCAATATAAGACCCAGTCTTATATTATATTATGTTAGATAAGACCGGGTATTATAGTAAAATAAGACCAGGTCTTATATTAATTTTTGCTTCAAGAGATGCAGTAGAGCTGATTGTCCAACCAGGTCTTATTTTCGGGGAAACATGGTAGTAACAATAGCATATAAATTGAAAGGTGAATGATTGGAGTTTAAGTGGTCTAAGGTCCTAATATTGTTTGGGAAGAGGTTAAAGGGTTTTATTATCAGCAATTTTTAAGTTAAATATACATGTTAATATTTCTAGGCTAACACTAAAATAACTCGGAATAATGTAACTTCCAAAGTAGTGGAAAGGAAGAAAATGGAAAGAAAGAAAAGGAAACAAAACATGAATGAAGATGATAGGAAATGTAGCGGTTAAAATATTTTAAGGCTGTGTGATACAGAAGAAAATAGTAAATATTACCACTTATTGAGTTGCTACAATGTTAGTCATTTTGAATCATTAATGTTAATAATTTCATGTAACATAGGTAAGAGTGCCAGGCATAAAGTAGGCATAAAAATTATAGTATCATTATTGATGTACCTTTGTATTTAAAACAAGTTCTGGAACTTAGTAGGCACTCATTTATTGAAGAGTGACTTAAATGGTAGTATCGATTCCTGTCTAAGAATGAGCAAACTGAGAGACAGCGTGACATGAAACTAGCCTCTTCTACTTAGAAACTTTGTGGTATTGAGCATAATATGCCCCTCAGTTTTCTTATCTGTAAAAATTAGTCAAAGAGTGCTTGACACGTAATAGTGCTCATTAAATGCTAAACACTCACTAAATGGTAAATGTTATTGGTGGGGAACTTTCTCAAAGTCAGAGCTTGGATTCCAATCCAGGTATTCGGGAATTCAACCAAAGCTACTTTCCCCGCTACTAGAGGATAGACCTGTCCTCCCTTCTGTAAGGCAGAAGTATTATGTAATAGCTGAGAACGTGAGCTTTGGAGTCAGGCAGACCTGGGTTCATGGCCCAACTTGACCACTGGTTAACTCTAAGACTTTGGGTCTCATTCTCTTCAACTGTTTAAAGGGGATAAAAATCGCTGTCACCAAAGGTGGTTGTAAGATTGAGAGACTGCCTGCCAATCACTTTGGTGGTGGAGATTAGATATTAGGTCCCAGTTTAATACAGGCATACCTTGGGAATACTGCGGGTTTGGTTCCAGACCACCACAATAAAGCACAGACCACAATAAAGCGAGCCATACTCTTTGCTGGTGAGGGTCTTGCTTTCAATTTGTTAAAAACGCAACCTCTATGGGGCACAACAAAACAAAGTGCAATAAAATGAGTTATGTCTGTATAAGAAAGAGTAAAAGCTAATGAGTAGGCCCTTACGGAACAGTAAGAAGAAATGGTTTCTAATATTAGAAAAGAGATTAGTCTAAATGACTGTCAGTCCCTTCCAACCTTGGGATGTTCATTTCTTCCTTATGCAGAAGCAAGGGAAATAATGGTAGAATTTCCCAACTCACATTGTGACTGGTGAGCAGGTCCCCAGTGGCTCCACACCCTAAAGGTAAAATGGGCTGATTGATAGCATTAAATAATAACCACAATAATTATATTGATTGCTTACCATGTGGCAGCACCATGTGCCTTTACGTGGATGAATTATCTCAAAATCTTCTGAAGTATTTTAAATGAGGTACTATTATTATGCCCATTTTATCAGTGCCAAAGCTGAAGAACAGAGACATTGACTAGCTTTTCCAAGGTCAAACCGGTAGTGATGGTGGATCTGAGACTTGCGTCTGTATACCCACAGGGCCTGTGCTCTTGATCACTTTAAGAGGTGAGTGGTCCCTGAGAAACAGTTCTCATTTCTGGAGAGCACCTTCCTGGCAATCTTGTGGAATGAGTGTGGCCTTTACCAAACTCTGGTTTGAATTCTGGCTCCACTTCTTACTGTGTGGCCCTAGACAAGGTATTTAACCATTTTTGTTGGGGGCAGTATTACCCGTTTCCCAAGTTTGTTGGGAGGATCAAATGAAATAATATATGAGGTGCTCAAGAGTGGGGACGCTGTATTTCCACCATGGATCAGGAAAGTCTTAGTGGCACCTGTTCTAAGCAGATGCCTATGTGCTTTGAGCTGATGATGGGGTGACATTGGGAGAGTGGGTAGACGAAAGCTGACTTTTTTCTTGCTCCTTGAAAAGACGACCTGTCTATCACGCTTAATGCGCTTCCACTTCCACCACCCCCATACGTACAGAGCATAATCTTCAGAAGTCCAGTCTGTTTCCCCTCCCCTTGGCCTTGCCACTCAGCCTTGCCAGGTCACCTGTTTAGTTGTTTGATTTTGTGCCAAGCCATCTGTGGACTTCCAGCCCTGGGCATGTCAGAAGCCACTGACTGGAATAAGTCACTGGGCCACCACCTCCAATACCAAGATGGTTCTGAGTAGGTGACTGGTAGCTGGGCTCACAGTACTGAATTTAGTTCTGTCCTTCCCTTCTCTACCCTTTTCACCTATCTGTACCAGCCATATTCCATTTGCTTTCCTGTTGTTGTTGTTTTTTAAATATTTCTTATGGTGATAAATGTATAATTCAGTGGCATTAATTATATTCACATTATTGTGCTACCATTACTACTATTCATTTACAGATTTTTCTTGTCATCCCAAATAGAAACTCTGTACCCATTAAACAATATCCCCACCCGTATCCTTCTCCACCTAATCCCTGACAACCTCTACTCTACTTCCTGTCTCTTATGAATTTGTGCCTAGAGTAGGCACTTCATATCAGTAGAGTCATAACAATATTTGTCCTTGTGTGTCTGGCTTATTTCGTTTAGCATAATGTTTTCAAGTTTCACCCATCCGGTGGCATATATCAGAATTTTATTCCTTTTAAGGCTAAATAATAATAGTTTCTTGTATGGCTATATGACGTTTTGTTTATCCATTCATATGTTGATGGATGCTCTCTTTAATCAAACTTCTTTGGGCATATCAAAATTTGCAGTGATATGGACAGAACAGTCTATTCTTTCTTTGAAGCAGGAAACTGAAGAGAGTCACCGTCCCGGGTGGTTAGGAGTATGCTGTTTATAAACTATGCTCTGAAGCCTCTTCTGAGATGTCACCCTTCCAGAGGTCTCTCTTCTGAATAGGTGACACCACCTAGACCTGGAAGTGCTAGTTGGAAAGGAGAGAAGGGATTGTCTGGGACTCCAGCCTTGCCTTTGCCTGCCTTTCTGGGGACAAAGCCTATAATTGCCCAGGGGTGTTCTGTTTTCAATACTATAGGCAAAGGGTCTAGAGATTAGAGCAGCTTTTGTTTTCCTTATTTATAGTTCTGACTTTTTGTTTGTTTTGTTTTGTGTATTTCTTCTCCTTGTCAACTCTGTTATTTCTGGTTTCCTGCTTGGCTTTGACGCACTTTAGTATTTCTGTACTACTCCATTGTAATCATAGGGTTTCCTAATACGGCAGTGTCCTGTCTTCTTTATTTAGACTGTCTGGGAGTTCCTGGAGGGGAAAACTCTTTCTTCCTTTCTTTGAGTCTTCCTCCATCCTTTTTTGTTTTCTCTGTTTCTTTTACCCACCCCGCCCCCTCCCGCCCCAATGCACCAGTAACTGCACAGCCTCTGTCTTGGCCACAATCTGTACCCTCAAGGTATTCACAGCCTAAGAGGATGACACACACTAACATCACACACACCCTCAGTGTAGGTCACAGTTACCACTGGGAGGAAGTAGGAGATCCCATATCAATCCTCTGAGCTCATCAGGACAGGATTCCCCGAGCTCTGAACTCCTGGGTTGGGCCTAAAATTCTCTATTTTATACAAGCTGATCTCTTGCTGTCTTATTCCTGTTTCTCTCCACTTCCTTTATAGGATCCTGGAGCATGTAGTATGTCTTAGCTGCTTCTTGGCTCTTTCTGTGGTTGCATATCCTTAATTGAGTCATGTCACCTTTTAGACCATGAGTTATAAAATCTGCAGAAGGAATAATCATCAGTCCTGTCTGTCTTAAAAGGCTGTCCCAAAGATCACACGTTAAAGTGCTTTGAAATTGTGTGGCATTACCCGGATATGAGTTCTTACCACAACCTGCTTTGACTCTCATGCACTTTTACTCCTTTCTTTCTTGCCAATGCTACTTATCAGGGAACCTCAGGCAGACCGATTCCCCAGATACAGCTGCAAAAGTTGGAGATTCTGGAGAATTCTGCACATGGCAGTACCAACCTCTTCCTGGTACATAGAGCCCAGGCCTGGAAAGTATAGGAACAAGGGGGCCAGGGGCACTGGGAGCCTCTGATGAGGAGCAGCCTCAGTTTACCTACATTGTTCAATAGCTTGTTAATGCAGTTGATCTTCATCCAAGGGCCCTGGACCTTCGTACATGCAAAAGAAGTAGTAATCCTCTTAACTTCCATTTGAGGCTGTTTACTCTCATTATCTCCATTTTTTTGGAGGAGGATGTGCTGAGAGGAAAGCAGTCTAGTGCTATTTGGGAAAGGCTGTGATGGGAGAGCCTGTGAGCTCTGAGGGGTAAGAACCTGGCCCACACTGGGCAGTCTGGCTCCCAGGCGGAGGTTCATGGGAGCCTGGGCCCACGGGCGTGGCTGCTGTGGCATCTTCCGCCCTTCTAGTGCATCCCCTGATCAAGCCAGATTCAGTTCTGGTTTTCTTCCTGAGATATTTCTTAGGGGCTGTAACTCACAGCAATGTACCAGGTTGACTGGTAAGTGCAGCTGCTAGCCCATAAGGTAGCTTATAAAGACTTTAGAAATATGCTCCCTTGCGATGAATACAGCCCATGGGTGCATGGCCTATCCAGCAAAAACACTTCGGGTGTTTCATCTGCTAACAACCTTCTTACCTGGTGCCCATGTTCAAATTGTGGGCCTGAGCCCATTGTGGAGAGGCCCATGTTTTGAGTGAGTTCTCCTGCAGCAGCCTAATGGCTGCAACTGGCCTGCGGGACAGACCCTGGAAGTGTCATGTCGATGCACATGGGTGATCTCGCTCTTCATTTCACTTTCCATCATCTATGTCTGCCTATATCCTGCTTTCCAATCGATAGCTTACCTTTTTGTCCCAGTGCCCAGTACAGTGTTTGACCCATAGAGACTTCACTGTAAAATGTAATGCAATGTAAAATTGTATTAGACTTTCCCCAAAGTTCCCTGCATGTCTTTGATCCTGGGATGTTATGAGATGTTTGATACAGCTGGTAGGAAAAGCAGGGGATCTGCTCCCTGAAAAGGCCAGGAACTTACTGGCTCATGCAATTACTAGTGATGAAATAGTGATTAGGCATGCCCTGCATCCTAGCTTGTGATCAGTTGATCCCTGCCCCCTCTCTGCTTTGAGATGGTAGCAGGGTGTATGTGGTACTTAACCTACCGTGGTGCCATAGTCGCTGCTTCTGGTTGTACCAGAGTCCTGAGCAGCTCCTTTCTATCTCTCCAGTGGGAGCCAAGCTGGCACCAGTTCTGGAAGTGGTGGTGGAGGAGGCATCCAGGGGGTTCTTCTACAATGCAGAGAGCTGTGAAAGGGAACTCCTTGGCCAGATGGTCCCGTTCAGCGGACAGCTCCTGCTGGGAGGACATGGTAGCATTTTGGCACTTGATACTGTTCTGCCCTTCTTTAGAACGAGACTTGAAGAGTCCTGACCAGGGGACCTGGGAAGGTGATATGCTAATTCCAGTGTAGGGAGTAGGCAGTGCGGCAGACCTCAGTTCTGGGGAACAGCACCTTTACACATCACTTCTGAGGATAGTTATCTCACTTGCCCTCTTGCTGGCAAAACTCAGAACCTTTGGAGGTCCTGGCCATTCCCAATGCCGTTCAATTTAGCCCCTGTTCTCTCTGCTGCCTACGTTGTGTTGGCTGAGCATCTGCTAGAGGGAGGTTGCTCATCTTCCCATTTACTTCCTGGGTTTATCTCACCCCCTGAGTGGCACCTTTTCCTCCTATAAGTGGGGCCTTCCATCCTGGCCTCCCCAGGAAGAATGGGAATTGTCAAGACTATTTTCTTTACCCTGTAACCTTCTGTAATCTTTTCTTCTTTTTACCGTATCTCTCTCCTGTCTTGGCTCTTGAAACTGTTCCCACAGGAAGAAAAAGGCAGTTCACCCTCCCACCCCACTTTAAGGCCAAACCTCTGTTTGTTGTCTTGGAAACTATGGCAACCTGGCCTAAGAGGCTGCTTCTGCCATCTTGGAAGTTAATGTTCCGGAGCCTCAGACTCTCAGCTGTGAGCTTGCTAGCACTTTTTTCCAAAGGGGAACAAGTACCTCTGATTTTTCAGGTTAACTAAAAGGAGAATGTTTCAAATGAACCAACCCCTAAATGATCCTTTTACAAGTGGGTTAAGAATGGGAGCTATGTTCTAGGATCTGGAGTATGAATGTAGTAACATTAGCTGGGCATCTGGAAGAGTATTCTGGAATGTAGACTACACTTATTTTCTTGTGTTCTTTTCTTATTTCCCCTCCTCACGTTCAATTACTCAGAAAACTGTGTTGGAGGTGGTTATCTTTCAGCTTAAACCAACTGTTTTCTTTTTCTTGTACTCAACATGTTTGTCCTTCTTGCTCTGGTGCTACGTTTTAAAGCCCCAAGTTGGGAATCCAGGCAGCTGGGATGATTAACTGCAGGAGCCCGACAGAAGAATTCCACAGCCTTAGACGGCAAAGTTTCCATAGCCTCACTGCTGTGGGACTTCCCCAAGGAAGGAGTCCTCTTTCTTGATCTGGCTGTTGGAGGAGGGAGGGGAGAGCAGGCTGGTGTGTCCTTGGCTTCTCTTTGGACTTGACTGCTTGCAGAGGGGAGGATTCAGTGGCTGAAACCCTGAAGGGAGGGCACTGACACCTCCCCCCATTCTGAAAAGGCTTGTTCTCTGGTGATGGAGATCTTACTAATTTGTAACAGCTGGCCAGGGTGTGTGAGACTGGACAAGCTGGGTAAAGAGTACTCCTGCAAACTTTGGTAGAGGCAAATATGTGAGATGCCTACAAAGGTCTGACTATGCTTGGTTAGGATGCCTTTTGCAACTCTGTGAATCCTTGAATCCTTGCATAGTAGTGGGGAAGGATATAAGAAGGCAGCCATGTCACCAGGGAGTTGGATTTTAGCCTCCCTATGCCTACAACCTACAGGCTCAGAGTAGAATTGAGGTGCAACAGTGGGGCCATCTGGCAACTTGTAGTTACGTAGAGCTACCTTATCATGCTCGGTTGCTGAACTTTCAACTTTCGTGGGAGTCTTGGAAGGACCCAGAGTCAGATTGTAGCCCTTTTACATTTATCCAGTCTCTCAGCCCCTTCCTCCATCAGGCCACTTTCCTATTTATGCTGGATTGGAAACGTGGCTGAATATACTATAATAAATCCTGCCTTTAGTTTTTTGTGTTTTTTTTTGAATTGGGAAATATTGGGTAACAGTGTGCTGCCCTTCCAGGATGTCAAGTCATTGTTTCTTCAATCTAGTTGTGGGGGGTGCAGCTCAATCCAAGTCAAGTTGCTGTTTTCAATCTAGTTGTGGAGGGCACAGCTCACTGGCCTACGTGGGAGTCGAACCAGTGACTCTAGTGCTATGAGCACCGTGCTCCAACAACTGAGTCAGCTGGCCACCCACCGGCAGCTCAGCTCCAAGCCCAAGCTGCTGCCTCTCACTGGCCCATGTGGAAATCAAACCGGCGACCTTGGTGGCACGAGCACCGCGCTCTAACCACTGAGTAAACTGGCCGCCCCTGACTTTAGTTTTTAATCTGTGAGAAAGTCTCATACCCTCCCTGTTCCCCCATCTCTGTTAGGGCTCTTTGCTTCGGAGTCCTCAGTGTTAGCAATTTGCCTCTGTTACAAGCATAATTAGATTCTATATATTTGACTTAGCCAGGCAAGCTCCAGGTGGATTTGGGAGAGTACAGATTGGCTCATAGAATTCATCTTGTGTTCCTTTGACCCCTCATCCATGATACCAGAGACACTGACTGGCCCTGTATTGGTGCTAGCCATGGCAACCCCACAAGTGCCCATCATGTCCATATTCTTTCCACGATTTGAGCCCGTGTGGACTAGATGGATAAGGAGAATGGAATTCTATCCAAGTAGTCTGTCCCTGGAGATGTGGAAAAGAGAGAATAAGAGAAATTTTGAGATTGAGGCTGTTAAGTAGGTATGTGGGTAAGGGAAAAATGGAGAGAGGTGGATGAATGGATGGATGGATAGATAGACAGGATAGGATAGAAGGAGGGAGGAAGAGAGAGAGACAAGGAGAGGGACCAGGAAAGAGATATACGTAGATGTGAAAAAACAAAGTGAAAAGCTTGGGAATGAGGTATATAGAGAAAAATGAGGAGGTAGAGTTTGGTACTAGATATTTTCCCCATGATTTCTGGCAGCTCAGTCCTTCAGAAGTAATCCAGAAAACATCTTTTTTGCCACGTCCTACAAACCTCCCCACCACCACCATCACCGTAGCTCTCCCCTGTCTTTCCTTAGAGGCTCTGCAGTGATGTTTAAAATGCAATGTGTGGGAGTTTAGAATCAAATGGGTGTTAGGAGAACTTAAATTCTTTGTTTCCCTTTGCCTCTCCCTAGAGAGTGGATGATTTCTGCAATGATGGCCAGTCTTTCTTCTGCCTGCACCAGAAAAGCCCTCTGACTATGTTCTGGAGAACAAGGGAGATATACTTCCAATCCATTCAGTCTACCAATTCCAGGGGCCCAAGAAGAAGCAGGGGGAGAGGGGCCAAGTGCTGAAGGAGTGGTTCTGGGGACTTAAAGATAACTCATTCTCTGGCAGAGAAGGGTGACTCATTCATTAACTCTGCATGTTAAGTCAGGTACTGGGGCAGAGGTTGGGATACAAACATGATACAACCTTTCTGCTCACTTGGAAGAAAAATACACAGTATCTTCTACTTTCTCTCCCCTGAGACATCCATTAACAATGACCAGCTGGGGCTGAGTCACCTTTGTCTCCCACCCTTTGTCTCTTTCAACAATAGGTCCTGTGTCCATCACTATGGATCTGAGCCCTTTTGTGAATAGATGTTCTTTCTAGTCCATGATTTTTGGAAGCTTACTCTACCTTGGGTGCTCTGAGACGTGTCTGCTTTTCTGTGTCTTTTTATCTATTCCCTAGTAATGGCCACTCAGCTTGAGTGAATACCCTGAGATTCAGGAACAGAAGTACTCGTGTCTAGGACACTAGCTCAGCCGGGGTACTTTTCTGTCAGCCTACTCCCAGCTGTCCAGGACGGTGCCCCATGTTGGGCCCTTTCCTCACGTCCTCCCTGCTCCCTTCCTACCCTACAGGAACAGTGGGATGCTGATGACAGTTGGTTTGACAGCCTTACAAACCTTGTGTGCTCTGCTCTTTTGACCTCAAGGTGCTGCCAAGACTGATTTCTGTTCCAAGTTCTGATTTTCTCAGCAAGACTTTGTCAGCTAACCAGAGCTGTTAGGACTTTGACCACTCCTGGGGCAGCAGGGTGCTCCCCTAGTGGAATCAGCAGCAGCTTCCCCCTTCTCCTGCCCTCTCTCCTCCCCATAGGGTTTGTTCTCATCAATACCCTTTCTGAGCCATGGTGGCATCTGGGAGGCCTTCAGGCATAATCTGAGATGCAAGGAATCGGAACAGTCTGTGGGATTTGCTCTTCTTAACACTGCCCTAGCTTTCATTTGGTCTGATTAATGTGCCCATGGCAGTGTGTGTGTATGTGGGGTGGGGGTGGGGGGTCCTCCTCATAAGGGCATACCAATCCGCAGGAGCTGGAATAAGGTGGAAGGAGAGGCATGATAAAACCCTGCGGCATCTTTTGGATTCCAACCAGCTGTTTCTGGAAGGTGACTCTTTCTCTTACTTGGACGTCATTTAGTGATTGGCCACTAGCTTATTTATCAAAGTCAGTATACATTTTCAGCTCAGTTATGTGTGTGACTCTGTAGCTGATCTCTGATCACTCCCTACCTCCGCTGCCAAAAACCTTTTTCAGGCACCTTGTGCCCTGGAGACATGTGTCCCAGGAGGAATCAACCTCACTTTTGATCATCCTTTAGCATCCCAACTTTGAATGCTGATTTCTTGGTGCTGGCTAGGGGTCCTCACCACCCTAACTAAAACTTTAAATCTTGTTGTGCAGGAGCATCTCTTCTCCCAAGACCTCCCTAAGAACTGAGAACAGAATGAAAGTTCTCTGTATACATGGAAGAAAAATATGTGTCCCTTCTGAGGCACCTCCTGAGGTCATTCCCTTCAGACCTCCAGCTAGGAGAGGCAAGGCTCCATGCTGGGTGGCACTGCACCCATGGTGGGGTCGGGGGGGTGCTGCTGCTTTGAGGCTGTCTTCCCATGACCCCTAGTGGAATCCTCAGTATCTTCATCTTGATGACATTGTCAGCCAAGAGGGGCTGGTAGGGAGTAGTGGGAGGTGGGAAGGAATGCTGCTGGCTGGAGCCTGGCTTTGACAGAAGGAAGAAGACCAAGTGGCCTTGTCTCCTGTCAATAATGGACGTCATGCAGAGGTGAGAAGACCCTGAGTTTTGGCCTTTCTCCTTGATGAGCTGAGGCAGACACGTGTGTACAAGAAGCTCCACCTTCCCTTCTTTAAAGGAACTAACCCGTACTCGTCACTTTAATCTTCCCCTTGCTGGCTCAAGTCCTAAGCTTTATTTTCTGGCTCTATTCTTTTCATTCCTGAGAAAGTTGTGGTGGATCTTTGCATTTTTATTTTTTAAGCTGTTTTAGGGGGCTGGGAAAAGAAAACTTTAAAAGTAAAATAATAAAAAACAGACCACTCTGCCATTACAGGCACATAAATAGCTGCCTTGTGGCCAGGCTGCACACTCACTTTGCCATAGCAACCTAAAACGAGTGTTTACAGCAGCTTGTCACCCGACTGGAAAACAGCAGCTGCTGCTGCCCCACCAGCCACGCCCTTGCCGCTGCCTTGTGCCTCCTGAGAGCAGTGGGCAGGTGCCCCCCAGAGGTGTTGTGGGGGGCGATGGGCCAGCCCTTCTGCTGGGCCTTGGGGGCATGGTGGCAGGGAACAGGCAGCCTGGAGTCCAGATGTGCCAGGGGGTGGTAAGACTTGGGGAGCCAAAGCTGGTGGTAGGTGTTTTTTGTTCTGTTGTTTTTTCCCTTGTCTCTCAGCTCCTGCTCATGGAGGAAACTGGAGTACAGAGGGTGCTCAGCTTCCCCTGAACCGAAAAGGGATCTGTGTGTCCCACTGTCCCTGACAAGGTAGCTTGTTTTAGCTGTCTGAATAAATCTGGGTTCTGCTGCAGCCTGTCCAGGGAAGTCCTCTCCAGTCTGTTAACTCAAGATCTCATAGGAGAGGGGCTTTCCTGGGGAAAATCAGTGTTCTCTCGGAAAGGAGGCTGCTCTGAGGTCATTGGAAATGGAAGCAGAGCATCCTGGAAGAGCTGGAGGAGGGAGAGGGGAAAGTGGGAGGAGATATGTGACAAGATCCTCCTGTGCCTCCCCTGTCAGCTCACATTGGGACAGTGTTGGGACTGACCCCCAGTCAAGACCCTCAAGTATGTTAGCCGGGTGTTGTTGGAGATTGTTGTGACCTTGTTTGCAGACGGGCTTCATAACCTCTGCAACGTTAGGAATTGTGATCCCCAGACCAGCAGCATCAGAATCCCCTCGTTAGGGAACTTGTTAGAAGTGCGGGTTCCCAGGCCCCACCCCAGAACTCTTGAATCAGAAACTATGGGAGTGGGCCCAGCAATAGTTTTAAGCAGCTGTCCTGCGATCCTGATTCTCGATCAGGTTTGAGAACCACTGCTCTAAAACACAACACAAGTGCCAGGGAGTGTGATCAGTCCACTTTCTCATACCCCAGGCTGACTTAGTAGCTCCTGTATGTGCAATGAGTGAACAAGAAAGAGTGGAACTGGGGCAATGAGGAAAGTTATTAGGGAGTGCTCCCAGCTCTCTTTACTGATAAATGCTATCTTCTTAGCATGGGGCCCTTGCCCATTTGCCTGGGACTTCCAGGAAACAGTTGGACTGAGAGAAGGCTGGAATAGGCAAAGCCAGGAGACGGCTCTCTACTCTGTACAGGTGGACTGTCATGGAGTGGGGGGAGGTGATGGAGTGTTGGCCAGGCGTGATGTCCATTGTGTGGTCCTCGGATTACTGTCTGGGTCACATAGGAATGTTATTTTGCTTTCTCTCTTGCTGGGCCCCTGGGGAGAGGTCCGCTGCCCACGGCACCCCCTTTTGGCAGATGAAATGTAGCTTCCTCAGTCTGAGACCTGGCAGCTTTCTCCTCAACCCTGAGAACTCCAGTAGAACCTGAAGCTTGGGAGCAACAGGATCCTGACTCAGTAGCCAAGGGAGAGTGACCTTCCTCTCCCTCTTCATGAGCATGGCATGATTCTGCTGAAATTTGTTTCTAAAAATAACGTAGGATTCAGTCCAGCTGCTAAAAAGCCCTTTTGTTCCCTTGGAACCAAAATGTGGAAAAACTACAGCAGCCCCAAGAAAGGCAATCCGTGTCGCCCAAGAGAATGCACATACTGGATATTTGAATGTTACTGCCCAGAGCCTGCCTCCTCTCTGCTGGCCTAGTTCCAAGGAGCTGCACCTTAATTCACGTGAGCGGCAGATACCTTTGCTAACTCATATCCTGAGCATTTCTCACGATCAAATGGGAGGGATTTCATTAAATAACAGGCCTTCTAGATGGCACTGTCACTCCCATCTGAAATCAGCTCTTGTCCTCCTTAACAACTGAAGTAGTTGCTGTTTTATCCTCTATATTTTTTTTAGCTCTTACTTGCTGTGAATGCTCCTCCATACCCTTGAGTCACAGGAGGCCACAGAGGTGACCTGGGCCATTATGACTCAGATTATTTGGAAGAGGGTACGTGGCTCTGGGGCCTAGGGACTGCACTTTTTCATCTTGATATATTGGTGCTATTTTTGCGTGGAGTTGGCTGTGGGGGAGAGTGGGTGACATTGCCTTCTCAGGCACATTCTTGCTTCGGTTTCCTCATCCATGCCACGAAGCTTCCTGTCTTCGTCTTGATGGTTTCTAGGGTCTCTGACATGCGTTGAATCAACAGGCCAAATGATCAAGAACAGACTGGCAACCTTGGGTCAATTCTTGGTATTATTCTTGTGCAAATGTTTGTGCTGTCTATGGGCCCTACCTTCTCTCTGCCCCTGAAGACGTCTGGCCAGAACTGGTAAGTTTTGTATCATTGTCATGACACATCTTAGACAGTACAGCTCTTCCAAGTCTGACAGGTTTCAGCGTCATGGTATGTTTTATTTATTTGGACCTCAGGTTCAGAGCACTGAGTTGATCGTACTATGGCCCATTATTATCATTGGTCCATGGGAGGCCCGTGCTATTCTCAGTGATTCCCCATATCCACATCTGTTCCCTTCCTTGCCTATAAGCAGCATTCTAATGTGATACTATGTATCTTTTTGTTTAAATATGTCTCTTAAAATGTATAGAATTGCTTTAGACACATGTGTTTTTAATTTGTGCAATAGCTGTTACAGCACCTTTACCCCCACACCAAGTACTGTTTTTTTAAAAATTAAATTTATTGGGGTGACAATGGTTAGTAAAATCTCATAGGTTTCAAGTGTACATTTCTATACTACATCATCTATGTATCACATTGTGTGCTCACCACCCAGAGTCAGTCGCCATATATTTGACCCCCTTTACCCTCTTCTACCACCCCCTCCCCCTTTACCCTCTGGTAACCACTAAACTGTTGTTTGTAAGCACTGTTGGTTTTTTTTTGTTTTGTTTTGTTTTTTAAGATTTTATTGGGGAAGGGGAACAGGACTTTATTGGGGAACAGTGTGTACTTCCGGGCCTTTTTTTTTTTTTCAAGTCAAGTTGTTGTCCTTTTAGTCTTAGTTGTGGAGGGCGCAGCTCACCTCCAGGTCCAGTTTGCCACTGTTAGTTGCAGGGGGCACAGCCAACCATCCTTTGCGGGAGTTGAATCGGCAACCTTGTGGTTGAGAGGATGCACTCCAACCAACTAATCCATCCGGGAGCTCAGCTGCAGCTCAGCTCAAGGTGCCATGTTCAATCTTAATTGCAGCGGGCAGAGCCCACCATCCCTTGTGGGACTCGAGGAATGGAACTGGCAACCTTGTGGTTGAGAGCGCACTGGCCCATGTGGGAATCGAACCAGCAGCCTTTGGAGTTAAGAACATGGAGCTCTAACTACCTGAGCCACTGGGCCGGCCCCTGTAAGCACTGTTTTTAGATTACCAATATTGCCTTGTGTACATCTGATCTGTGTTTCTAACTGTCACGTAATATCCCCTGTTATCTAGCTCGCATGCCGTGTTTCCCCGAAAATAAGACCTAGCCGGACAATTAGCTCTAATTTAGAGCAAAAATTAATATAAGAACCGGTCTTATTTTACTATAATATAAGACCGGGTCTTATATAATATAGTATAGTATAATATAATATAATATAATATAATATAATATAATATAATATAATATAATATAATACCGGGTCTTATATTAATTTTTGCTCCAAAAGGTGCATTAGAGCTAATTGTCCGACTAGGTCTTATTTTCGGGGACACACGGTATTTTACCTTCCGTCAATGGGAGGGGGGATCCTGGGTGGCCTTCAGCTCCTGTCACTACAATGTTCCTTCCGGATCTGTGTGAGAATTTCTTTGGGAGTAGATGACAGGCTCCTGGGTATGCATAGACTTAGTTTGGCCAAGAAGTACCAGACAGCTCTGGGGAAAAAGGATGAATTCTGGGTACCTGAGACCCAGGGGTCAAGGGTGACACATTTTCTCCAGACAGATGCTTTGATTTTAGCACTATATTTTTGCTGTTGAATTGAAGATGTTCTCAGGGTAGCAGACTTGCATAGGGGGAGGGTAAGCAAAGGAGTCGTGTGTGTGTTTGTGTGTGTGTGTGTGTGTACCACCTCTTAACCGGGAAGTGATGTTTTCTTCTTCACGAAGGGCTGAGAATTAGCATCAAGTTCCAGGCCCAGGCCCACAGGCCATCCAGTGTGCCATCCTGTGGTCAGTGCAGAGGCCTGGTTTTTGTGCCCCAGCCCTCACTTGACTTCCTGGCATGGGCCTGGCAGTTGCTGATGATGACAGGCATTGCCAGCCACCACCTGAACTTTACCCAACGTGTTCTGTCTCTGACCTTCCCATGTGCCTCCAAAGAGCCTCAGTAGACTGAAAGGGAAGATATACGCTCAAGTCTGTTTCTGCAAGCCAGCAGGCATTAGAGGAGCAATTAGGGCAGGCATGCATGAGGAGGGAAGTAAAATCTGGGACCATGATGAGGATGGCTACCAGACCTGAATGGTGGGAACTGGCGAGGGTGGGCAAGAATCTGGGTCATAGGAATAAGAGGCCTGTAATGAGAAGGGAGCAGAGCAGTCTGTGTGTGTAGTTTAGACCTTCAGAGAGAAGGGCCCGTCAGGGATGTTTTGGGCTAGGCAACCTGTATGTTGAAGTGCTTGCCAGCTTTCTTGACAGGGTGTGGTCCTCTGAGAAGAATAGGAGTGCCTGAGAGAAGGCGTAAAGCTTGAGACTCTGTAGGTAATGCCACAGGAAACGCCCCTTCTGGAGAAATGAGAGAGAATCCAGAGCAGGATCTCTCTGTGCCTCTCCCAAGTCACTATGGGTTGCAAGGCCAAGGGTGTGAGATTACAGAGTAGAAGAAGCCCTCATCCCCACTCCCAGGATATTCAGTGGGAATTGTATGTGCTTGGAATCGTGCCAATTCAGAGCCAAGTGCATTCTGGCTGGGGGTTTGGGGGGATGAGTGGGGCCTTTTTGCCCCTGATAAGCCCTGCATCTATCCCCACACCTGCCCAGAAAGTTCAAAGAGATAAGGAGATGTTTTCCAGACCTGTTTCATAGCTTTTAGGGGTCACGGGCAAGGGGCAGATATATTTGTATGGACTTTTTCATCAAGCTTTAGGAAGTACATCCATAGCTTTGTTTCCATTTCCTTAAAAAAGTGTCCTTGTACTTAAGACAGGGTGGCTTTTAATTCAGACTAGGGCACAAATCTTGGCTCTCTGAATCTATATTTCCTTGCTATGAAATGAGGTGCCCGCCTTATAGTGTTACTAGCAAGGATATAGTAAAACAATACATATCATGGTGATAGTAGCTACAGTGTATGGACCAACCACTATATATCAGCCACTATGTGCTAGGCACTATATAATGTGTGTGTGTGTGTGTGTGTGTGTGTGTGTGTATACACATATACATATATATGATTTTTCTGCTATTTTCACATAAAGTGCCTAGTATGGTACCTGGCTCATTGTTGGTGCTCAACAAATATTATTTCCCTCCCTTGCTCCACTCTTGAAAATAGAGAGAAATAGAGCCTCATTTGGGATGAGGGAGAGAGGATCAGAGAAAAGAGAACAGGTTTTTTGGGAGTGGGGTGGGGCTGAAGCGGGGTTCGTATTTCAGTTTGGTGCATTCTAAGGTGGGACCAGCCTGCTCCCACCCCCTTCTTTACCCGTCTTCCCTTCTTTATCCGTCGGCCTGCATGGCAGTGATGTTGGCACTCTAACCAGAGCATCTCTGAGTGCCACTACCTCGCTCCTGAGCACAGGCTCTCAGCACTGAAGAGGGCAGGGCAGGGAATAAGAGTCTGCTCTACTGATCATATAAAGTAATATGATTTCTTGCCCCTGCAGGAAGTGATGAGAAAGTTTACCCTTCCATCCTATCATCCCTTTGCCTTGCAAAATGCTAGACATGGGGAGTGAGAATGCCCAGAGCCAAATGATTAATCCTAACCTGATAAGAGGTGGTGTTTCCCAGGCATCTAAGCGTTGTGTCTGAGGCTGAAGCAGTGTGAGCACTTACAGATTGTTCTTTGCCAGTTACCTAATAAGGTTAGGGGCTAGGCCAGGGGTGTCCAAACTTTTTTCAACAGTTCTCACAAAGGGCCATATGCAGTAAAATACACAAACAGCTGGGCCACTCACTCGAGGTGAAGTACGTATTGCCTCACCTTGTTTATTTAAGGAAACTAAATATATTTTTGGAATTTGCTGCGGGCCAATTAACAATGGATTGCGAGCTGCAGTTGGCCCGCAGGCCGCAGTTTGGACACCCCTGGACTAGGCAAACTCAGCAGTTGCAGTGAGCTCATATTCTAAGAGCTCAGAGCTCAAAGAGAAATATGGGCACCTACTATACCTTCAAGTCCCAGAAGAACTTTCATGGAGAAATAAACTGGGCCCCAATTGGGCACTGCCCCTTTGACGTTGTGCCAGCAGCTTAGTGATTGACATCCTGAGTACGTGTCTCTAGAGCAACCTGAAATAGACAAACCTTATTTCTTTCCAGTGCCCAATCTTAAATGGCCTTTTTTCATTGGTTGCCTATGTGAGTGGAAGGAGCTCTCCTCTTTGATACCTTGAGGAGAGGTTCAAAGTAAGGAGTTCTGACTTAGACTGTCCCTTCTGCTCTAGAGGTCCAAGGCCATATAGCCCAGTGGTTATAACCTAGCAAATGGTTATTACTAATGAAGCTGCCTTGGGATTTTCCATTCTCCTCTGGCAAGGAAAGATGGAGGGACAAAGTTCATTAAGATCAAATTAAATTTTCTCCCATCGCTTGAGTGTCTTTTATACTGGACACTGGGCATCTTTCTTCTAAGATTTGCAAGCATTATTTTGATCTATAATCCCATTCCTATATCACTTTTTAGGATGGTGTAAAAAGGTAAGGCTGATTCTTTTCCCAGGAAAGATGGAAGGAACTGAGCTCTAAGAAGGCTAAGTGACTTGCCCAAAGGATGCCCTGGAAGATGGTAAATCTGGTTCTGAATCTGTTACTGGTTATTCAACAAAAAATTTACCTGAATGCCCACCATGTGCAGGTTCTCTTCTAGGCACTGGGGATAAGGCAGTAAATAAGACGAACGAAAATCTCTGCCTTCATGGAACAAACTTTGTAATAGGTAGAGACAGAAAGAATAAAATCTCCTGATTTCCAGTTTAGCACTCTATCAGCACTGTTCACAACATCCTCTCGAAAGCTTAAGAAGTTCTATGTAAGGGTCAAAATTGGCTTGTTGCTACTGTAGCCCTTCCCATGGCTTGGAGGAGAAGCTGAACTGGAGAGAAAAATTCTTTGGCACTGCCTATCTCTGTGCAAGTCTGAATGAAGAGAGTTTGACACATTACATCAGGCTTTTTCCAAATCTCCTTGATCCCCAGGATTCACTGATGACATCTAAAAAGAAAGGGAGTGTGATATTAAAAAACAATAACAACAACAAAACAAAACTCTGCTTGTTTAACTCTTTGTAAGTGAGAGTAGCTCTAAAAATGTATGGTAGAAGGAGGAGTCAGAGGGCACATTTGGATAGAAGATAGGAAGTGTGTAACCACCTCCATCCCAGGGGAAACAGGTTTGATTTGGAATCAGCAGGAACTTTGGCCACTTATGATTTTTGGAAAAGTAATTGATAAAAGAGTCAAGTCCTTATCAAATGGTTCTGTGCTTCTTTGTTCACCTTCTAGAATTGAGGATATCACCAATTTATTAAAGATAGGTTGACCAGAGCTCCTTGCCAACCCCTGGTAACCTAACTTAAGTCAGTGGGCACTGTTTGACCAGGGCTGAGCCTCCCATGTTCTGGTGCTGCACTCAGGAAGAGCCCTTTCACATTTAAATGGCTGATGTGTGGCAATGGTTCCTGCAATGACACACAGTGGCACCTCTCTGAAGCTGAGAACAGGGCTCAGGATAAACCATGTTACCCAGAAAATAAGACCCAGCTGGACTATCAGCTCTAACGTGTCTTTTGGAGTAAACATTAATATAATATTATAGTAAAATAAGACTGGGTCTTATATTAATGTGTGCTCCAAAAGACGCATTAAAGCTCTTGGTCTGCCTAGGTCTTACTTCCAGGGAAACACGGAACCACCTTCCCACCTTCAGTCCTCCATATCCTCATCTACACATAGCTCCACCCCTCTACCTCTTTCTGCATGTATGAGAGGTAACACATACCTTTCTGAGGGGAGGAAAGCTGATTTGAGACCCTCTAGTGCTCACTCATGCAGAGGCTGACTTTATTCCCCTGCTGACCGTGTTGTGGCCCTAAGCTCTATCTGAATGGAAAGCTGTCTTATCCCTGCCACCCCAGAGAAACTTGAATGTTCATAGGCTTCAAACTCATTATCTTTCCTCCTCAGAGGTCCTTCTGACCCCTTATGTAAAAAGGTTCCACCCTGTTATGACAACTGCCGGAGCATTTCATTCTCTCCTTCCATCCACAAAACCTTTTTGGAGAAGGGTGGGGCTTAGCTCCAAGACCTGAACTTCAGAATCTGACTTGTGGACAATTGCAGCAAGCTGCAGAATTTCTATACAGCTGGAGGCTGAATATTCTGAAGAGCCGTAGAGGACTTGGGCATCTTCCATCAGGTTGTCCTCTTGTTTCATAAATTGTGTTGGGAGTAGGGAAGGATAGGGGCATGGGGGAGGGTGGCAGACTGGCAGGCCACCCTCCAGGTCACTCGTGTCTGGATTTCTTTTCTGATCTCTCACCTCATAGAAGGGAGGTCAGATGAAAGGATTCTGTAGCAGGTCCCACAAATAATAGACAGGGAGAACATTAGAGCCATTAGAGGTCATAACCTTTTAATTCAAGTTTCTGAAGTTGTGGGATTTGTATTGCTTGGTCTGGGAGAGGCAAGATATGAAGACTGGGGTCTATCTAAAATTACTTTTTTACCTTGGACTTTGCAGGCTGCTGGGTCTTCCCAGGGAAGAAGGAGGTTCTCCTGAGTTAGTTCACTCAGCTCAGGCCCCAGCTATCAGTTCAGCGAAGGCATCAGCTATTATCTAAACCTTTGTGCTAAAATGAGTATCTCTTGCCTTTGCAGGTGCTGAATCACCATGGCTGCTCTAATTGTTTCTTTTTGTCTATCTTTGAATCTTTATTTCAGAGATCCAGTTGTCATCGGTATCCAGGGAGCCCTCCTCCTTCTCCTGCTGCCTCTTTACCACTGCAGTTGCTGGTTGTTGCTAAGGTTGCCTCCATGGTAACATGCACATCCTGTTTACACCTCCATCTGGGCAAGTTGGTCTAAGCTAGGAACCTACCTACCCTGGACAACCACTTCCATTACCACCTGGGGACACCAATCATCGTGACACGTGGTCCTGCTTCTACTCTGTTCCCCCATCTTCTTCCTCTTCTCACTGCCAAGCTTCATACAGGAAAAAGGATTGAGGCTAGAGACCGTGAAGCTTATTGTACAGATATAGTCAATCAATTTCCTAACTGGGCTCCCAGAGAAGCCAGAAGTGAGGCCAAGAAGCAAGAGACCCTGATCAGTTGAAGGGAAACTCCACATTTTCTCTGGTTGAGGGGATTGGTAGCAATAGTCAAAATGACGAACCCAAGAGAACATGCCTTTCCGGCCAACTCAATGGTTGAGAGCCATGAAGGGGACTTTGGCTGCACAGTAATGGACCTGAGGAAGCTCATGGAGCTGCGTTCGACTGATGCAATGAACCAGATCAGTGTCCACTTTGGAGGTGTAATGAATCTCTGCAGTAGACTGAAAACCAACCCTGTGGAAGGTAAAGGCCATATCAGGAGCGGGGAATTGGAAGAAGGTGGCTAGTGTTAAAAAATATTGATTTCTTAGCTTCTAGAGAAGGCATATTTCTGGAGCCCTCAAATGGTATATCTGTCTGGTGGGAAAAGTATGGTATCTGAAGCACTAAAAGGAGATGAGGTCATAGCCATTTCTATTCCCCAGACATGATGTTTAGGGCCTGTGGTATTATCCTCTGAAGGTCATTTTCTTCTCCTTTTTCTGTATCAATGTACGGAAAGGAGGATATTTATCACTATTTTGGAAACATTTATGTTAGAGATACTTTTATCAGTAAATAATCATCCAATCCCTTATTCTGTATCAGTCTTTGATTGCAAAAGGGTTTAGATGTGATTCTTTCCCACAGTGATTTCACAGTGCAATTGGCAGGATGGGCACCAAAAAAGCGAATAAGTCCATCTACCCAATATAGCAATTTTCTAACATATACAATTAAAAATGGGCAGTAAGTCGTATAGCTGTACCCGCCAAATCATTGGACTACTCGCTCTGTTTCCTTTCAGGGAATTATTGATGACTTTTTCAACCCGGTCTAATGCACTTATTTATTTTTTTTTTTTTAAGATTTTATTGGGGAAGGGGAATAGGACTTTATTGGGGAACAGTGTGTACTTCCAGGACTTTTTTCCAAGTCAATTTGTTGTCCTTTCAATCTTAGTTGTGGAGGGTGCCATTCAGCTTCAAGTTGTTGTCCTTTCAGTCTTAGTTGTGGAGGGCGCAGCTCAGCTCCAGGTCCAGCTGCTGTTGTTAGTTGCAGGGGGCGCAGCCCACCATCCTCTGCAGGAGTCGAGGAATCAAACCGGCAACCTTGTGGTTGAGAGCCTACTGACCCATGTGGGAATCGAACCAGCAGCCTTTGGCGTTAGGAGCACGGAGTTCCAGCAGCCTGAGCCACCAGGCTGGCCTGCACTTTTAATGTAGTTATTCTTAATCTACACTAAGAGTATAGCTTAAGAATAACTATATTAAAAGTGCTGGCTGGCTCAGCCCAATTGCTCAGTGAGCCATAGTAATATGAAATTTTGCCTCATCAAAATGGAGAGAGAACAAAATGAATCTTGCTTTCTCACTTTTGCCTGGTTTCAGCATCTCTGTTACAGGTTCTTGTTTGGTCCTATCAGTCAGGCAGGCCATGGTTGAGGAGCATGAGATGGAACAAAGATCTTATCCTTTAGATGCCTTCAACCTCTTGAGGTATACTATTCCTAAGCCTTCCTTGGAGACCACATCCTATTTCTTGCCTATTCTAAGAAGTTTTGATCCCTAGCCAATGCTATAAGTTAGTGACTTGGAGTCCAGACTCTTAAGAATTTTAAAAAGAGAGAGAAAAAGAGATTTTTATCTGATATCTGTACAATGCCCATGTCTTGTTTTCTTTGCAATCTGAGACAGCTGCACTACATGTTTTCTTTGCTTCTAGAATTCAGTTTCCTGTCATATAGGCTTTGAGTTCAAATACTAGTTCTACCACTTACTAGTTCTACCACTTACTAGCTGAATAACATTAAAAAGTTTACTCAGCTTCCCTGAGTCCGTTTCTCCTTTGAAAATGATACCTAGCACATAGAGATGTTGGGATTAAATACTGTAGTGTATATACAGCGCCCATTTATAATGGGGATTCAATAAATTAGTTGTCTCAGATTAAAATGGAGTCCATGTGTCTGAAGATATTTGCCAGAATATGAGTGCCTATGGAGTGCAGTGTGTTATTATATCTCTAGAGGTTACTGCACGTGTAACTGCAACTACTGTCCATTTCCTCCAGGCACCTGTCAATGTCAAAAAGAGATCTGGTTGAGATGGCAGGGCCTAGTTGCTTTCATGTGCCTCAGTCTTTGCCTTATGGCTGGTATCAAATGACTGCCCTTGGCACTGCCTACTTATTGTCAGTTAGATTTCTTTACCACTTTTGTAGTAGTATTGACCTTAAAGAGAGGCTATTTCTATTATGTTTTCACTGAGATAATGCACCAATCAGAATTTAGACAGATCGTTCTTTTTCCTTTTCTATCCTGTTATTGAGCCCTTTGGTCAGTTGTTTCTCTCACAAAGTGAAACTCAGGAACCCAAATAAGCTGGAACCTAGGAAGCTCCTAATAGCAGGATCCAGGTTTTCCTTCCAAATTTCCAAATCCTTTCTCATAGCTCCCACTGTTTGCTTTCTGATTCCCAAAGAACTTCCATTCCCAAAGGCCAACATATGTTCTATTTTAATTTCAACATCAGATATCAAATGTTAATACTCAGATTCTTTCCCAGTCTTGGTTTCAGACCTACAGTTGAAAGCCTCCCCTTCTGATGGCAGGTGCCTGTGTTGTCATAGACCCTGACCATACCTATATCCTAGTACGTCTACCATTGACATAGTTGTCCATTGCCATTCTCCTGCTTCCTTAGATCACAGATATGTATCCTGATTTATTTCAATGTAAGACTTACCATGGTCCTGGTCCTTGAGCTGGGGAATCAGAGTGTCAGAAAAAAACTTTTCCAAGAGTAATTTTAGCTCCCCATTGCCAACAATGACCTCCTTGTGTGTGTAAGAGGAATAAAGGGGTTGGAAAAGGAGACACCAAAGAACTTTAACACAGGAGTCTCCCCAGACAAGGGTGATGCTGAGCTGTTTAGTTGGGCAGGCTGAGAAAAGAGCATTGATATCCAGGTGCCCAGTTAGCTGGTACTATAAAACGCCAGCCTGTTCACAGAAGACCACACTGAAGTGACTGACAGCCTAGCATGGTTTTGTCACCTGTGGAAGGCACCTGCAGACTAATAATAAAAATAAAGAAATTTACCTGGTACTTGAATTCTGTTGGTTGGAGACCAGAGTGAAGTAAGATTGGGATGATTGGTTACTAGAGTATGAATGACCCTTCTCCTTTATTTTCTGTTGGGTTGATAGCATCTGTAGTATAGATTGACAGATTTTTTTTTTTAAAACCCTAGCTACTAAGGGGCCTTATGGAACTTGGAGTCTATAACATTTCTGACACCAACATGGTTTTATCATTATAGATTTACACAGTTCTAGAGGCAGGTGGGATTAATTTTAATTTGTATATTCTCTCTCTCTTTCTCTCACTCTCTCTTTCTCAACAGGCCAAAAGGTTTAAATTACTTACCTAAGGTCTTCCCACAGGAATGGAATATTTCATGTTTTCTGATTCAGAGTCCTTTACTGCTCTGCTGCTTCATGCTAAGACAGCAACAGAGAATCTCAGAAGCACAGATAATTTAAGTTTTTGTATTAATCAACATAAGAATGTCCAAACCTGTAGAGAATTTTTTTTTAAAGATTTTTTTATTGGGGAAGGGGAAGAGGACTTTATTGCGTGTACTTACAGGACTTTTTATTTTCCAAGTCAAGTTGTTGTCCTTTCAGTCTTAGTTGTGGAGGGCACAGTTCAGCTCCATTTCCAGTTGCTGTTGCTAGTTGCAGGGGGCGCAGCCCACCATCCCTTGCAGGAGTCGAGGAATTGAACTGGCAACCTTGTGGTTGAGAGCCCACTGGCCCATGTGGGAATCGAACCGGCAGCCTTAGGAGTTAGGAGCATGGAGCTCTAACCGCCTGAGCCACCAGGCCGGCCCCCTGGTCCACATATTTTAATGCTTGACAAAAATGCCTAATTGTGACCCACAATAATGTTAGTTTAATATTGGCTTGTGCTCCTTGAAAGTACACGGCTAGTTAGAGTAAAAGAAGTTGCTCCAGTAGCCAAGAGTTGGTTAGACTCGAGAAAACTCAGAGGTGCTCATCTTCACAGCATTCAGCAACAACCAGAAATAGGGTTGAATGTGATCAAAAAAGGGAAGGCAAGTTAAGGAAACAAAAGGGCGGGGGACATATGTGAGACAGACTCAAGCCAAAAGAATATCTTGGAAGGAGGGGGAAGGTTGGAGGTGGGCAGACTACCTCAAACAGCCAGAAAGCAGTTATGTTGTGATGTGAGTAGTTCAGGCAAGTCTAGTAGCTTCATAGAAGACATATTTAGTACTTGGTAGAGGGGTGGGAAAGATTTACAAAAAACCTGGGGGAAGCAGCTTCCACAGCCATATGCTGGATGATTGAGAAAAACAGGAGTGAACGGTGTCCTCCCTTTGTCCCCGCCCCCCTCATCCTGCCCCTGCAGGGAATTCCATGTTGCATCCTGGGAATTCCCTGTCTGGTTTGAGTTACTGCCTAGGGCTGAATTAGGCCAATAGTGCCTGACCGTTCTCTTCCCACCAGAACCCCAGGCTTTGTGAATTCTTTTCTATCCAGCCCCTCCTCGCTCAGAGCTGGACTTCTGGGTTAGCTGGCATAATGCTGCCAGGCAGGGGGCAGAGAAATCTTGGTGGGAAGAGTGGTTAAGTCTTCTGAACCTGAGCACCCTCCCTGCTTTCTCCCCTTCCACCAGCCCTGGAGCCCTCTATGCTACATTCCTTTGGCAGCTCAGTACAAAGTGTTGCAAGTTTTGTTTTGATTTGAACCTTCTTGTTGCTGCCTTGAACTGAACCATCTTCTGGGGGTGGGAAGAGAGATGACATTCCCTCCTTGGCTGAGGTCAATGTTGTGTCTATCTTGGAAGTGGGGCTTTCGCTCTTTTTCTTTAGCTCTGAGGTGTGAGCACGGGGGAGTGTGAGCTGCATGGAAGCACATGCGTGCAGCATGGGAGAAGGTGGCTGAGCAGAGGGCTGAAGAGGGCACTCAGGGAGCTTTCTCTTTGTGCCGGAGTTGGAATATGTAAAACACGCATAGAGCAGAGGCCAGATAAGGGGGATGTTCTCTGAGGAAGTGCCCACCTCTGCAGGCTGTTTTGAGGACAATGAGGAAAGGGGCATTCTTCTCTAAGTCTGCCATCCTTTTGCTGTGACCTGGAGGAGATTGCTTTATCTCTAGGGGCTGGAAGTCCAGCAGATAGAGAGCATGTCCCCAAGCTGTGGATGTGTTAAGCTAGAGAATGTGAAGTATGGAAATTATTCTTCATCCTTAAAGGAGTGGCATTTGGTTAGCAGCAGGAGCTGGCTAAAGCCTATAGGTTTCTATGTAGATTTGAATCTTCTGCTCCTCATCACCCCCCAATCTAGGGTTTTTAAAGTAGTATTTGAAAGGTATTCTGGTGTCTGTTCTTCTCACATACCAGAGAGGACTGCCTTCAAGTCAACCCAGAGAAACCTCTCCCTTATACTATCTGTGTGGGAGAAGATTCTGCTGTCTCTTTGGCAAGGTATCATAACTCAGACATCTGGGAAGTCCCTCATGATGCCCAACTTAGCCCCACCCTTTCTGGGACTGAACTGGTTCTGATAAGGTTTGCCTCTGCCTGGGTGATAGCCCTGGGCCTCCTAGCAAGGCTGGCTCTGGCCCTTCCCTGCTGAAATCAGGCCACTAAGCTGCAGCTTCTCTTCCATAGCCCTGGGTCCCGACACAGGCTCACAGCAGACACAGATTTTCCACTGCTGCTTATTTGTCTCCTGCTAGCTTGGGCAGGGGCTATGTCACTCCCCAGCATGGGGTGGGGGTGATGACTTCACAGCCTGACATTCCTGTCACCTCTCCCAGCTCATGTGTTAAGTCTAGTTCTTAGGGCCAGAAGCACTCCTGATTGGGTGGAGCTTTCTCTCTCTTGTTCTTGGAGACAAGATTCTTCCTCCCTCCCTCCCTCCCTCCCTTTCTCTGTCTCTCTCCCTCCTTCCCGCCCTCTCTCTTTGATGTATTTCTAAGGGAAATCCTTTTCTTGTGATTTCAGCATTCTCTCCCCACTAAGTCCTCCTTCCCTCTCCAGGAAGCTATGTGTTTGAGATGCAACTGCAGAAATCAGAGAACAAAACCTTTCCTGGGCTGGACAAGTACGAATATGCAATTACAGCTGCTGAGATCAAGCTCTGATATGATAGACTCTCAGGAGGCAGGAAGAATTGGAATGGAAAGCCCAAAATTGGGGATTGGCCAAGCTCTGTGGCTTGGCTGTCTGTGCCATGCCACATATCTGAGAGAGGATTCCCAAGGCTGCTATGCTAACAGCCCAATCTGCCCCTTCCTGCACAGGGCATGCTGGGAACTGGGCAAGCCACATGGCTTCTTAAGGTAGCTGTTTGAAGAGCTTAGCGAAACTTAAGGAGGAACAGATAGATAAAATGGCAAAAAGGAAGTAAGTATGTGACTTTGAGGATATCTAGGTAAGAGCAAGGCCTAACCTTTTTGGTTTCCCATAACGTGTCTTTGTTTCATTTGCTTGGGTCCAAAAAAGGCCATAATGAACTTTTTATTGATTATAAATGTATAGGTTGGACTCTGATAAATGTGGTGTCACTATCCCTGAGGATAGCAAAACGACAGAACAGGACTGATTTGCTTGAGAGTGCAGAGGAAAGCAGCATGTGGGCCTGCCCTGTGGTGAATAAAGTAGGTAACCAACCCTCCCTGTTTGCCTAGGACTGAGGGGGCATTCTCAGGAGGCAAGAGCTTCATTGTTAAAACCCAGAAAGTCCCAGGCAAACCCAGGCAAATTAATGAGCCTAGAATAAAGCCTTAGCTGAGTGCTGCACCATCAATACCCTGGCCCTGCTGCAAGTAGGTTGGCATCCCGCTGCTTTCTGTGGAGTAATATAGCCTCTGCCACATACTAGGCTTGAGTAATTACAAAACCTCTCTAGGTCTTAGTTTGCTTATGTGTAAAATGGGTTTAATAGTAATTACCACATAGGGTATATAATGTTTGAATGTGAGAAGACACCAATGCGCCTGGTGAATCATCTGGTACAGAGTAATCACTTAAATGTTAGCAAACTTATTTATTACTCATTCATTTAGTTCATTCAATAAATCTCTATGCATACCATGTGCCAGACACTGCTGTGGACCTATAGAACAAAGACAAAAATCCTGCCCTTGTGGAGGGGGATAGACAAACAGAATAAATGAAAACAGCATATCATATATTAGGCGAGAAGACCTGTAGAGGGAACAACTGAGCAGGAGAAGGGGAATGGAATTGCTGGGGCAGATAAGTCATAATGTTAAATACCTCACTAAGAAGGTGACATTTGTGCGAAGACCTGAGGGAGGTGAGAGAACGAGCCCTACCTGATGAAGACGATTCTGAGCAAAGGGAACAAGGGCCTGAGATAGAAGCATGTCTAGTGCGTTCAGACTGGTGGGAAGGCTAGCTTGGCTGGATCTCAGTGACCAAGGGGAAATTGTAGGAGTTAAGGGGTGAGGGGCCTGGGGCCCCTAAGGGGCCTTGTAGGCCATCACTAGGTCTTCGGTGCCCAGTTCCACTCCAAGTAAAAGCCACTAGAAGATTCTGAGTAGATGAGTGTCATGGGTTGGGTTTGAAAAATATTCTGGCTACTCTGTTGAGAAGAGAGTGAGAGCAGAAAAGCAAGGGTGGAAGCAGGGAGACCAGTTAGAAGACAGTTGTAATTGACGCAAGAGCTGATGGTGGCTTAGACCAGGATGGTAGCAGTGGAGAAGAAAGAATGAGTAGACCTGAGATATACCAGGGGTGCCAAAAATATATATATATATACACATGACTTGTATTCATCTTTTGTTATCGGTATATAGTGAGTATTACAATTTTAATACAGGTTTTCCCTTTCTTAAAATGTGTATATGCTTTTTTGGCACCCTCTGTATTTTGAAGATAAAGAGATAGGATCTCCTGACTAAATGGATTAGTGTATGAGAGAAAGAAGTCAAAGATCATTATAAGGTATTAATATGAGAACAAAGAGGGGCATGGCTCCCTCAGATGGGGTGCTTTTTTTTTTAAAAGAGTGATGCTTAATTTTTTATTATTTTTTATTATTGGGGAATATTGGGAAACAGTGTATTTCTCCAGGGCCCATCAGCTCCAAGTAGTTGTCCTTCAATCTAGTTGTGGAGGGCGCAGCTCAGCTCTAAGTCCAGTCGCCTTTTTTAATCTTTAGTTGCAGGGAACGCAGCCCACCATTCCAGTGGGAATTGAACCAGCGACATTGTTGTTGAGAGCTCACATTCTAACCAACTGAGCCATCCGGCCGCCCCTCTGGAAGCTCAGTGGCAGCTCGTTGTCTTCAGTCTAGTTGTGGAGGCCACAGCTCACTGACCCATGTGGGAATCAAACCAGCAACCCTGTCGTTCGGAGCTCGTGCTGTAACCAACTGTAAGCCACCCAGGGGGTGCTTTTTTAGCTAGACTTTTGTTGTTATTGGGCCTTCATTAAGCTATTGGGATGTTCTTTATGATGCTCTCTTATATCAGATGTCTTGGTTTGCCTTCATAGTCATTGTACCCACCTTTATGGCCTCATTTCTCTTTACATTGTGAATCTTGCTTTCTTGAAAAGCATCCCAAATAGATTAACAAATTATCAAAACTCCTATTTCCCGCAAGCAAACCTGGTCATCCAGCACAGCAGTCCCCAGTTGGCACAGACTTGCTATCTAGGGTCCCTGGGGAGAAAGGACCAGCAAAGCCCTGCCCTCTGGCGACCCTGTCTCTGCCTGCCAGGGGAGCAAGATGCCCTGCCCAGGAACACTCCTTTCCCAGGCCCTTGCTTTTCTTTCCTACTGGGAACCTGCTTCTCAGAGTGGTAGAGGTGGGATAAATCCTCTGGGAAGCAGCCCAACTTGTTTCTAGTGCTTTGACCAAACTCTGTCCCTGCAGAGCTCAGCTCTAGGCCAGGGTGGTGCATTTGGGGACCAGGAGGCAAGAGTCCCGGGGGTAAGAACATTAGGTACCACCTCCCCATCAAGCTCCCTGTTTTCCTTTCCTAAAAGCTAGCAGGTAGAGTGGTCTCCAATCCCCAACTCCGTGAGTGTGGATGCCAGTTCACCCCCATTTTACCTCCAGGCAGGGTTCATCTGCCTTCCCAGACAGATGAGTATCTCGATTACCTCTCCTGATGGTTCTGTTTTCACGGTGGGGAAGTGGAAGCTGTCTCAAACCCTGCAAATAACACTCTCTTAGGTACCTATTTTCCCGTTTTCAAAATCTTTTTCTGTCTAAATGTCTTCCTTAGATCTAACCCAAATTTCTCCTCTTACCATTTAAGATAACACTCTTGGGTCTTATTCAGTGGAGGTGGAGAGTAGATGTTTGCCCTCATGCTATACCCCCATCTCCCCACCAGTGGAATGCACTGCGTGGTAACTGAAGTCTGAAGAAGTCCTCTGGCATCAGTGTCTCCATTTTCTTCTTGCAGCATCCTGTCATCTGCTTTTCCCTGGGCTCTGTGTGAACCTCCATCCTCTGATTCTGTGAGTGGCCTGGTCCTCTGATTCTAACCCTCCTCAGCTGCTGACCTTTTTCACAACAAAGGTTGCCACACCCTGCCTGTGGGGAACCCATCAAACAGTGCAGCCAACAACTTCAAGTGCCAAGACCTGGGCTAATTTGCTGCTGTGTGTAAACAACTTGATAATTGCCAACTGGCAGTAATTGAAATTTTAGGATTTCGCCCCTTCCCTTAAAGTATAAATCCTTGGAGTCCAGTAGAGGAGCCTAACTATAAGGAAGGCACTAGGAATTTCTTTTTCTCTCTGGGAACATGCCTAGAAAATGTGTGCACATTCACGCAGTTATATAAGCATGCATGTATGTGTTAGTGGAAGCATGCTGATAATCAAGGATGGTGTACTATCTGACTTTGTGGCTCCACCTTTTTTGTTCTCTTTTTATTCAACCTTAGTAGTACTGTGTTTCCCTGAAAATAAGACCAGGTCTTATATTAATTTTTGCCCCAAAAGACGCATTAGGGCTTATGTTCAGAGGATGTAATCCTGAAAAATCATACTAGGGCCTATTTTCCGGGTAGGTCTTATTTTGGGGGAAACATGGTAGTACTTCTCTTAGTACCTAATACTTCTCTAAGTACACAGTGTTTAGTAGAATAGTAGTACCGCTTAGTGGTATGTTTTTATGTCTATGTGATGGAAAATGAAAGCTATGTGTGCTCAAAGGGGACGCCCAGAGTTGGAGCCGAAGAGCCTCTGTTCTGTTGATCTCCTGGAACTTGAACTCAGGACAACTAATGGGGCTATGTCTTCTAGCCTCCTAGCATGACCTTGAGCAGATAGCTTATTCTTTCTGGGTTTTGTGTGTGAGCAAATGGTGGAAGCTAACTCTGCTTTTATTTATTTTTATTTTACTTTAAAAAAAAACAAAAAAACACAAACCTTTTAGAAACTGTTTTCCAAAAACCTTACTTTCATTTTGCTTAAGAGTTTGTGGAAGAACAGCTTAGGACCACTCAGCGGTTGTTCCTCCCCATTCAGTGGCCTGAGCAGTGGGGGCTGCAAACCAGTCTTCAGAGGCTGTGTTCAGTAGGGAACTGCTGAGTAGGCACAGAGGGCACCTGCTCGCCTTCAGACCAGTCTGCAACCTCAGGTGGAGCAGCAGTGAGCTCAGAAGCTGGAGCAGTCTTCGCCTTGAAATTCCTCCATGGTCACAGCCTTTTCAGCAGCGGCCTGCTCTTCCTTTTCAGTCTCCTGAGGGTCTCTGTACAAGTAGAGGTCAGGCATGACCTCCCACAGGTGCTTGTGGGAGATGGTGCCACACATGCGCAGGACTTCCCGGGCCAGCATCCGCGACATCAGACTCACGGAGTGAGCGCCCTTGTTGCTGCAAAGGATGGTAATGTCCACATAGCGCAGAGAGTCTGTTACACAGAGCAACGGTCGGCAGGTTAACATAAGACACCTCTGTGTTGGTCAGCCCTGGGATCCGTCACCACCAGAAGTCTTGGCTCCCGGAAGGCTGCCGGGATCCAGTTAGTGAAGGTCCCAGGAGTGAAGTGGCCGGCGATAGGAGTGGCTCCAGCGGCAGCAGCAAACTTCAGCATAGCTCGCTAGCCAGTATTCCTGGACGATATGACACTGATATCAGCCAGGTTTTCAATGGCAACAATTTCATGAGCTGCCAGCAGAAGCTTCTCCCAGGTTCTCTTCAGATCTATGATGTAGGTGCCATCACTTTTCCATTTGTAGATGTACTGTTCTACTTTGAAGTCGAGGTTGGTGCCACCTAAGTGGGTTCCTGCTGCCAGGAGTTTGAGGACATCCTCCTCCCTCATTTGCAGGACATCAAGGCTACTGACATTGTGAAAGATTCCCTTTAAGTTTCTTATGGGAACTGAAAACAATGCTACCCTCTTTGGGTAGAATGGAAAGCAAGCTAACTCTCTCTTTAAGTCTTCACCAGCATTTACGTGTTAATGTGAGAGAGAAGTTCTGTGTGAGTCCCAGGAAACATTTTAATGTTTGTGTTCTTACAACTGGAGCCTAGAACATACTCAATGAGGAGGAAATGAAGTTTTACACCTAGGTTAGCTTACCCCAAACACTTTAAGAGGAGTGAGTGGACCCTGTGACCAGCTTGTCTCGGTTTGCCCATTTTTAGACTGAAAGTTTCACACCCCCTGAGTCCTGGGCAAATTGGGGTGGTTAGTCACACTAACTGTATATCATGGTTGTGTAGATCAGGAAGCATGGGGTCTTTTCACTTCTTTCTTCTATCATTCATCTCTTCCCCTTTTTTCTCACTCATTCCTCCCATTCTTATCTCCTTTTCAGGTCTATCTGGGAACCCGGCAGATCTGGAGAAACGTAAGCAAGTATTTGGACAGAACTTAATCCCTCCCAAAAAGCCCAAGACCTTCTTAGAATTAGTGTGGGAAGCCCTTCAAGATGTCACCCTCATCATCCTGGAGATTGCAGCCATCATCTCCTTGGTCCTGTCCTTCTATCGCCCCCCTGGTGAAGAAAATGAACGTGAGTGTCTTAAACAGCCCGTCATAACTCAGATCTGGTTCTTTCCATATTCACCAAAGAGCACTTACTGTTTGTGGTTGACAGATTATAGCTTAAAAGTTTTCCCCCATTATCCAGTGTGAGTTCTCCAAAGAAAACCAACAAGTAGCTAATAAGCTATTCTTCCAACCCATTCTGATTCCAGGGTCTTTTCCCCCTTCTCCCATCAAATTCTTATTCAGAATGTCACAAATCCTCTACCCTTACCCAACCAATGAAGCCCTGCTTCTCGAAGTGCCCCCCACCAATATTATTGGCATTTTGGGATATAGCAGTGGGAGCCTGACCATGTTGGGAGTAAGTTCTTTATATGTGACTTGCCTATGATTTGCATTGACATGTTTTGTGCTATTTAGTTATTTGCTTCTTTTGGGTTACCATAAATAATTTTATGGTGATAAAATGATGCCGATCCTGCTGTCCTCCAGTATCCTCAGAGCATAGCTCTTCCACCCAAGAGTTTTATTTTTTATTATTCTCTTTCCCTGACTTTCTATTCTGGGGGATTGCAGAAGCACTACCTTTTAATGGGGTAGTTGCATTTGAGCCTTGATTCCCATGCCTATTGTTGGTTGTAAAGAGGTGAGTTACAAAGCCCACCCCAAATGAGGTAGCTAGGCACTCTGGCCCCAAATGCCCTCTGTGTAGTCCTCCGACCCCTGTCCCTTTCTTCCTCAAACACGAGGGATTAAATGAACCATGAAGGCTAAGAAACTGGCCAGAAGGTGAAACTGGATTCCTGCTGAAACCATGGGCTGTCAGTGGAAGAGAGACAGAGCTAGGAGAGTGAGCAAACAGAGGTAATGTCTACTCTGAAGTTACTTCTGTCTTTGCCATTCACTTGTTCCTGAGGGAAGGAGAAACAGAAGGTGAATGAGAGAAAGACAATAAAACCAAGACTACACCTTTTTGTAAGCACTCCTCCTTCCCTTGAAGGACAGAAGGACTCTACTGCTTAGATGGAGTACCATCTTGGGCTGTTTAGTGGATGGTAGTTTATGAAAAGGAAATAAAACGCACTCCTTCCAATACTACGTTGTTCATTTCTGCAGCTACCTACAGATGAATAAGGAGGAAGCTTGCCTGGTGCTGGTGAATTGACATGGAGACACCATGCAGGATCCCTGCCATCAGGCAGAAGCACTACCTTTTAATGTCAACAAAAGCCACTACATGATCCTTTCTTTCTCTCTTTTCCCGGGTTAGAATGTGGTCTACCTGTAAGTAGCCCAGAAGATGACGGGGATTCAGAAGCCGGATGGATTGAGGGGGCAGCCATTCTATTCTCGGTGATCATCGTGGTGCTAGTGACAGCCTTCAATGATTGGAGCAAAGAGAAGCAGTTCCGGGGGCTGCAGAACCGCATTGAAAAGGAACAGAAATTCTCCGTCATCCGAAATGGTCACATTATCCAGCTCCCTGTGGCTGAGATCGTGGTGGGTGATATCGCCCAAATCAAATATGGTGAGAGCGCCATGTTTTTTGCATCCATGCCACCTGCCCTATTTGAGGGCCAGGTGCTTTGGCATAAGGGGGCTAGGAATTGCTAGGGACCCAAAAAGATAGGACACCAAATCATGTTAGCTTCTAGGTTAGCGTTTAAGGAAGTTGTAGGAAGGAAATTCAAAGAAAGAAGTAACTGAAACTCTTCCAAAAGATTATCAACCTGTACCCTGTGTGTCTTCAGGTTAAAAGTATATAATATTCAGGCCATGGGAAGATGTTTGGGGATCAGTAATTGTTTGAATTTATCATACCTGGAAAGGAATCTTGTTCCAGGTTGTGAGAGCTGAAGCTGTCTTTCAAAGGTTCTCCAGATACACCCTGGGCCATTGCTTTTGTGTAGGACCCATGGGGGCAGCCCTGAGATGGGGTTAGGTGAACCCCACCCTCTGCCAGGCTCTTAACCTTCCCTCTTTCCCTGTTGCCCCTTCCCCTGTGTGCACTAGGTGACCTGCTACCAGCAGATGGGATCCTGATCCAGGGAAATGATCTCAAGATTGACGAGAGCTCTCTGACTGGGGAATCGGATCATGTCAAGAAGTCTGTGGAAAGAGACCCCATGTTGCTTTCAGGTACTGCCTGTCGCCATCCCAGTTCCCATTCTACCTCCCACAGACAGCCAGGCCACAGAGACCTGATCCAGATCCTGCTGCCTCTTCTGGCCCTGCCCCATCTCCTTCCCCTGCATTCAAATCGGGCAGTGGCATATTAATGTGTTGAATATAAGTATATGCGGTAACCTAAAAGAAGTTCTACATAAAGTAAGTGCTGCAGGGTCCTTGGAAGGGCTCAGCTTGTTGGGGGTAGATGGTGGTGAAAGGAGCCTTACCTTAAAGCAGACACACTTACCTCCTTATCCCCCAATTTGCTTGGTCTATTTTAAATGGTCCAGCTCTTGACCTTTTTCTACTATCTGCTGAGTATATCATTATCCATGGAGGAGGAAGAGGGGCTGCTTTTTTCTATGTCTGTATTTCTCATGGGTAGGTGTAAAAAAACAACACCCCTCCCATCTTCTCCTTTCTCATACAGGGACCCATGTCATGGAAGGTTCTGGCCGGATGGTAGTGACTGCTGTGGGTGTCAACTCCCAGACTGGAATCATCTTTACCCTCTTGGGGGCCAGTGAGGGAGAAGAAGAGGGGAAGAAGAAGAAAGGTAAAGGGGATTCAGAATGAGATTATCTTCCCTCCCATCCCTATGGATAAACTAGGAATCAAGGGAGCAGATCTGGATGAAAGAATCTGCTGGATGAAGACTGCAGGTATCCAAAACCCTTGCTGAGATAAAGATGTCAACCCCGCCTCTCCAGGGTGCTCTGATAAAATCCTGATTTTGGCTCTAGGCTCCCAAATCAGGTTGCATTTGAGCCTTGATTCCCGTGCCTATTGGTGGTTGTAAAGAGGTGAGTTATAAAGCCCACCCTAAATGAGGTAGCTAGGCACTCTGGCCCCAAATGCCCTCTGTGTAGTCCTCCGACCCCTGTCCCTTTCTTCCTCAAACACGAGGGATTAAATGAACCATGAGGGCTAAGAAACTGGCCAGAAGGTGAAACTGGATTCCTGCTGAAACCATGGGCTGTCAATGGAAGAGAGACAGAGCTAGGAGCAAACAGAGACAGAGCTAGGAGACAGACAGAGCAGAGCAAACAGAGGTAATGTCTACTCTGAAGTTACTTCTGTCTTTGCCATTCACTTGTTCCTGAGGGAAGGAGAAACAGAAGGTGAGTGAAAGATAGTAAAACCAAGACTACACCTTTTCGTAAGCACTCCTCCTTCCCTTGAAGGACAGAAGGACTCTACTGCTTAGATGGAGGACCATCTTGGGCTGTTTAGTGGATGGTAGTTTATGAAAAGGAAATAAAACGCACTCCGTCCAATTGTACGCTGTTCATTTCTGCAGCTACCTACAGATGAATAAGGAAGAAGCTTGCCTGGTGCTGGTGAATTGACATGGAGACACCATGCAGGATCCCTGCCATCAGGCAGAAACAGTTCAAACCTCTCATTTCCTAACACCTCATGCCATTTCTCCAAGTGTTATGACTGAGGCCGGGAGCACCCTCCCAGTAGCAACCGTGCTCTAGGAGGAAGCTGCTCGGTGTAGATGTGTTCACTCACCTGCGTGAGTGGTGTGCTCCATATCCCAGGGTTTCATGAGAGCCCCCAATGAAAAGGGAAGTGAGCAGAGATTTGAGCTTCCTTCACATTCCCTTCACTGCAACTCAACCCCTTTGCTGTCGCCCTTTTGGGCTCTAAGCAGGACCAACAAATTGGATATCTGATCTCTTAATAGTCACTTTGGGTCTCCACCCCACTTTTTTCTTTCTTGTTCAAACAGGTAAAAAACAAGGAGTCCCTGAAAATCGCAACAAAGGTAACCTGTCCACCCACTCATTTACCATCTCTACCTGACTACACTCAAACCAGACCTTTCCAGGCCATCTGCCGTCTCCCTTTTCCTCGCCATAAATCTATTATCTGCTGCTGTGGCCCAGATATCTCATACTGAGGAAGGTGCAGAGATTTGGGGGTGGCCTCAAGGTCCCAGTCCTAATCTAATATGGGACAACAGCACCCCCTGCTGTTGGCTCAGGGAATCTCATGTCAAGGTTTCTCTTGGGGAGTGTGTAGGATTGATCTGCTTTTCCCAGGTTGCTGAATTCTTTGCCTCATTGCCCTCAGCCTGATTTAAACACCAAAGATCATTAGTTTCTGGGTTGGAAGACTTCAGGGTCCTATGATGGAGGGCGTTGGGCGGGCAGTCCCTGCACCCTCCTCTTGCTAGCTTCCTCATTGGTGTCCTCTTCTGGTCTGGAATCCTTCTCTGCTAGTCTCAGGGTGCTTAGAGAGAGGCTTTTCTCCGTGCCTCTCTCCTCACCTCTTTCTTTGTTCTCTCCACAGTCTGTTTTCTTCCTCCTGATCTGATGTGTGTTTCTTTTTTGGTGACTGTGCTGACATCCGTCTCTGTCTTGTTTGTGAGTCTGACAGCAGAGACAGTATCTCAGGAAGGGCACCCTAAGCAAAGGGGCCAATTTCTGCAAGAGTGAAGTGAGAGGGTGGTGGGAGCCAGTGAGAATTGTTCTCTTGAGACAGAGTCTAGAGATTTGTTTCCTCTGTCACCCACATCATAGTAGTCTTTAAAAATAAAGTCATCATATCGGAGAACCAGGGCTCCACAGAACTAATTCTTTAATTTCAGGTCTCTTTAACTCTTCTTTTTAAAGCAAACTGGATTTATATGCCTTTATCCCTGCTTTCTCTTATTCCAGGAGGTTCCCCACACCAGCTTCTTCCCTCTCCCCCAGAAGACTAATCCCAGGTCCCACTCTGGCCCTTTCTACCTTTGTTAGGCAGGGGAGCAAGGGGTTTCCTTCCCCTGTTCAACTGACATAAGAAGGAACTGGAGAGCACCCTTTGTGGGGTCTGTGTTTCTTCCCTGGCAGTCTATACATAGAGATACATGAACCTTTGAACAGAGCAAACTAGGACCCTTATGCTCTGGAAACATCTGTCAGCCTTCCCTTTCAGTCCCTTTCTGCAATAAAGATTCACTATAGTAAGCACTGAGTTACAGAAAGGATGTTTGTTGGTAATAGCTCTTAGTAGCATGACTGATCCTCTTGCTGGAATAAACCTGGCTTGGGACTTTGAGGTAGTGCCAGGAAGATGCCACTGCAGAGGAAATTCATACCCTAAAAGCACCCCTGTTTCATCTCCAGTTGTTAGAATATCATTCCACGGGCCGTAATAGAGGGTCAAAAGCAAGCACCCTGTCTGGCATGGGGTGAGGGTGGTCAGGACTCATGTCAGGGGTCCAAGGAAGAAGACAGGTTTTATGATTTCCACCTGTCTGTTGCTCACTGCTACTACCTGGCCTATTCACCTGTCCTATTTGTGTGTACACCCTAGCAAAGACTCAGGATGGAGTGGCCCTAGAAATCCAGCCACTCAACAGCCAGGAGGGGATCGACAATGAAGAAAAGGAGAAAAAAGTGGCCAAGCTGCCTAAGAAGGAGAAGTCAGTGCTGCAGGGCAAGCTGACGCGCTTGGCTGTTCAGATCGGGAAAGCTGGTGAGTAGGGCAGAGCCTTCTATCTTCGTGGTTTATTGACGTTGTTCCGGATCCTCGCTGTTTTGATTCCTATCTCTCCACTCCACCCAGGTCTGGCAGAAGAAGCTAAAACTTCCAAGTGGCTAGTGTAGTGTAGGTAGCCGTGTCCCCTGCGTCTGCCACTCTTTGGCTACCCCCTAGGCTTTCAGAGACAAACGTTTCTCCCTGTGTAAGGCTTAAAGGCTCTTGGGTCTCTTTCATCCAAACAAATAGGAAGTAAAGAACTTGTATCATAACATGGGAGATTTATATTAGCAAGAAGGGAGACTTTAATAACTGCTTACCTGTTGTGCAGGGCTCCCTATGGGGTCTCTGGTCCCGCTCCCCACATAAGAACACAGGATATGGCTAGGCCGAAAAGGAACACCCACGGAGCCATAGATAGGGGAGTCATACCACTGTAGTCTCGCTGGAGGCTGGAGTTACACGACCTGCAACCTGCCATCTGCTTCTCTGCCTGCCAACTGGCTGATTCACTCTCGACTCACCAACCCGCCCAACTGTAGCAGTTATATCAGTGGCTAATTGGCTAACTGGTAACAGCTGAGGGTCAACTAGCTACAGCTGACGGCCATCAACTACCCAAGCCAGCACCTTTCCACGTGAGGCCAAGAGCCTGGAAACTGCTCTCTGGGACTCTGTCCCCACACCTGTCACATGTATGGGCTTGTAAATTCTGTAAGGGTAGAGAAGACTAGCAGTTTGTTAGAGGTAGTTCCCTAGCAGAGTAGTAGCATCAGAGTGGGGACAGAGTCCCAGAGAGCAGTTTCCAGGCTCTCGGCCTCACGTGGAAAGGTGCTGGCTCAGGTAGTAGATAGCTATCAGCTGTGACTAGTTGGCCATCAGCTGTTACCGGTTAGCCATTAGCCACTGATATAACTGCCATGGCTAAGCTAGCAAGCGTGGATTGCAGTTAGCACGGCGGATTGCAGTTAGCAAGTGGGGTGGGTTGGCAGAGAAGCAGATGGCAGACCGCGGATCGTGTGGTTCCTGCTTCCTGTGTCTCCAACCCAGCCGCCAGTGAGACTATAGTGGTATGACTCCTGTATCGATGGCTCCATGGGTGTTCTTTTTTGGCCTCACCATATCCTGTGTTCTTACGCGGGGAGTGGGAGCTGAGACCCCGCATGACAATCAGGCTAGGCAAAGAGCCATGAATTCAAAATAAGGACTGGAGGGAAAAGGAAGAGAGTGACCACAGAGGCTCTTTTCAGAGGAAAGGTCACTAAAGGCATTCTTGTGTACTGTGAGAGGAGGTGGCTTCTCCATCACTTGCTACTACATTATCTCTCCTCTACTTTCTTCCTGTGGTGAGGAGGGGCAAAGGGGTTGGAGGAGGGAACAAAAGGAAGATTTCTCTTTCATTGGACATACCCCTCCAGGTACTGTCTTATACCACTGCCTATTTACTTCTTGACTCCGAACCCCCACTCCTCTGTTTACCACAATTGTAGTCTAGCCTAGTACTTTAATGTGTGTACAGTTTACCTGAGGCCTTCTTAAAGTGCAGTACTTGATTCAGGAGATCTAGGGCAGAGCTGCAGAAAGTCTGCATTTCTGACAAGCCCCAGGTGAGGCCATGTCGCTGACCCACTAAGCACACATTGAGTAGCTAGAATCTGTGTTGTCCACTACCGTAGCCACTAACCATATTTAACTGTTTCAGTTTAAATTAATTAGAATTAAACACAATTAAACATTTAGTTTCTCAGTTCACATTAGCCTGATTTCGATTGGTCAATAACTGCATGTGGCTAGTGGCTACCATATTGAACAGTGTTAGTCTAGCCTATTCATTTGATTCTATTACCCAGCTAATCTGGACTACTGTGAAATCTCTAGAATATAAACTATATGTGGATGAGATGAATTGCAGTTGTGGAATCAAGTTCTTGAAACTGGCACACACAGGTTTGAAACATTAAACACATTCCACCTAATCCCTCCTATTGTCCTCTTAATCCCTGCTTTGCTCTATAGGAAGGACAAGCTTCCTGATGGCTGGCCACTCATCTCCTCTGTCATATTATTTTACACATTTTACATAAGCTAGGCCAGGACTAGGGTGAGGCAAATGGGGTGCCTTGTACCACCCTGAGAGTGATGGCCCCTTCAATTTTGTACCCTAGGCACCTTGCTTGCCTCACCTTAGCCCTGAGCCTCATGAAGCAAAGTGCAAAAGAATATGCTTTCATTGATATTCATTGATCACCTCTAGCCTTTCAGAGATCCCTGTAAGTCATCAGGCCCTCAGGAAAAGTGAAGACCCAAACCAGACTATGGTTTAAGGCAGAGCTTTTCCCAGATACTGTGCTTCAGATATAGGTACCGCTGTGCCCAGATACTGATCTCAGGGCAATTGGAGCCCCTCGGCCAATTGTTTTCAGACCTTGAGCAGATTCTCCCATTTACCTCAGTGTGTAGGATGACCACTGTCACCGTTTGCTCAGGACTTTCTTGGTTTTAGCACTGAAAGTCCCATGTGCCAGGAAACTGCTCAGTCTCTCAGGCAAACCAGGATGGTTGGTCCCCCACCAGTATGTCACACCAAAAACCTCTCTGTGCCTTAGTTTCTTCAGAAAAAGGGATTATGATAGTAACTTACCTCATAGGGTTGTTAGGAGGATTAAATGAGTTAGTTTATGTAAAGTGCTTGCCTGGCCCATAGTGTAAGTACTATATAAATATGTGCTATTATTTGTCACTTTCATCTCTGCCACATCAGAACAAAGGTTGGGAGGCACTGTTCTAAGGCTTGGTCTTGTAGGTGATGTGCTAACACCATAGGGACACGGCTGTAAACCAGTTGTGGATTGCCCGGCATTCGCAGGTTCCTGCAGAAGTCCACATTGATAAACTACTAGGAAAACAGTCAAATATGGTTACGACATTGTGAATCATAGGAAGAGGGTAGGTCTGAAATGGAATCATAGAGTGCTATTTTGGAAACTAGACCAGCTGCCTTGTGTAAGAATAAGAAAACAGACCCAGAGAGAGTCAAAGACTAGTCTAAATCCATGAATCAGGTTAGTGCAGTGCTGAGACTAGCACCTGTGTCTCTGGAAAGTGAAACCTGTTTTTTCCCCTACACCATCACGTACAAGCAACAAAGAATGGGTTGGGATTTTATGTAGTAGGACTTCCTGGAAGTGGTTTTAAAAATTGGTAGCAAAGGCTACAACTTATGCCAATATGTCCCTGGCTGGGGCCTTAGGAATGCCCTCGAGCTGGAGTTCATGGGACTTGTTTCCTGTCAGGTCTGATCATGTCTGCTATCACCGTTCTCATCCTGATTCTGTACTTCGTGATTGACAACTTCGTGATAAAGCGCAGACCGTGGCTAGCCGAGTGCACCCCCATCTACATCCAGTACTTTGTCAAGTTCTTCATCATCGGCATTACTGTGCTGGTGGTAGCTGTGCCCGAGGGGCTGCCACTGGCTGTCACCATTTCACTGGCCTACTCTGTGAAGGTGAGACTGGAATGATACTGCCTCTTCCTTTAGGACAGAGGGGGAAGGGGAGAGTGCCACATAGCCTTTAATAAAAACAGAGGCCATTGATCCCCTGTAAACTCTGGGTGGAACCTCAGAAGAGCACAAGTCCCTGGCACTGTGGAAGGTCTGTCGCGATCAGGTGCATCAGTGTTTAAGTGTCTCAGTAGAATCTAAAGAAGATTCACAAGAATAGTATCCTGCGGGCGGCCGGTTGGCCGGTTGGGTTCAATTCCCACATGGGCCAGTGAGCTGCTCCCTCCACAACTAGATTGAAAAAACAATGGTTTGACTTGGAGCTGAGCTATCGGTGGGCAGCCAGTTGCCTCAGCTGGTTAGAGAGCAGTGCTCCTAACATCAAGGTCACCGATTCGATTCCCACATGGGCCAGTGAACTGCGCTCTCCACAACTAGATTGAAAATGATGACTTGACTCGATGGGTCCTGGAGAAACACACTGTTCCCCAATAAAAATTAAAAATAAAATAAAATAGTATCCTGCATCTTTGTGTGGGACAAGAGAATGAAATGTAGAGAGACGTAGGCTAGGAAATGGCCTTTGACCTATATTTGGGGGAGCTCAGTTGGTCCCCTCTCAAGTCTTCTCTCAAGTCTTTTCTCTTGTTTTCTGTAGAAAATGATGAAAGACAATAACCTAGTACGGCACCTAGATGCTTGTGAGACAATGGGCAATGCCACAGCCATTTGCTCTGACAAGACAGGCACGTTGACCATGAATCGCATGACTGTGGTACAGGCTCATATCGGAGACACCCGTTACCATCAGCTGCCAAGCCCTGACGCCCTCGTGCCCAAGGTCCTGGACCTTATTGTCAATGGCATTTCTATCAACAGTGCCTATACCTCTAAGATCCTGGTAAGCTCTTCCTTTGCCTGGCCACTGAGAATGGGTGGTTGGAGGGAACATAAATTCTCCCTGAGACAGATCATTCTCCCTTGTTCATTCTGCCTGTATTGACATCCCACATCATATTTTCCACTCTTCAGTGAACATGTTTAGGTGACACCAGGGAATAATCCATGGAAGTAGATTGGGGGAGTGGCAGGTAGGAATCTATGGCTGTGAAACGCCCTTCAATTGCCATGTAAAGGCAAAATCTCCAGGGAGACAGACCTCACGCTGATAGCAAAATTGGGCTCATCAGGACTAAAGTACTCATTTTCCAGAAATTCAGGGAGAGTGTTAGAATAAGACCCACACACCAGCACCAACCCCGCAAAAAAAACCAAACAGAAAACCGTAAGTCCTGGGTGTCTCAGGGACCACTCAGGATTGACCGCTGTCTGCCTTGGAAAAAAAAGAAATGCCGACCCGCCCCCCACCTTGGGCTCTGCATAGATTTGCGAAAGTTTTGAGGGTATGATTTTTCTTTCCTGAGTTCTCTCCTTGGTTGAGGCATCTTATTCAATAGCGCCTTTTATGTTTTTCTCTCAGCCTCCGGAAAAAGAGGGAGGCCTGCCGCGTCAGGTGGGCAACAAGACGGAGTGTGCACTGCTGGGCTTTGTCACGGACCTGAAGCAGGACTACCACGCGGTGCGCAATGAGGTACCCGAGGAGAAGCTCTACAAGGTCTACACCTTCAATTCAGTGCGCAAGTCCATGAGCACAGTCATCCAGAAACCCGGTGGTGGCTTCCGCATGTACAGCAAGGGCGCCTCCGAGATCATCTTGCGCAAGTGAGCATTCCTTCCTCGCCTTCTTCCCTTCCAGATCCTTCTTCAGGAAGGTCTAGGTGCCACGCCCCACGCTGAACCCACTGAATGATGCACGATCCTTCTTCAGGTGGTGACATGTAACTAGTATCTGAGAATTTACTTAGGCCAAGCATTGTTTTTAAGTGATTTGGGTCGCTCATTTTATTTAATCCTCACAACTCAGTGAAATAGATACTATTATCATCTCTTTTTTACAGATGAGAAAACAGAGGTACAGGGAAGTTAAGTAACTCACTCAAGGTGACACAGCTAATAGTGGCACAGCCAGGATTCAAACCCCGGCCGTCCAAGCTGCCATTTCCTAATCTGAAAACAGATAGTAATACTCACCCATCTCTTGCGGTTACTATAATTATATGAGTCAATGTATGCAAAACAGCTTCACGTAGCAAGTACTAGAAATGTTAGTTTTATGTTCCCTTTTCCTTCTCTTCTCAATTGTAATTACAAGGAAGTTGCATAACTTAATCAAAGTGGCTAGACTAAGCACAAGTCATTAACAATTGACCTACGTGGGTCAGTAACTGAATTAGCCTGTACCCCAACTTGGCTTTAGCCACCTTCTGTCAATGAACACATTCTTGTTGAGCACATGCTATCCACTGAGCACTATTCTAGATACCGGGGACTAAAAAAGTCTCCTCTACCTTTGAGAAGTTCAAAAGAGGAGGTGATCACATGTGAATAGGAACAGATGACATGGGAGAATCACATGCTCTGCTTATCTAGACCTTAACCATCTCCAGGTCCCTTAGAAAAAGGGACCCAGCTGGGTAATGAATAGGGATTTCTGGCGATGGAACAGTGTCTTTAGAAGTAATGCAGAGTTACCAGAATGTCTATAAAAGACTGTAGAGTCACACTGGTTGGGAAGGGGGATGCTGCTGTCTGACTGTGCCCCTCCTCAGGTGTAATCGAATCCTGGACAAGAAAGGGGAAGCAGTGCCATTCAAGAACAAGGACCGAGATGAGATGGTGCGCACTGTCATTGAGCCCATGGCCTGTGAGGGACTCCGGACTATCTGCTTAGCTTACCGAGATTTCAATGACGTGGAGCCCCCATGGGACAATGAGAACGAAATCCTCACTGAACTGACCTGTATTACAGTGGTGGGCATTGAGGACCCTGTGCGCCCAGAGGTGAGGCATTCACTTGGAAAAGGGGCAAGAACACATGAATGGGAGTCTTCCAGCAGTCCCTGGCCCGTGTACAGGCCCAGTGTGACCTACTGGGAACCCACCAGGAGTCACGGGAATGAGGGTACTGGTTCTGTTTCTAGTTGTGACCCACACAAGTTACCTAACTGCTTCTCACTTAAAAGGATAGCTGTTTCTGTGCTCCTGGCTTCACAGAACTGCTGCAGAGTCCTGAACGGATAGAAGGTGACATTCCTATGGTTAATGCTGTGTGGGGTGAGAAGCATAGGTTTCACTGGGCTTATCATTTGGTTATTAAGAATAGTCAGGGGCCGGCCGGGTGGCGCAGGCGGTTAGAGCTCCGTGCTCCTAACTCCGAAGGCTGCCGGTTCGATTCCCACATGGGCCAGTGGGCTCTCAACCAAAAAAAAAAAAAAAAAAAAAAAAAAAGAATAGTCAGGAGACTGACTGAACCGGGACACCAGCTTTATTTCTAGCCACTTTTCTTTCAATCAACACATTTTTGTTGAGCTCCCCTAGCATAGCTGAACACTATTCTTAACTATAGGGTATTGAAAGTTTCTGCTTCTAAGAAATTCAGACAGATGAGCTATCAATTGTCAAAGCCTAGAGGCATGAAAGGGTGTCATACGTTTGGGAAACTGCAAAGAATTGATACGGTTGGAGCATGGGCCATGGAGGGTGGAGAGTGGTAAGAAATTTCTGCTAGAAAGGAAAGTAGTAGCCAAATCTCAAAAGGCTATACATGCCCAGCCAAGTAGTCTAGATTGTAATCAGGAGGGTCAGCTTTTACAGCTGATTCCTAAAGCCAATTTCCCCTTCAACTCATGGTACAATGAGGCAAATTCCACTGTGAGAATTATGGGTAGGACAGAAGTGAGGTGGCACCAGGCAATGTAAAAATGACCAGACTTAACCTGTGCCCCATGGCACTGCTTCTAAGATGCTTCTCCTTTACACAATGAAGGGACAGCTGAACAGGGGCAGCTTATCAGCATCACCAGCCCTACCTCCTCCTCCTCTTACTTCACTCTCCATAGGTACCAGAAGCTATTGCCAAATGCAAACGAGCTGGTATTACTGTCAGAATGGTGACAGGAGACAACATCAACACAGCCCGAGCCATTGCCACCAAATGTGGCATTTTGACACCTGGGGATGACTTCTTGTGCTTGGAAGGCAAGGAATTCAACCGACTCATCCGCAATGAGAAGGGCGAGGTGGGTCCTGGGTGGGAGGAACTGGGGCCTCATTTGGCAAGGGAAGGGCTGGTTCTACTGTAAGGCATCTGAGATGCATGGGAGAAAGTGGGTGATTTTAAATTAAAATCTATTCATAGTGAAATGTCCCTTCCACCAAAGCTGCTCAGATGGTAAAATTGAGAGTTTCTTCTCATGATGTTCATTCATAAGCTAGCTTTTGAGACAGTGTCACTAACTCTTCATGTCTTTTCGTTTTTTTCAGTCAAGAGATGATTCTGTACCAATTTCCCTCTACCTCATTCCTCCTGTGTCACTGCCCTGGGACTAACAGTGGCACAGGTTTGTAAAAGGACATGGTCTGAGTGTGGAGCAGACCAAAGCTTCCTGGTCTACGTAGAAACCAAACCTAAGACCTCAGAAGCACCACTTTAGCCACCTGAGCCAACAGCTAACTAACCCTGATTCACCTCCTGTCAAGGGTCTAAGAAATAGGGGATAGGCTGCCAGGTAGGGAATTGGGAGGAGAAAGAAGACAAGCAGGACCTGAATGGTCACCACCAATGACTCTGCCCTTGGAGAATGAATCCTTTGCTTCATCTCCAGGGGAGGTCAGGCTAATTCAACCCCCTGGGCCTTGGAGTACCAGATATCTCAGCATCTCAGAGTGTAGAGGAGTAAAATGTTCCTAGATGGCTGTTCTGAGCTTCACTGACCCAAGTGTGGTCTGGTGTTGACAGGTAGAGCAAGAAAAGCTGGACAAGATCTGGCCTAAACTTCGAGTCCTGGCGCGATCTTCCCCGACTGACAAGCATACACTGGTGAAAGGTACGGTCAGCTCCTGAGTAGGTGCCTGGGGTAGAGGAAAGCGGGCCAGGGTGGGGACAGATATGAACCATCAGCCAAAGCAGCTCTCCTGTCCTGAATAGGGAGGTCCCAGGAGATCTCTCCACCTCATTGGGAGAACATACAGTTTAGCAAACAGATGAGCCCCTTGTGAGTATAAGACATAATAAAGTTGTTTCTAAACATCATATCTTTAAACATATTTCTAACATCATATCTCTAAACATCATATCTAATAATACTATGCACTAGGCATGGCAGGTTAAACTATTCCCATTTTGCAAATAAGGAAGTTTGAGGCCGAGAAGACAAATAACTTAACCGAACTGCCCAACTGGTGGCAGTGGTACAGTTTGACCGCACATCTCTGCCTTCAAATCATTCATTGCTTTTTCCACCACATAATCGTTTCCTTAGGGCATCAGACAGGGTGTCTGATAAGGACAGACTTTCTTAGCTCAGCGTGCTACCCATGAAACAATTTACTGCTCTTCGGTGATAGTGTAGCACTTACAGCATAGGGAAAAAAGAAGGAAAGAAGAAAGTAGGAAGGGAGGTGATAGCAGGGACAAGGGAAGAAGACCAAAAAAGCACCTTTAGTGGGGATCAGGGCTTTCCAAATGGCCTCAGATGGCGTATGTGGAGTGACTGAGGTGTGTCTCTTTTTCCCAGGCATCATTGACAGCATGGTTGGAGAACAGCGACAGGTTGTCGCTGTCACTGGTGATGGCACAAATGATGGGCCGGCTCTGAAGAAAGCAGATGTTGGTTTTGCCATGGTAAGCAGCTCTGCACAGTGTCTCTATCTGACTGCAAACTGCTTTCTCCATCGAGAAACCAGGATGGGTTTGTTGTACTTTGACACCTGACTTTGTGCTCTCTTCTCAGACTCCATCTCTCCTCCTACCTACATAGCCAATAATAATAGATATAATGGGGCAGGCGGGGGGTGGGGGGGAGGCGACATCAAGTATGATGAATAGATGACACAGGGAGGGAAATCAGGAAATACCATTACCTAACAAAGCAAAGCCAACTTAAACTTGCCCCTGAACGTGGTGATAGTGTCTATGTAGGCACACCATAAAAAATTCATGTTCCATATGTAACATGTATTCTGGCCAGCAGCACTGTTCATCACTCTGCTTTTCACTTGTGAGACTGGGAGCATCAGAATCACTTGGAAAGTTCACTTAAGTCATATATTCCAGTGTTCCACAGTTGGATATCTTGATTCAGTGATGTCTGGAATGGGTCCCAGAAATACCTGGGTTTTCTTAATAGTCACATGTTTTGATTCTGATGTTCAGGGACATTTAGAAGCTCCCAGATTGCAAAGTAGTTAATGACTGTAGTTAATGACTCATACTCAAGTAGTTAATGACTGTAAGTCTCCCTGTATATTAAACTGATGGTGATTTTTAAGCAGTAGGAGATTCAAGAAGTAATCTGGCTTTAAGGTGCTCTCTTTAACAATAAAAAAAAGTTTTTATTCTAGGAAATTTCAAGAATATATAAAAGTATGGGCAGCTGGATGGCTCAGTTGATTAGAGCGCGAGCTCTGAACAACAGGGCTGCCAGTTTGATTCCCACGTGGGCCAGTGAGCTATGCCCTCCACAACTAGATTTAAGACCAGCTGCCGCTGAGCTTCTGGAGGGGCGGCCAGGTGGCTCAGTTAGTTAGAGCGCGAGCTCTCAACAAAGTTGCTGGTTCAATTCCCATATGGGATGGTGGGCTACGCCCGCTGCAACTAGAGATTGAAAACAACAACTGGACTTGGAGCTGAGCTGCGCCCTCCACAACTAGATTGAAGGACAATGACTTGGAGCTGTTGGGCCCTGGAGAAACACACTGTCCCCCAATATTCCCCAGTAAAATTTTAAAAAATAGAAAAATAAAATACATACACACACGTAGAGAGAATAGTTTAATTAACCCCCATGTACCTGTCACCCAACATCAGTTATCAACACTTGGTCAATCTTGTTTCACTGAAACTGCCCCCTGCACTTCCCCCATCATCAGCTGAATTATTCTGAAGCAAATCTAGACATGTCATTTTGTCCCCCAAAAAAGGCCTTGAAAGATAAGTATGTATCAATAAAATATATCTAAAAGAATGATAATATCATTATCATGAAAAAATTGATTCGTTACTGTCATCAGATAGCTAGTCAGTTCACATTTCCCCAATTGCTTCATAAGCGTTTTTATAGTTCATTTGTCTAAATAAGATCCATACATTTCAATTGTTATTGATATAGCTCTTAAATCTCTTAATCTATAGCAGTAGTTTCTTTGTTGTTTTTGTGTTTTGGGGGGTTTTTCCCCCCTTCTTCCGCCTTCCCCCCTCCCCCGCCCCACACATTCCAGTTCAAGCCATTGTTTCTCAGTCTAGTGCAGGACACAGCTTCCTGGCCCATGCTGGTATTATGAGCCTTGCGCTCCTCCCGGCTGAGGCAGTCGGTCACCAGTTGTCGGTCGGCTGCTCACAGCAGCTCACTCACGATGGCTGCTGGCCACTCATGCTGGCTGCCGGCTGCCCATGGTAGCACACAGCAGCCTATGGCAGCCCATGACAGCCACAGCAGTTCTGCTCATGGCAGCCCAGCTCCAGGGAGAACTGTTGTTCACAATCTTAGCTGTAGAGGGCGCAACTCACTGGCCCATGTGGGAATCGAATTGGCTACCTCTGCATTAGGAGTGTGGTGCTCCAACCACCTGAGCCACCGGGACAGCCCTATAGCAGTAGTTTTTAGTATATGTGCTGCCGAAGCGAGCACAGCAGTAGTTTTTAAAGTAGTTTTAAAGTGTTCCTCCTTCCAACTGTACCTGGAAACCTCTTCACCTAATAACTTGAATATGCCCATTCTCAGGCCCCACCCCAGATCTACTGAATCAAAAAGCATGGAGTTGGAAGCCAACGATCTATGTTTCAACAGGCCCTTGGTGATTCTGACACATTCTAGAGTTTGAGAGCCACTGATCTCATAGGATCCCTGTGTTAAGTCCCCAAGGCTGCCCATGACATTTGTGGGTTCACAAGAAGGACTCTGCATATAGCTGTACTCATGGCTAAGATTTAGCACATTGATATAGTAAGGAGGAAAGTCACAGGCAGAGTTTGGAGGGATCCACATTCAGGCTTCTTTATGCTCTCTCCCGCCATGAGGGGTCACACAGAGCATACTCTTCCCCCAGCCATGAAAATGCAGCAACGTGTGTGATATTTCTGCCAGGGAAGCCCATCAGAGACTCAGCCCAGGGTTTTTATTGGCGTTGGTCATATAGGCACCTTCTGCCTAGCTTGTATCCTAGCACGTATTCCAGACTCCCAGAAAGAAAGCAGGTGTTCAGTAGAACACAGTCTAGGCACAATGAATCACTAATTAGTTTTCAGCTAGTTGTTGACTGGGAGTATTCTGAGCCAAGTTCCCACATGCCAGCCAAGGGCCAACTTTGTAAACAGGTGGTTTGTGTTTTGTTTTGTTTTGTTTTTTATTGAGGAACAGTGTCTTTTTCCAGGACCCATCAGCTCCAAGTCAAGTCATTGTTTTCAGTCTAGCTGTGGAGGGCGCAGCTCACTGGCCCATGTGGGAATCAATCTGGCAACCCTCATGTTATGAGCACTGCGCTCCAACCAACTGAGCCAACTGGCCTCCCTAAACAGGACTTTAAAAGATAGCAGTCTCAGACCTTGAGACTCTTTTCTACACAATCCCCTTCCATCTTTTTTTCCTAGCCATTAATATTTAGTTTTGAAGGAACCAGGTTGTTTGTCTACACAGAGTACCTCACAGCATGGATTTTGTTGATTGTATCCCTGTAATGTTCTTTAACATGTTCTTTTGTTCCTTGTATTTCCTATAAACTAGAATTATAATAATTAGTTTTAGAAGCAATCACATTCTAGATCCCATCTTTCATTAGGGGATATGAAATGATGATGTTCTGGGTTTTCTTACCTATTAACTTGAATATTCTATAAAAAGAAATGGATGTCCCCTCATTGACTCTTTGGTTACTCTGAAGTTCAGTTCCTACATGAAAGGCAGATTAAATGCTTGATTCTTTTCCTTTATTTACTAGTTTTCAAAATATTCAAAATAATGAGTTGACTTTTTAGGATCCCCTAAAGGTAATCAACGAATTGTTTATTTTTTAAAAACATCATTATGAACTCTTGAATTTAATCGTACTTGATGTGTTTCTATCCATTGCCCATATTATTGTTTTGATGTTCATATTCGCCCATCATGAGCCTCTTCAACCCTGCTTACTTCTTTTGATACAACCCCAGCTAACTCTAATAGCTTCGTTGGTTTCTTATATGACAAAATGTTCCAGAGTTGTCATGCATATTTCTTGTCCTAGATCTGGAGTCGTCAATTTCTCAAAGGAGTCCTGCTTCATTTTAGTGAGAAATGGTATTTAGAGAATACAATCTGATTATCAGGATGTTCCTTACCACTGAGGCTTCTAGGCCTTTTCAGTGGAAAAAGCTAGGAAATAATGTCTCTCTTGTGTTTTTGTGTTTTAAAGTAAAATACTTCATGAATTCACATTGGCATTTCCAATTCAAATTTAGAATTATAGAACTCTTAACTTCTTGATTTTATTTAACTCCCCTGATTTTATATTTATATCTCTTAAGCTAAAAATTTTGATTTTTAAGGGCATTAACATAATTATTACTTCTTTATCCTAAGATATATGTAGTAGTTTCAAAATAGCAGCAATAATTCAATTACTCTACAAAAAAAGTTACATATTTTCTTATACTACTTTTTATCCCGTAGGTATATCCTACTAAGAATATACCATCAAGTTACTGCGTTTTTTAAAAAAGTCATTTGGGACATTTTCCCTTTATGTGGTTGTACTACCAACTGGTTACAACAGTTCATTTATCATGTTGCTTTCCAATTTAGAGATTTCTTTTTTTCCCCCCCTTTATTCTTCCTACCCCCCAACCCTCCACTCCATTCAAGCCATTGTTTCTCAGTCTAGTTGTGTAGGACACAGCTTCCTGACCCATCCTGGGATTCTGCCCCCCTTCCCCCGGCTGAGGAAGTAGGTCACGAGGCAGTCAGTCAGCTGCTCACAGCAGCTCTCACCGGCTGCCGGCCACTCACGATGGCTGCCTGCCATTCATGCTGGCCCCCGGCTGCTCATGCCAGCACAGGGTAGCCCATGGCAGCTTACGCCAACCTCCGTCTGCTCACCGCAGCCGGGCTCCAGGGAGAGCTGTTGTTCACAATCTAAGCTGTAGAGGGCGCAGCTCACAGGCCCATGTGGGAATCGAACTGGTGGCCTTCGGTGTTAGGCCTTAGGAGCATGGAGCTCCAACCACCTGAGCTACTGGACCGGCCCAAGATTTCTTTTTAAACTTCATTTTGTTTTATACTTGTATAAAGTAGTTATATAATTCTAAAGTCAAATATAGAAAGCAAAGTCTTTTCATAGAAATCTAGCTTCTACTCCTATCACCTCTACCCTGTTGTCTCCCTCTTAACCCCATAGGTAACTTATTTCTTTAATTTTTTGGTTTATCTTTCTGTTTCCTTCTTTAAAAAATAATAAGTAATATGTTTATATCCCACCCTCTAAGAGAAGGGATACTTACCTATAGTACTTTCTGTTTATATATATATATATATATATATATATATATATATATATATATATATATATCACTCTTTTTTCCACCTTGCTTTTTTTCACTTGGAGATTATTCCATGGTATCAAGTACAAAGAGATATTCCTTCTTTCTTTTCCTTCTTTTTTTATAGTGCATGGTACAGCATTGTGTGGATGTGTTAGAGAACTTTTTGATGGGGAGACTGAATTGTATAGTCTGTCTAACAGATATTCATTTGTTGCAATGTGGATTGGAAAAATAATACTGCCAGGGAAAGAGAACAAATAATCTACTAGTGTGAGCCAAATTAATAAATAAACTCCTCTGGGGGTTACAGGAGTCTAAAGACGTGAAATTGAAGTATGGGCTGAGGATGTTAGGGACAGTTTTGCAGAGTAAATGGGACATTAAAGATAGGTGGGATTTAAATAGATGGGAAAAGAGGGTATTCCAGACTTGGGAAAATGGTATAAGTAGAAGTATCCTCTAAAAGTGAATGACAGATTTGGGGGATTGTGAGTAAACTAGTGGGTTTTCAGCAGAAGGATTATGTAAGAGCAGGTTGGAAAACACAGCAGGGTTCAGTTATTGAGGGCTTTGACTGCCAGACTAGAAAGTTCACTTTCTAAAGCACAGCTTGCAACCCCTGGTATGTCTATTCAGAAACCTTTAGTGGTTCCCCAGTGGCAGGATTTTGAACAAGGACAGGACATCTGAACTGTGCTGCCAGATTACTACTCCTAGAAGGAAAATGTAGGGTGACTTAAAGGTGTGGGGCCAACAGGGACTTAAATGAGATACTGGCAGCAGCAAAGGAAATGTGAGGATTTGGAGATGGGATAGATAGGACTTTTAATTGGTTCTAAGTTGGGGGAGTAGGAGGGAAGAGAGAAAGGAATATCAAAGACAACTATAACTTGCAGTCTGAGTTCAGGAGTAAGGTGTTGGCATCAGGCCCCAGAGCTCTTTGCTGTAGAATGACAGTGACACATTTTCCCTTCATTTTCTTTGGGAGAGAAGAGAACTCAAAATACTCTGCCTCATTTACTCTTTAGTATTTGTATGGCTAGTGTGCCCACTAGTGTTAGGCCTAGTTCTGAGACTTCTTTGAGGTCAGGAAATGGAGTCTGGGTTCAGAATGTATTAATAGATAAACTCTGCTTTATCCGGTTATTCAGTTTTCCTTCCCCTTTCTTAACTTAGGGCATTGCAGGCACAGATGTGGCAAAGGAGGCATCAGACATCATCCTAACAGATGACAACTTTACCAGCATCGTGAAGGCAGTGATGTGGGGACGAAATGTCTATGACAGCATTTCCAAGTTCCTGCAGTTCCAACTCACTGTCAATGTAGTGGCCGTGATTGTGGCCTTCACTGGAGCCTGCATCACTCAGGTGAAGGGAGTGTGTGTTTGTGTAGTGGCTGAAATGGGAGGAATGAGGCAGGGACTACAGAACGTGAGGAATGGGATACAGTATAGTATGTCTACTGAGGAGTAAGGGCAGTTTCCCCAGTGGTGTTGGGCAGGTTGTAGCTCTACCTAGGTCCACTCTCTCCATCTGCTCATGTGGGGTGATGATAATTTATCTGCTTAACTTAGCACTTACATGTCAGCCACTGTGATGATCACTTATGTTATTATCTCTGTTCTTCAAAACCAACCTTGCAGAGTTTGTATTATCCTCATCTTACAGGTGAGGTACCCAAGGCTTAAAGAGGCTAAGTAACGTTTTCGAGGTCACTCAGCTGATAAGTGGCCGGACCTGAAGTCTAGGTAGATAGGGGGAGCTAGGCGATCTCAAGGACAGACAGTGAGGGTGCTGAAGTGACCTAAAAGGACTGGTTCTTCTTCCCACTAGGATTCCCCATTGAAAGCTGTGCAGATGCTGTGGGTTAATCTCATCATGGACACGTTTGCCTCACTGGCCCTGGCCACAGAGCCTCCTACAGATTGTCTGTTGAAGCGTCGCCCTTATGGCCGAAATAAGCCTCTGATCTCACGGACTATGATGAAGAACATCTTGGGCCACGCAGTCTATCAGCTCACAGTCATCTTTTTCCTTGTCTTTGCTGGTGAGCTGCGGTGGGGATGGGGGTGAGGCGGTAGTTGGGGTGCTGGATAGTGATGGGGCGAGAATGACTCAAGGAAAAAAAGCAGCAGGGGAGCAAGCTGAGCACAGACTAGGAGTAACAGCAGCTCCACTTACTGAGTGCATCCTCTGTTCCCACCACAACTAGCGCAACAGGGCTCATTGTGGTAATTTATGTACTTCTTTTAAGAATTTCCCAAGGGTAACTTCATTATACCTTTTTTATAGATTATAAAACTAAAGCTCAGGTCCCATAATAGTGGCACTAAATTTCAAACCTATGTCTGCCAGGCTCTAGTGCACATAGTTTTACCACCATGCTGCACTAGAAGAAGGCAGATACCAACAGAGCAAACTGAGAGAGAGGGTCAGATGTGTTGAGACTAGGGCTAACGTTAAAAATATGTGCTAACTAGCATAGCTCAGGTACTGACATTAGATTGGACACCAGCCATCAGCAGCCAGTATGGCCACACCCGCATGTTCTGACCCAACCGGAGCCCTCGTTGGGACCATCCTTACCCTCCCATGCCTCCCCTCGCCCCACCAGGTGAGAAATTCTTTGACATCGACAGTGGGAGGAAAGCACCTCTGCATTCCCCACCCAGCCAGCACTACACCATCATTTTCAACACGTTTGTGCTGATGCAGCTCTTCAATGAAGTCAACTCTCGCAAGATCCACGGGGAGAGGAACGTTTTTGCAGGCATCTTCCGTAACCCCATCTTCTGTTCTGTGGTCCTGGGCACGTTCATCAGCCAGGTGAGTCGGCGTAGGAGGTCCGGGGCTGAGACCAGAAGCTGGGAGCCAGAAGTACCCAGGGAAGGGAGTGAGGGAGTAATGGAGATCTGGACTTTGGGTTCCCCATTGGCTTTCATTTGCAGGTTGCTCGAGAATTGGAGCCCGCTATGTCAAGTACTCCAGTGCAAGACAGCATGTTGGTAGCAAATAAAATAAGACTTGTAGAATCCTTTCATTATCTTTCTAAAACCCAGAAATATTCACAATGTGACCAAGAGGAGAGTCACACTATTCTCCCCACTTCGCATGCCAGCATACATGAAATGTGCATGCACGTGCTACGTGGGCCCACTCCCCACCCTGCCCCTTTGTTCTGATGGGGCTTTTGGTCGAAAACACTGTGCTGCTAACAGAGAAAGAAGTGATGGGATGGTGCACATGTAGTTGACAAATAAACCTGGAGTGGGCTCCTCCTGTGGGAACTGGGGTTAAGACATAGCTGTCCTAGTGGTAAGAGGATTGGGCCTTTCCTTCTTGCCCTAGTCAGAGATATACTTAAATATCTGCAGATACAAGAGATTAGGAGCCCACCATATAACAAAGGAGCTCCTGCCTCACCTCTCAACAGGGTACCTCCCTTATTTGCCCCCATCCTCAGTTCCTTTTCTCCATCACTGTGCCTTCTCTTTGTCATCACTGGCTTTAGTCACAAGAAGCCTCCAGCTCCCCCTCCAGCTCTCCCTGCTCCCACATCAATAGTTTTCATAATAGCCGTGTCTGTCTCCCTATCAGAGTTCTCTGTAAAGACTGTTCGTGTCTCTCTCCACTTCTGGATTCCTTCTGTCTCCTTTCCCAACAAGCAGATCAGGACTTGCACCGCCAGGATCCTGGAAACGGGGTTACCTGGCTCTGATGGCGTTGGCTGAAGGGCTGCTATCTGTTACTCACCTCCCTGATGGTGGGCTGCCCCTTCTCTTTTCTAGATTCTGATCGTGGAATTTGGGGGTAAACCCTTCAGTTGTACGAGGCTCACCCTGTCCCAGTGGTTTTGGTGTCTTTTCATTGGTGTTGGAGAACTGCTGTGGGGCCAGGTAAGTACTAACCCGCCTTCCCTGTGCACTCACACAGCGTGCAGACCTCTTCTCCTCCCTCCTCAATCCCCAAATTTTCAAGTTCTTTCCATCTGGTAGGATCCCAAAGTGGAGTGATCAGTGCCCACCACTTCAGAGGCTTCAGATCTCTTCTCTAACCAGGCCTGGAGACAGGCAATCCCTTAGTTTCTCTGAGGTGGGAGTGGAAATTTTCAATGGAATTTTGCTTAAAAACAAAACAAAAAATAGTAAGGGTCTTAGAAGTAGAAGAGTTTACAAAGCATATGTCTTTATTGTAGTGAAACTGCAGTCTGGCTCTGGCTACTGTGCTAACACAGTTTAAGGCTCCCCCACCTCTTGTGTTTATCTCCATGGCCTTATCTGGGTAGAATGCTTGACTTTTACCTAGAATAAAATCCAGACTCACAAGGTCTTTAGAGAAGCAGTATAGCACATGGCTCAGAGCTGGATGTGGGATTGGCTGCCTGGGTTTGAATCCCAGCTCTCCTTTTTACAAGCCTCAGTTTCCGCAACTTAGGATAACAGGGTTATTGTTCATCAGAAAATCAGTTACTATACAGAAATGTTACTATACTAGAACAATGTTTAGTACCCAGTAAGTGCTCCATAAATGGTAACTGCTTATGTTGTAATAATATCATCCGGTCTGGTGAGAGTTTCAGTCCTTCCCGAATACCACTGTGTAAGTCCTCTTCATCCTCAGCTCTGGCCTGGGCTGTCCCTCTACTTTGTAAACCTCAGGTGTCTACTGAATGGTGCCCAGCCACCTAGGTAATAGAGGCTTTGCTCTAACTGGCCCCAAAGATTCCTCCCTGGGGCTACAGGGAGGAATTTCCCCCCCCTCAGACACCTGCTAGTTGTTTCTTTCATACCTCCTAGCTGCCATCCTGATTAAACTCCATCCCATTTCCTAACCCCAGTACCTCCACCCTGTTCCATTTGCTGAAGTTCATTTTCCATTGGGGTCCCTAACACAGTTTATACTCGGATGAAGCTCGATTGTTTCACTACTACTTGAAACTCTCATCGGAATCTAGTCTCACACGTGACTGTGTGACCTTGATGCCAGATAACAGTCTTCCTTCTATATCATAGCAGCTCCTTCCAACATCTGAAAACAGAACTTTGATATTCTTCCTATTTCAAAACACTTGGGTCCAGGTTGGACCGCCATAGCCCCTTTCCCACCTGAGCCCTGTCTACTCCTCATGTTTTAAAGATGAACTCATTGATAGGAACTAAGCTTACCAAATGATTTATTTTGAATTACAAGCCCAACCTACTGCTCTGTGGCTTCTGGTAATACTCATATGTCCCTTCTTCCATGGCCTGTCCATATACTTCCTCACCCTAAGCCCAAGAAGACTTTTAGTAACCTTTGACTATAGTTTTATAATACAAGAATTACTTTGCATGTGGTAACTAAGAAAGGACTCATTCTTTTCCAATATCCTCTCTATCCCTTACTCATGCACATGCAATGTGACCGTCCTGTCCCCAGACCTGTTTTCTCCCAGGTCCTAGTCACTGTCCCTTCCTACTATGTATCATACATCATACATTGTTCTCCTTTTTTGGAAAGACACATGGCAAAATGGAGAGGAAAAACTGAAACAGAAGGAGGAGAATGAAGTATATAACAAGGCAGATGGTTGGTTGAATTTTAGAACATAAGTTCTCCTTTGGACATCCACAAATACAGAAAACCTTTCGGAGGTCCTGACAGCTGGCAGGCACTTGGTGAATGCTGTTTGAATGGACTGATGCTTCTCCCTCTGTTTTCCCAGTGGGAAGAAGGCCAAGAGTCACATACCCCAGGGCCTGACCCATGTAAGTTGAACGACTGTTCCTCACCCCAATTCTGGTGTCTCACCTTTTGCTTCACCTGGTCTCAGGTAATTTCCACGATACCTACACAATCCCTGAAGTTCCTAAAGGAGGCTGGGCATGGCATCACCAAAGAGGAGATCACCAAGGATGCAGAGGGGCTGGATGAGATTGACCATGCAGAGATGGAGCTGCGCCGAGGCCAGATCCTCTGGTTCCGGGGCCTGAACCGTATCCAGACTCAGGTACTCTGATAGTGGCCTAGCCTCACACTGGGAGAAGAAATCTCTCCATCTTGGGAGGTGTTGGGAGGGCATCAAGTAGCCATCGTCTCTTCCCTTCCAAGGCCCGCTACTAGTGGGCAGCCCCAGATTGCTAGCTTCAGGGCAGATGGGCAGAGATAGCTCCATGGGCTTATTTGAAGGGAAAGTAGTCATAAGGTCTAGAGGGTGGGACACTAACTGTTAGAATAGTCCTTTAACTTTGGGTTGGTTCTCAAGCCCACTTTCCCACCTTCCATCAGGTTGGGCAAGCTTCCTGAATGAAGTCTCCTGCAAGCACTAGACCTAACCCAGGGTGGGAAAAGTTCAGAGTCTTACCTTACCTTCAGATGGAAGGAGTTAGACAGCTGACACGTAATGTACATCCTCAACTACTCTAACTGCTGTTAGAGTAATGTTGATGTCACCTGGAGGGATCTTTGTAAAAGAAACTCACCCTCATATCTTTCCCAATTGAAATTTAAGGACATGGTGGGGAATCTGATGGCTAAGTGTGTATAAATGGCAATAGTCTCTCAATGCCTGAGTATCTTTTGCAGGATTCAGACTTACTTCCCAAAAAGGAAGAAGCTATAATTTCTTCAATTTTTTCCTTTCTTGCAATTTCTCAAATGGGAGAGAAGTTGCTGCTGCTGCTCTTAAGTCCCCTGCCTATAACCCTACAGAAACTTTTTTTTACCACTTTCCATGCACCTGTACCTACTTTCTCCTGGGCGAATGGGCTGGTCTAGGCATCCCATCCCTTCCCCTCTTCTTGCCCCATATACCTCTATTGTGATAGTCCTGAGATTTTCCATCTCAAGAAACTAAATTCCAACTCTCCCAGGTGCTCTCTAGAGACCAGGCCTATTCCACTCTACTGATTGGCTGAAGATCCCGGAAATAAGGTTCACTCTAAAATTAACCTTGCAGATGTTTAGAAAGTTCCCTAGTCGAGTCCACCTCCGCTCCTTAGTGCATGGAGAAGAGAGGTGCAATGAATATTCTAAAGTAAATACCTGCTGGGAACTTGTCCCACAGGCAAGACAACAGATGGAAGTGGAAAAGAGGGGCCAGGTAGTAAAACACTGAGACTTTCCCGTCTCTTGAGTTCCTCGTACCAGAGAGGGGAATTCCCACAGTACCTGCAACTACTGCCTCAGGACCTCCAGAGTTCCCACCATTGCCCCACCAGCTCTCCAGGCTGCTGAGCCCATGTGCCCAGAATAAGGGCCTCATGTGCCCGGAATTCTGGCACCTTTGGCTCCTATCACTGAGGCCCTGGTGCTTTCCTTTAGGTCTGCTCTTTTCAAAATGACCTGTCTGCTTTTCTTCCCTTCAGGATCCTCTGCCTCCTCTCCTACTATGTGATTTCTTTCCTAGCCAGGATTCCTCCATTCCAGTGTCTCCTGGTTCCTGGTCCGTCTTCTCTCCTGGGGGCCTGAGATTCATGGATTTTCCTTCTGCCCTCCACTACCAATTTCTACTCTCGACTGTACACCTCTCTGTTTAGTTTCACTGCCTACATAGCTTTAGGAATATTACCTTTCCCTATTGGTGTATGAGGCGGTTAGGCCAGAGTAGCATTAAATCCTGAACTTAGGCAGCAAAGGCAACCTGTTAAAGATGCCACAAGGACCAAATTCATGCCATGGTAATGTGCACCTAACTAGAAGCAAATGAAGCTGACTATGCCAGTCTTCATCTGGACACCTGACGCTCTCTCCTGGCACAACTCTTCAGCCTTAGCAGGACTCTAACAAAATCTCCTGCCATATGTGTTGATCTTTGTTGTAATTCTCATTGCAACACTTAGGGGTGGGAGATGTTGCCAAGCTATTGTCCCATCTTGGTCTCTTTAGTTTGGGGAGAGCTAAAAAGTATTAGAAAACATAAGTTTCAGAAACAAGGGCTAGAATCTTGGGAAGGTAAACCTTGGATCCAATTTCATTGTGGAGGTTGAGATATCTTATAACCCTAATAAATACGAGGGAAGATGTTTCTATAGCCCCTTCTTCCATGAAGCTGAATGCTCCCCACATGGAAACCCTTTCCTCCTACAGGATCAGGCACCTCTGTCCCCTAGAACTGAAAACTGTATAATGTGATGGGGGGGTGGGGGCGGGGGCGGTGTTTTAGCTCAGAATCCAGAAACTAGCCCTAAACAGGTCATGGTTTCTCAGGAAGCTTTACAAGTAAGAATTACTGTCTGACTCACAAGGTGCCTGTTTTCCCACCTTCTCTCCTGAGGAAATGAAGTCAGATGAGTGGAATCAGCACCTTTCCTGCATTCCTGGGAGATTAGCCCTTGGTTCTAAGCATGTGGGCATTTTAAAGACAATTGTGCCAGATGCTGAAGAGTAAAGGAATTCCTTTTGATTTGTTCCTTGTTCCTTAGGGGTCAGGGATAAGGATGGTGGGTTTGACCGAGGCCCCAGACCCAGACCGTTGTTGGAAAACAGATAGCATGACTTTCCTCTGTCTCAGAGGAGTGGCACCCTGGAGACCAGAGACCACTGTGTAGGGATAGACTTGCAGCTGCTTACCACCCACCAACTACCAACAACTCTTTCTGCCCCTCCCTCATTCTAAATGCTGAATTATTGTCAGCATTTCTGCCAGACTTTTCCAGATCTCCAATACATTAATGCAGTTAGTGGCATTCTTTCTGAAGAGCCTGGCCATTAGATTCTCGAGCTCCATTCTCAAGCCCTGTCCACTTCAGCCCAATGAAAGGGTGTCTCAGAGAAGAAACCCAGAACAGGGTGAGCCCAGCAACTCATGGTCAGGAGCCTTTCCACTATGGTGACCTATGTATGTCACCTACTACATGCCTCTGTTTTTTCTTTAAATACATGAGTTATTTTCCTGGAAAATCTGTAAAAATAAGTAGTCAGTTTAATTGGGTTAGAGGTTCCTGAGCCTCAAAATTCAGTAATATATACTTTGCCTTCTATCTTAAATTATATGCTTCATTTTTTAACAGTATAGGTCAAAACAATAAGTTGCCACTATCTGTGAGCAGTTATGGGTGTAGAAGTCCTTTTAAATTTTAGATACTTTTGGTCACCAGTATACCTAAAATGTCCTTCATCAGCTAAAAGGGAAGAGCAGACTGGATTCTGGCTGGGTATTTGGACTCCATGGCAAATTGTTCCTTAAGTGAAGTGTGACCATTGCTTTGTGTGTGAGGGCACCTCTCTCTCTCTAGCTTTCTGTCTCTTGTCCCCTTTGCCCAGCTCCTTCCATTCCCCTTCCCTTAACCCTCCGGGACCCTCCCTTCCTTTTTCTTCACCTCTCTGACTGTGGAGCAAAGCTGTTTCACTCTCTGATTCTTTGCAGATCGACGTAATTAACACATTCCAGACGGGAGCCTCTTTTAAGGGAGTCCTAAAGCGACAGACCATGGGTCAACACCTTGATGTAAAACATGTTCCTAGCTCATCCTATGTAACAGTTGCACCAGTCAAATCTTCCCCCACCACTTCTGTTGCTGCTGCTGTTTCATCTCCTACTCTGGGCAGTGAGTGATAGTCTATTATGATGCATGATTTTATGACCACAAGAGAGCACGTGGCATCCACTTTAACCAACCATGGTTATCTTCCTTTTTGTTTTTCCCTTTGATCTTTGACTTAAGGGAAGAAAAGTGGGACCAAAATCCCACTCCCAAACCAGGCTGTGTGCTCTTTTCTTTTCTTTCTTTCTTTATTTACTTATTTATTTTAAATACTGAAAAGTTATTAAATATAACCATTTTAAAGACAACAGTCCTGTTTTCTGATTGTTCTTCTGCATTTCTTGCTTCTTCCTTGAGTTTTTTTTTTGTCCTGCTTTGTTTTGTTTTTGTTTTTTGCTTTGTTTGGATATGTTGTGTTGTTTCTCCTTCTGCTCCTTTGAGTCTAAACTCTGTCGTCTAAGTTTAGGTGTAAGTTTAGGCCAAATGAAAACACAGGAACTCTTCATTTGGGGGCAAGTTTGAGATCTCCTGAGAAAAGGTATGAGGGGAGCTATTGTTCCTATGGGTTTTTTTACGAGTAGATCTGTCATAATTGAGCCATTATTGAACTTGGCCGTTAATAATAGTTCTTCTGGCAACCACTCTATTGTTAGCTGGCAGTATTGGCATAAAAGTTATAGTGGAATGTGAAGAAACAAAGGTGTTCAGTTCCGGGCTGAGCAGCCGCATTGTTTTACTTTTCAGGGACTTTAAACCAAACTCTGGTTTAAAAATCAATTAATTCACATCTGGGTGGGAGAAACAGATGAAAAGTTCAAAATAACTTATTTTTCTTCACCTGTTAAACTTTTTTTTTTTTTTTAGGAATTTCTGAAGAGCAACTTTTTTTTTCTTCTCCTTTCCTCTAGGAATAGAATAGAAAAATAGAAGCAGGAAGTTCGAAAATCATTGTCTTTCCTATAGCAAACCCATCTATCTTATTTTGTGCATAGAGTTTTAGGAACCCCTTTTTCAGCCCGCCTGTCCATTGGAATGCTGTTTACATTCAACCTAAGATCTGGTGTTCCCTTTGGTAGATTATTGGATTCTTGCTCATGCTTATGCCTTCATATTCCTGGTCATTTTACCTTCCCCAAATGGGACACAGAGAGGAGAGAGAAGTCTCTTTACTGATACTGCTATTTTAATATTTGATGGGAAAGGAGTCTCTCTGTATTAAGTATATTGTGGGCTCCAAACATCTGTTTGTCTCTCCCTTCCTCCCAACCACCCCCACCCCCAACCCTGGGATGGGTTATGAAGAAAGAACAGTTGCACTGTCCGTGGTTCACATGACTGTGAGCTGTGTAGGTTGACCAGACTTAGATTATTTATTGTCTTTTTAACCAACTGTAAATGTTCTCATATGAAATATGGGGGTGGGGTGGAGTGGAGTGTTATATAGATACATATTTCTTTAAGCCTAAGGGTAGTCACAGAACTAAACAAGTCTTACCTTGCAAATATCCAGGAGCCTCTCGCTCTGTTCCTTCCATATTCCTTTCTTATTTCCATTTTCTTCTGGCTTTGCCATGTCCTCTAACTAGTTTCTGTTCTTTTTAAATCATGCCTCTCTGTTATGTAGGATTAGTGACAACAATTTGAAGGTAGAAGGAGACTAAACAGAAGAGAGAGCCTATTAGGCCCTTGTAGAGATGCTGGTGGAGGGTATGCTGCAAACCATCAAAGACTGGGGAAAAAGTCACATCTGTTCTTTCTCCAGCTGTGACTTCTTCCTTGGAGATCCTAGAAGTTATAGGCATGCATTTTAAAACCTCCTGTCCCATTCCAGATCTCCAAATGAATTCAGTTACTTATCTAACCTTCTGTAGATAAATCCCTAAGATTTCCCTCTATAGGAAAGCCCGAATCTCTTTTCTTCCCCTAGTTTCTGAAAATGGAGCAGAAAACTACCAGCTGAGGAAATGGAGTCTTCATCTGCCCATTCATTAAGGTCTGGAGAGTCTGTGGTGGCTCTTAGCACTCACACCTAACCTAAGGTCTAGCCTGGTTGGGGTTCCTGAGTTATGAGAAAGAGTTGCGCTTCAATCAGCCACTTCACCTGTAGGACAGGGGCCACAGAAGAGGCATTTCCTAGAGGTTTTTAGAGATGATGACCAGGGAAGGAAGGGTTGATTGGCTGAGTGGAGAGTGCCTAAAGCTTTCACAGCACCCTCTTCACTAGCTATGTCTTGTTTCCCATATGCTGCTCTTGCACAAGACAGCATGCATCAGCGACGGAAGAGGCCGTCAATTGGGGTGGATTGATGATGGTGTGTCTGTGCAGTTGTTCATCAGCATGTGTTACACCTTCTCTGAGGCCAGTGTTGGGAGCATTCTGGCACAGACTTGTGCCCTCTACCCACTTGTCCTTCTCTCCATCCACCAGGCCACTAGATGGTACTCCTTAGCTCTCTGATTCCTCTTCACTTGAGCTTCCCTTGCAGGTCACTGGTTTCTCTTTAGATTCCAGAAGTCCCGCAGTCTAGCCGGATGACTGTTCCTTGTGCCCCCAAAAAAGAAATTTTCCATCTACCCATCCCCAATTTACTTTTGTCTCCCTTATTGTTTACCTGTAAGTGTTATGACCACCCCAACAGGTGAGAGCAAAAGCCAGCAAACAGGGCTCTAGATGCTCACTCCAACCTCAGTTTTTTAAAATCTGTTTTCTACATTAGACTTCACATATAATTATTTTAATAAAGTATTCAATTGCTTAAAAAAAAGGAACAGGAAGTTTGAAAATCACTGATGTTGACAATGATCAACTGGTGGTATAAAGGTACCTGTTCTCCTGCAGCACCTGTTAGAAATTTTGAGATCTCAATTGCAGGTGAAAACTATGGGCTATGTTATCACTCCTACAGAGGGTGGCATAGCTTTGAACCCATTTCTTCACCAGGGCCAAGGGAGAAGGCATTGGGTTTGGGTTTACTTAAACCAAATTGCCTTGCTCTAAGTTTGACGTAGATCAGTAAAAACTTTGGACCTTCTAAAGATCAGATGGAGCCTCTATTCCATCTGATATCACTTAGATCTGGAGCAAAGAGTGCATAATAGTTAAAATTCACCCATTAGATGGTAAATGAAAATCATAAAAGGATGGAAAAGTAGGTCCTTACTTTCTGTTAAGCCTGGTGAATGTGTGCCCACATTCCTTGATTCTTCTTGTTGAGCTGATTCTATTGAATGGCAAAGAATCCTTTGCCTTCTAAGCTCTGAGCACCCTTAGTTCTGGGTGGTTCTGCCAGGCTGTCATAGAGTGAGGCAAGGAAAGCCTTAGCCAGCAGAGACACAAGTTTAGTGAAACTTCTTTGCACATTAGTTTTGAAGGTTTTCTGCAGTGATAGGAAACACTGGGACAGGCTAGCCAACCAATTTATTTGGCTGACTCTGTGCACTCTGCTGTCCCCACACTCTTGCCTCTTCTCCAAGAACATATTCTTCGCTTAAACAGCAGAAGAATGAAAGAGGCACCCTACCCCAACGTTCATCATTCCTCCCTATCTCATCACCCTCCCTACATCAACAGTTTCTTCTGTGTTTCTCCCATTCTTTTTCCAAAGGAAGAATTTTTGGCTAAGACTAGGATGAGCCTCCTCCCAGCAACAAAAAATCCTATAAATGCTTTCTCTTCCCCTGGCCTCTCCAACCTTGGTATCCAACCTTCTCCCCCTCCCCCAATCCTACTAATGCAGGTTCTAAACCATCCCTCAAACAGGTCTGCAATTCAGAAAAGCAGTCTGCCAAAGGGTGGGTGCCTATGGATAAAACAAAGGCTGGTCACAGGGATCAATTAAGATCAATTTTTTTCTCTTTCTCTAAATTGACTGAATCCCTCCCTTTCTATACAGTAGAACAAAGACTTTGCCCAGTACAACTATAAATTGTTTCCTTTCCTCCATCTTTTTCTTCCACCCCATCAGAAAAGTCACTTATTTGTAGCACTGCCCCCTGGATTGGATGGTTTCTCTCCTGGTCCCATCCTTTCTTTCCCATGTAAGAAAGAAATTTAGAAACAGCTGGAGAAAACTGAAAGACTGGGCATAGTTGCCGAGTATGAGAGACACAGATATACATCTGAGTTGTGAGAGACACGTTTTCTCTCAGTAATCAGGAGGAAGGCGCCTTTTGATACCTTTGATACCTGTATTTCATCCACATCTTCCAAGGGAAGGACAGAAGGAGGGAACAGTGTGGAAGTTGTGGGATATAAATATATACATACATGTTTCTTAGTAAAAGAGCAATTATTTAATTGGAGTTTATGGGTTAATTTCTTGCATGCTGCTGACACATATGAAGACTGGTTTGTCTGCCTTGTTGCACTGTATTCATGGTCACTTATCACCGAAAGCGTATTGTGTGCAGATTGGTATGTGTTTGGCTCTTTGAGGGTTTTAAACAGATAACTACTATGTGTAATTTATCCATTCCAAATTCACAAGATGTTTGGCCTCAACACAGAAATCCACATATCTGAATCATCTTTTAAATTTGGCTGTTAATTTGCACCTAGTTCCAATGTTCTTGCCCTCCATTCAAAAGAACTAATGAATCTTTTTGTTTTCCATTTCATTTTAAGAGTGGATTGTTTGGGAATGCTAACTTTGCTTTGGGTTTTCTGCTTTTTTTAATGCAGCTTTTGAAACATCCTAGATGTTTGCCATTACTCACCCCACCCCACCCGAATGCTTGAAATTGAGTCACGTAAATGTTTTTAGTGTTCCATGATCTCTTCTTATATGTATGCTTTTTGTTATTGATCAGTAATGTCTTGTAGCTTAGGTTTTGTTTCTCTCCTCAAACCACCAATTTCTTGTTTTACTGGTGAATTCTCATCTCCGTATTTTCTCATCCTTCTTTTCCTTCCCCTGGTATAGATCAGAGTGGTCAAAGCATTCCATAGTTCCCTCCATGAAAGCATCCAGAAACCCAAGAACCGAAACTCCATCCACAACTTCATGATCCACCCTGAATTTGCAATAGATGAGGAGTTGCCACGTACACCACTCCTGGATGAGCAAGAGGAGGAAAATCTTGAAAAGTTTTCTAAGTGTGGGACTAGGGTGCTCCTGTTGGATGGCGAGGTCACTCCGTACGCCAACAAAAACAACAATGCAGTGGATTCCAGCCAGGTGCAAATTGTTGCCTCTCACCTGGACAGCCCTCTACACAGCCTGGAGACATCAGTTTGAACTTCATTCCTTGACTCCCATTCCTGCTTTCCCTATTTCCTGTTCATCTCTCCCATCTATAAGATGATGATGGGGTTTTTCACTGTCATGTCAGTTGCTCCCAAGTATGTATGAGCCCTACCTGACCAAGAGGAAGTAGGAGAATAGACCTACAAGGATTTTGACTTAAACTTGAGTTGGGATTTGTAGCAAGACCCAGTCAAATCCCAGGCAGATAGTGAACGGTAGAATCTACTTCTTGGATGTAACAGTTGTCATTTTTAAAGAAATGATATGATCCTCTTGGCATCCACCCCAACTCAAATTTTTCCCCAGTATTCATACATATATTGCCATCTCTTGACTTTTTTTTTATTTTACCCTATGAGTCTATGCCATTTATAAGCCCAGTTGAGGGTTCAGAGAAACAAGTGTTTTCAAATGAAATGTGTGGAGGCAGGAATGGAATATATAGAATTAGCCTACAGAGTGATTGTTTTTAAAACAGTTTTCCCATTTTGAAAACATAACCCTGTAGCTCTTTCTACCCTTCCAGCCCAACCTCCCTAAGGTCCTTTGACCATTGTCTTCCTTACCTTCACTCTTTTTTTTTTTTTTTGTCTTAAAGTTGCGATGATTAAGAAAGTCAAAAGGACCTGGATGACTTGAGTAAACTTTGACCATTCTTCCTTCTGGCCCCAGTGGAACCCTTGACTTAGTTCTAGAGGCAGATAGGCTTTTTTTGATAACAGGGTCCTTTTGAAGTAACTGAGAGCAGGTAAGAATATGTTGCTGCTGTTGTCAGGTTATCTATTTCTAAACTGCCATCTTGTCACATTTGTGTGGTTTCTAAGTGCCAGGAAGATCAACCTTGACCATGAAGCTTGCATATGTGTGGTATGTAGTTTTTACCATAAGCCTGAGCTTTCTCCTAATCCTAAAGTGGTGACAAAAGAATGAATTGAGAATGACCCTGCCTCCTAAATGGACTTGGACGTTGAGGACCAGAAGCTGGCAGGTCAAGGACAAGACAGACCATCGAAGCCAACTCTTGTGAAGTCCTCCTTGGGGTGACCACTACTGTTTTCAAAGCCATCTGCCAAGGCTCTCACAGGGCAGAACCTGAGTGTAGGAAGAGTGAGTGTTGAGAAGCCTTGGGAGAGGCTAAAGCGCCATTCTAGCAGGATCTGAAAAACCAGAAACCTTGAGCTTAGGTGGCTGGATACTAGCTTTGACATTCCCTTCAGTTGCGTAATTCTACTTTTCGCTGTGTCCCTGACTTGTCCAATCTCTGAAAAGGTCCCAACCTTTCTCAGATATTCTGATTTTGAAAATACGTTTCCAAAGTGGGAGCCTCCAGTGACATTTTGCTGACTGAAAGTAACAAAAGACCTGCCCTGAAAAGCTCTCCTCCTTCCTCTCTTCCTCTCTCTCACATGCCCCACTCAAGCCCTTCTCCAGAACATGTTCGCCCGCTGCACAGTAAAACCCTGTGCCTTCTTTCCCTGAACACTGCCCAAAGCATCTCGTTTTACCTGCCACTTAGGAGCTGGGAACTTCAATAAGAGATTTTTTTAAAGTGTTCTTTAATGGGACAAGGTGGAGCCACGTTTTCAGTAGCTCCATATTTATCCCTGCTGATGTTGACTTAAACTCTTCTGTGTAGGGGTTCGCTCATATCTGCCAATTCCCTGCTCCCATTGGATTAATGAAGCTTGCCACTTTCTCTGCAGAGCGATGGGAGTAGGGAGAAGGGGCTTGAGGCTTTTATGAACTGCCAAATGTCCATTTGTGAGAGTGAGGAGACCCGGACCTATCCTCTCCAGCCTTCTCTTCTAGATGCCTCCTCCCTCACCCTTTCACCTGAGCTGTCCACGGTAGGAAGAGTAAAGAAAATAACCCCTACATATCCCCATTACTACAGAATCTACCAAATTTGATTTTGGTTTTGTAAAGTTTGTATGCGTCAGTGATCTTTTCTCTGTCTTAAACACTCATAGAGGAAAAACAGCTCATGTGAGGTGTTAGGTGTTCACATGTATATTTATTAAGTACATTGGAAGATTTAGCGCTGTCAAGTCTTTTATTACCTCAGATCAGTTAAAAAAAACAAGCCAATAACAACCTTTAGAGGCTATTTTACCATTCCTGCTCCCAAAAGACTCTCATGGTGCCTAACAGGTTACTCCTGAGAGATTGTGTCTACTTGTTTAAAGTCAATGGTTTTTTATGTATTCTAGTTTCCATAGTAGGAGAGAAAATATAGAATATTATGCAAAAATATATAGTTTTCTTTAGATCAGAAACTGGTATTTTTTGAGTCAGCCATATGTATTTTGTTTAAAAGATTTAAAATAAAGTGCTGTCATGTAATTGTGTAGAGGGAGCACTAACCAGCCATTTGACATGACAGATGACTTAGTATTTGTAATTGGTTTTCAAACCAATGCACCATAATTCCTTTCTCCAAACAGCCATCTTTATACTTGGGGGAGGGGGCGGAATTTGTTGGGTTCTAGACTTTTTTAATATAAATTTTGTTGTTAGGGAATTGAGTAAGTTTAAGTGTTTATGTGCATATTTTTTATATAGGTTTTTTTCTATTCGTTTTCAATGATCCAACTGGCCGTGAATGAATATGGCATAAGTTAATAAAGCTTACCCCCAAAATGGTGCTTTGGATTCGAAAAAAGTCTGATGGGGAGAAAAGGAAACTATGATTCTAGATTCCTATCTTGATAGATCTAGAAAAGCGGGCAGTAGACTGTGGGTGGGAAGGAAAGGGTCCAGCAGAAGGGATGGCAGCAGAAAATGAGTGTGCGACCCCAGGGAGATGTGTGCCAGGTTCTCTAGTAACTAGTCATGAAGGTCAGGGGTCTTGATTGGATTTTATTTCTTGATGAATAGCTGGCGGAGTGATATACAAGACATTATCATCTCTTGGGCTGCAAGGATACTCTGATTTGGGATTTGGGGTTCTTTTACCTCTTGTCACCCCTGGAGTTTTCCATTAGTGAGTTTTTGTGTACAGATTTAATTTGGGACTTCTTCCCCTTCCCTAGAAAGGTTTCATGCAGTATATGAGATGGGGGATAGAGCTCTAAGTGGAAAAAACAGAGGCTGGTTCTGGCCCTGGCTGACAGTCTTGGGGCTAGGTTCTTCCCGTAGGTACCCTCTGCCCTCTGAAATGACTCATATCCCTAAAGGTGTTAGAGAGACCATCTATAAATCCCTCTGGCACTTGTGGGTTCTTTAAGGCTTGGGTTTCTTCTTCCCCTTGAGCATCAGAGAGGAACAAATCTGAGTGATTACCTCACTGCTGGAAACCCAGAGGGGCTGGCAAGCTCACATGTGCCCTGAAACCCCCAAATGCAGAGCTTCCTTTCTTTTCTGCTTTCCTTGCCTAGTGATTGAAGCAGCCGATGATACCATCACAAAGTTCACACTTTCTTACTTCATAACAAGGGACCACCTCACTGCAATGGTAGGGGTGAGGCATTTGTAAATGCCTGCTATTCTTAAGCCATTCCAGCTCCTTCCTCAGAATAGACCAGATACCCTTCCATTGAGCTCAGTGCCAGTCCTTTGCCTTCCGAGCCCTGCTGTTTGACCTGCTGTTCCCTTTCCTCTTAATTTGAAGAGATAGAGGGAGGCGAGCTTCCCGTGACTGAACTGGCCTTTGGTTCACGTTTTTTCTCCCATATGTATGTATGCCATATGTGGATATGCCATATATATTGTGCCAACAAATCTGTCTACATTGTTCTTTTCAAATCAGCATGCAGATAGGAATTTTGAGTTTCTTCTTTTTTTTCAGTAACTAGTATAGCAAGCACTGGTATTTTTGTATAAAAAAGAAAAATGAAACAAAAGATTGACCATTGTGGTCTGCATGACATAAATAAGCCGATGGTGATATCCAGGCAATGCATACCCCAGTGTGTTTTGCCATATTGCAGTTCGGCTTAACAGTGCACCCAATCTGTATTTGCATTTTGATATTATTTAAGTTCTCTGTACAATGTTTTGCATGTATTTATGGTTCTTAGGGGAAAATGCTATAAACCGGCAAATCTGAAATTCAAACACGTTGTTCCTCTGAGACAGGAAGAATAGTTCTTAAAGGCAGAAAAAAAGGATAATTTTTTTGGAACCAGTAAAGCTTGTTGCTGATGAGCAGAAACCAATACTGCTGTGCACTGAGAATAAAAACCCATGCCCACTTATAACTGTGCTGTCCTCAATGTGTCTCTACTTTTGGGTAATGTCACTGGTTGAACTTGAGAAAGGATCTGTCAGAGCCATGTTTAGAACCCCATGTGTGCAAGCCCAAAACTCAGCTTGTTACTGGATCCTGACTCGTGGCCCCAGTTGCCAGTTTCATTCTCTTGTAGTACAAGCTTTGCTCTGCCTGCTTTTGTTAGAATGTACAATCAGGGAACTATGAAGCTGAAGCTTTTGAACAAGGATGAATTTGGAAGGATAAGAAAGAGGGGTGGGATTGACAGTCTTTTCTTTTTTCCTTTTATTTATTTTTAACGAAATGCCTTTTGGGAAAATTTGTTTCCCTTAGCACTTTCCCCTACCTTCCATCTGGAGTTCTCCAGCCCCTGCTTTCTTAGTTGTTTTTTTTTGTTGTTGTTGTTTTTTTAATTGTTCCATTCATTGAGTCTCTAGCATGACTGATATTAGGCCCCAATTTCAGGTCAAAACAGCTTCCTGACAGGTCATTTAGGTTGAGTTTTCCTATCTTAGAACTCAGAACTCTCCTGAAACTCTCATCCAGTACAATCAAGTTCCCTGCTGTCTTTTAAAACATAGAAGGGAAGGACCTTGTGGCTACCCAGGGTCCTACAGGAACAGTGTGATGCTGTAGGACAGCCCACTCTCCTGGCTGTTTGAGTAGACTGGTTGGCAAGGAGGAGAAGCTCAAGTTGTACAAGACTTCTGTAGTGAGAGGTCTTTTCCCCACTTCTCTTGCCTCTGTCCCAGGCTGCTCTCCACAGGTAGCCACATTGCCCACTTCATTTCTTTAAAACGCTGCAGTAAAAAAGTAAGTAAGAAATAAATGAGTAATAAGGCCTGGGTCTTATTTGTTAACAGAGGTCATTCACAAAACAAGTCTTTTTCTTTCCATTGTATGTCCCCTCCCAGTTACCCTTGCTAAAAAGGGATACAACACACACACACCCCTAGAGCCCTTTCTAAAGCTCGGCCCTATACTTCCCTTTTCTTACTCTCACCTTGTCTTTGTTGCACTCCAGATCTGTGCCTCTCCGCTATGCCAAACAGCATCGTAAGGGTCCACACGTCCTAGCCCTAGCGTGCAGTAAGGCCTGGAGAAGAATGAGCTCCAAAGTAGCTTTCAGACAGAGACCAGTGTATCCTGAGATATCAGTATAATGGAGTGTAAAGCTAGCTCAGCTCCTTGGGCCTGAGTCGCCATATGGAAAAAGAGCTCTTCCATATTTTTCCCTGCCCTCAATTCTTTTTTTTCCTTTTTTCAATTGGGTAACAGTGTGTTTCTCCAGGGCTCATCAGCTCCAAGTCATTGTCCTTCAATCTAGTTGTGGAGGGCGCAGCTCAGCTCCAAGTCCAGTCGCCGTTTTCAATCTTCAGTTGCAGGGGGCGTAGCCCACCATCCCATGCGGGAATTGAACCAGCAACCCTGTTGTTTTGAGCTCACGCTCTAACTAACTGAGCCATCCGGCTGCCCTCTACCCTCAGTTCTTGAAAAGAATAATTTATTTGCCCTCCATATTTAATAATGGTTTGTGAATCTCCCCCTTTTCAGCCACCACATCATCTCCCTGCAGTCACTGGGTTTGTTGGAAACTCTCCCAGATGACTGGTTCCCTCCCAAGTACACACACAACCAGGCAACTCCCTGACTTACTCTGTGGCAAATCCAAAGATGACACATTGGGTACCAGTACGCTGGTTACCAGCCCTTGACCTGAGTCTGTTAGGGAATGGTCTTCATGTCACTGTAAGAAGGAAGATGGATGAAAATAGCATGTCCTTTACCAGCAAATAATTTTGAAACCTTGTAAATAAAACATGCAAACATGTCACTGTCTCTGTGTGGTGTCATTAACATCCAGTTGTCCCCAACATGAACAAGAGGTAATAACCTGCTAGATTCATAGACTGTAATACTTTGGGCCTTGAAAGGTAGTGGCATCTGGATTCTGGACTTGTCCATCGTTAGATGTGGAACTAATCAAAAGTCTTTACTTCTCTTGAAATTTGTTTCAGAGACACCTCACTGTCCTCAGAAAACACACACATCGTAGAAGGGAGCAGTGTCTTTGAAATGGCCTCCCACTGCTATCTTATGAGGAAACCAGAATGCCACATCACACTTACTTACAATGAGAATTTAAATGATCCACATTACTTGAGAAACCGCATAACAATTAGAAGTTTGACTTCTGCTCATGAAATCTAAACGGGGAAATAGAACTGTCTGAGAGGGAGATGCCATCACACTCAGAACCAGCTGCATCCCTCTCTGCTCAGACAGACCCAGTCCCTGAGTTCAGGCTCAGGCACCACTTGGTTTCTCTCCTATAATAGAGGCCACGCAGACCATCCTCCAAACGAAGCAATGTTGATTAGGTTTTCCTGTTGTGCTGGACCCAGGAATACTACAATGAAAGACTGATTTGTATAGCTCCAGTTCTTCCTTTGGTGGCCTTATTTAAAGCAAACATACATGAAAACTTACTTGAAAGAGACAGTGAGACTGGGGAGGGAAAAGCTACTGTGTTTCCCCAAAAATAAGACGTAGCCGGATACTCAGCTCTCATGCGTCTTTTGGAGCAAACATTAATATAAGACCCGGTCTTATATTAATGTTTGCTCCAAAAGACACATTACCGCTGATTGTCCAGCTAGGTCTTATTTTCGGGGAAACACAGTAGGAACCAGTGATTGCCCTCAATCACATGTAAGAGGGAGAACAAACACCCCCCATGGTGATCCAAAACCCTTCTTCTGAGTCAAGAATTCCTGCATCTTCCCTACCAAACCTTTGAACTACAACTGGTGCTAATCAAGTAAGAGAGAGGGGTTTGAAGGATTTTCTCATTTTTTGGTGGAGGATCTAAAACAGAAAATTTAGAGAGAAAGATCGTGATGTGTGGCAACCCAGGAGGCAGGAGACATGTGTTCTGAGCCCAACTCTGCTCCTTGGCCAGCTTGACTGTCTATCTCTACGAGGAGACGGTTGAACTACATTGAAGTTTTTCAGATTACACTTTGAAGGTCTGAAAGGTAGTTCCTCAGAGGTGATTCAGAGCCCACAGATGTTCAACAAAAGTAGCTTCAAAAAAAAGCATTTGGCTTCCAGGTTTACTATAGTTTTAAAAAATAATAACTTGAAATCACTGTGAACTAGCCATCTCTGAAATGCTGATTCTAATTAAGAAACCAAATAATCGGTGCTGAAATGATCTAAGCTTGGGTGACAATGTAACAAGTTGTGTGATTAAATACACAAAGAAGCCTAACTTGGATCCTATCTCCATTGTTTCCCATTATAATTCTCAATGTATGTACAAATAATACAGTGTCCAATTTAGTGATTATAGTCCAGCCTGCTGAGATTGTTATCTTGCTGATTCTGCTTTGGAATTGGATGTGGAATCCAGAGATCTAACCCACCGGAATGGCATAAAATTGGAGAAGAGAAGCAAGATGGCTCATTTGAGCTTCAGTGGAAAGAGCTGGCCTGCAAATCAGAAGACCTGTGTTATAATCCTGAATCTGCCACTAATTTACTGTGTGACCTAAGGTTTCTCCAGGTCTAACATTCCCCAATCTTGATCTAATGTCTAAAATTGCTGTCTATAACCATTGGAGACTGTCTAAATGGCATTTCTCTTTCATTGCTTTAACTCCCCTGGAATGCAGCATTATCACATGCATAGCATGACATGTGTAGGCAGGTTTCACTTAGGCTCAGCCACTTACACATGCAACAAAGAGAAATTGCTCCACAGCTCTGCAAGTATAATAAATCTGTTTTATTTCTTTCCTAAATCAAATCTAATGTAGTGCCGAACTAGCTAGCACTCACCAAGATGTGTGCGAGGTCTCTCTTAGTCATGTTTTTGTTCTTGTCTCCTCCCCTTGGATGTTGCTCCATTTTTTCATTTAATAAGGGTTTATTGTCCATGCACTGTTGTATGCACTGGGGATACAACAGGGAACAAAACAAAGTCCTGCCCTCTTTGAATTCAGTCTTGTGGAAGAGAGAGAAAATACACAAGTAAATATATAGCATGTCAAATGTCAACAAGGACCAGGAGAAAGGTAAAGTGTAAAAGTGAAATAGGGAGCACAGGGCACGAAAGTTGCTCTTTTGTAGAGTGGTCAGGGAAGTCCTCTCTGACAGAGACATTTGTGAAGACGTGTGAAGGGAGTAAGAGAGTGAGCTATGTCAATATGTGGAGGAAAAAGATTCCCAACAAAGGGCACAGCAACTTCAAAGGCCCTGAGGCAGGAGGTCTTGATTTGTTTGAGGACATACAAGGAAGCCAGGGGTTGGAAATGAGTAAGTGGAAAAGCATAGGAGATAAATTCAGAGATGGAGGGTTGGAAGTGGGGGCAGAACCTGCAAGCCATTATAAGGTTGGCTTGATGAAATGGGAATTAATTGGAGGGTTTGAACTGAGGACTGAAATGATGATCTACCTCACAGTTTAAGGGAATCACGCTGGCTGTTGTGTGACCTCAATGTAGGGAAAAATGAAAGAACACTGCAGCTTTAGCTACCACACATGCCACATGTGGGCCTAGCCTCATACCTTTAGGATACAGGTAAATCCAAGCTCTACTATTATGCTCTTATCATATGATGCACAAATCATGAAAATAAAATGCTTGTAAAAAAAATTAAGATATATTGCTTGCCACCGTAGCTTGTTCACAATGCCCTGGTTAATGAAATGATTGAAATTATATTCTATTCACTTCACAAGAAGGAAACAAAGAAAACCATCTTGGCCTGCTCTATAGGCCTTCCCTGCTCTAGCCTCTCACTCCTGCTATCATATGGCTGTCTGGTTCCCAAGTCCTCTGTCCTGCCGCCTCCTCTGAGATGCGTTATGCCCTCATTACATTCCTAACATGACTACCCGCCCTGCTCCGTCTGCTGAGGGTTCACCTCCTTCCAGTCAGAGCCCGGGGGGTCAGAAACTCTCCTCATGTGTGGGCTAGTGGAGGGGCACCTGTGGGCTAAGGGACGCCTTGGGCTGTCAGTTGACATTTGCTCATCAGACATGCCTCACAGCCATCTCTGCTCTGGCTCTGCAACTACAGAGACTCAAGGTGAGGCTCGTAAATGGCGAACTCCAGAAGGACCAAGTAAGTAAGGTCTGCCCTCCTTTAGGGCTTAAGAAAAGAGCTCTCTTACCTTGTCAGCAGTGCCAACCCACCTTCTCTACTAAGGCTTAACTTGAGTGGGGAACAGAAACTATCCCCTTGTCTAGTCACACTCCTTGCTTTCAAATTCTCCTCCTTCTTCCCAAACTACCCCAAACTGCCTTGGGTGGAGTGGGGACAAGGAGCAGATAAGTGAGGGAAACATTTCTGCAGTTTCTAAATCTATCCTAACCCTGCTGTCTCACAACTTTAACTTGAAAGGAAGGTATTTGCTACCTTTGTTCTCTGTTTCAGACTTGTCTGGGCTGGAGAAGGCATCCAGGGTACCAGCAAATGAACAGGGAGGGTGGGGGATTGCCACAATTAAGGCCCCCCACTGTAATTCTGCCTGGTTGTCTCAGCAAATAAACCTTCAAAAACAAAGCCTAGCTGAAATTGTCTTTCACACGGGATAATTTGGGTGTTTTGACCCAGAAATACAAAAGCCACTGTTAACCCTTTCCTTAGGCAAAGGAGACCCAACCCAGGAGCTCAGGATTCTCTTCTTACAGAGAACAGGGAGAGCAGGACTTCTTCCTTTGGCTGATGAGTGCACACAGGAAGAAAGACTAGCCGCTGATTTGTTCCTCAATATCTCACCCATTATACGCTTAGGTCATAAATTCACAGCAGCAATAGCACCTAAGAGAACTCCGAGAGCCCAGTTTTCTCTTACGGTCAGGCACTGTGCCAAATGCCAGAGATTCAGTAAATAAAACAGTTCCTGCCCGGAAGGGGTTCAAAGTCTACTTGGTGAGACAGACATTTCAACAACTAATCCCAACAACTGAGAGGCAGTATCATGCATGGTGCCATGGGGACATAGACAAAAAAGAATTTGGTTCTTGGGAGAGGAAGGCTTCACAGAGGTGGTGACGCTTAGGTCACTTTTTATTAAAATATTTTTTTAAAATAAAAATGACACTTGATCTTTCTAATAATTCAAACAATAAGTGTCCAGATAAAGTAACAAACTACCTCAAGCACCAAAGCAAGAAATAATTAAAATAAACTCTTAAAACGCAATTTCATTGGAATTTTACAAGAAAATAAGAAACTACTATTAAAATGAAGAAACTTGTCATGCAAAGGCCCAAGTAGAAAAGTGACAAAAACCTGGATCTGCTTGGAACGCAGAGTGCCTTCCAAGGGGCAGCCAGCCAGGACTGACCACTGCATGAGGGCAGGAACCTAGTCTATTTTATGGACAAAGCCAGTGGCTAGCCCCATGCCGTGGGAAGGTAGGCAGGCTAAGCATCCAGAGAGGAAAGGAGGAAGGCAAGTGGCAAGTCCATTAAGTATAAAGAAATAAGCCTCATGCTTCATGAGATAATAATACAATAGCAGCCCATTTAACTGAGCTCTTCTTGCACATGCCAAGTCCAAGGCCAAGCATTTTTCATTGTTAGCCCAATTAACTTTCACAACAGCTTTACCTAAGTACTATTATTATTGACACTATACATCCAAGGAAAGACCCAAGAAGGTTAAAGGACCTGCCCAAGGTCACCCAAATAGTAATTTAGGATCTAAACTCATGTTGATACTCTCAATGCAAGGCTTCCATCTTTCCTAAGAGGATTCTGAGAGGGTTTTGACATTAGCAACATCAATGAGTTCATGTGGAGCCTCCTCCCCTCAAGGGGCTTTGCTCACTTGGATGCATAAGTTCTATTTAAAATAAATTTTAATACTGTTAGAAAACAAAATTTAACCAAGTAAATCTAAAGATCTAGTTGGCTTTATTAAGTGATTCATGTATCCAGCATCATCTCATCTAGTGAGTAGAGGGGCGTTTTGAGGGCTTGTACAAAATGGATGGTTTTTATAGTAAGAAGGGTGGAGCAGGGGAGTCACTAGCAAAAAAAAAAAAAAAAAAAAAAAAAAAGGATTATTTTTAAACCAAAACATTATATTTTATGGGGGAAGGGAAAGGCAAGTATTCTGTCATGCAGATTGCCTCTTCTTCCTTTGAGGTGGGTGGATGGAGAAGGCCCAAGCAACAGATTACCTTAGGGGTGCTTGACTAGAAAATTCCAGAATAGTTAACTAGATTATATTTCTGGGGGAAGCTGAGACTGCAGTTAAGTCATTAAGTCTAGGTTTAATATGGGCTTTAACACAAGTGAGGCCATTTGGGGCCTGTGGTTTTCTCTTTAACAATACTTTAGAATCATAGGTCACATTCAACCTCCGAAATCATTACAAGTAATTAAAGGGAAACACTTGAGCAATCAGGTTTAAAACATATATGCTATTTCCCAGGAATGAATAATTTCCTTCCACTATTATGATGAATAACTTCAGACACCTATTTTGTATTTTAATTTCTGGGTTAAGTGGTTTATGTCCCATAGGGAAGGAAAGAAGAGCATCGTGGAAGGGTACTTGCCAAAGGCCTAGAAACCTGGACCTCCTTCTGCTCCTGGGAGCCTCCTTTGAGGAGGCTATTTCCCTCAAGTGTGGGACAGGAGAGACTCAGAAGACCAGAGGCAAGTTTTGTGTGACTCAAGCAGGCTGGGTAGATAAAGAGATGATTACACGCAGGGGGAAGTCTTTTGGAAAAAAAAAATATTTCAAGTAGTAGTCAGGGTTCTAAGGTTTGGTTCTATCTGCCTTCCTGTGTATCATCTTTCAAGTTCCTGGTTCACACACAGTCTCCTATTGGTGCCAGTGGCTCAGGACAGGCCTGGGGAGCCTCTCTGTTCCCACAGTCCCAGCCACTAACCAGAGCAATGGATCTTTTTCCTGTGAGGAGTCCTATTTCTTACTCAGTCCCGAACTAAAGGAGAAGTGGACAAAGACCCAGATTCCAGCTCTAGACTCAGCTGCCTCTGAGCCATCTCTGCTTTCTGCCGGGTAAGGCTAACTTGGACAGTGGGGACAGTGGAGACAGTGAGGACCTGGAGTGGCAGAGCTCTGGGGAGAGCCAGACAGGGGGCCCTCTCTACTAGGGGACCTGTGAGAGCCGGGACAGGTGCAGGGCAGGGGTTGGCAGGGAAGAGATGGGAGAGAGGCATGGTGGTGAGGCACTGGCTGTCTTCCCTGCCATCCACCTGGGAATCCCTTTTCTTGTGGAAAGCAAAATCAGAGGCTCTTCTTCACGCCCTCTTAATAGTCTTAGTGGAGCCTGCTTAGTGGTGCCTTCTCTTTGGACTCTCCCAAGATGCAAAGAGAGTTTTAGGAGATTGGTAAGAGGAAGAGGGGAAGGGAGTCAGAAACAAATTTTGAACAATCCTCGAAGTTTGGGACACTTGAGGTAGACACAGGGGTGAACAACTGGCTTCTGAGACAGGCGCAGAACCAGCAGGGCTGGAGCCATCTTCTCCAGAAGAGCCCTGTGAGCAGGACAGCTGGCAGTCGGGCCGCTGACTGCCTTCAGGGCAGGCCTTCAGGGAGTGGGGGGCAGAGAGGGCTGAAATGGCTTCAGGAGCTCTGCTAACCAGCGTCATCTCCATTGTGGGGCAATACCCAGTACAGAGCTTCTCAAAATGTGAAATAGATCAGCTCCATCAAAATCACCTGGGCAGCGAAACAAAGTTATGTTTCATAACTTAAGTTTGTTATGAAAACAAACTTAGCACTCTCCACCCACAAATTAGCATCAGGTGCCAGACATCCACATTTGTGTCTAAAAAGCACCCTCCAGTTCTCCTTAAACTTGTTAAAAAATTACAAACCTGGAGGTTTATAAAACATTAAATACCTCAGAAACACAGGGTGAACGATTGGTGAATGCACCGCCACCTTGCCCACACTCCCCATAGACAACGGAGCACCTGGCCAATCCAGGGAACAGGGCGTGCAGATGTGTTTTTTTCTTTCTTATTAAAAGCTGAACAGCATTTCCTGTACACCATGTTTCATTAGCACATTGGTGGTGTCGCTTCCTGTCACTGACTCTCTGTTTCTATTCTGGCAAAGTGTTTTCTCTTTTCTCTGCTTTGGGGGCTGAGGTAGATGAGCTTCTCCGGAGCCTCTCTCTCTAGCCTCTTGGCAGTTCCCACCTCTGTGCCCCTCACATGTTCACCAGAGGGCAAAGACTATGGCTTCTCCTTGAGCCACCTTAAAAGGAGCATGACACCGGATGTACTCTCCCCTTCTATAATGGGCATTTGTGGCCACATCCTGGTAGAACCAAACCTGTTGTTTTTGTATTTTGGGTCAACTCAACCTGACATCTCAGGGGTAAACACATAGTAGGGAGTTTGTTGGGGGGAAAAATTCTAGAAAGATTGGAAGTTTAAAAACCAATAAACTTTTTTTTGGTGAGGGACTTTGGTGAATAAAGATTTCAGAGGAAGAAATTGCGAGAGTAGAAAGTTGTGTACTGGGAGTGTTTGGAAGTCATGGATGGAGAACAGTAGGATTTCTGTTATTCTTATCTACTAAAAAAAGTGGTTTTACCTCACAGGATTATATGTAAAATGCAAACCAATTTTGCCTTTTCTCCTGGGTACAGCATCTTGGGAAAAGCCAGAAAAAGTGGCAGACATGCTGGCTAGCTAATTATGCTTAAGAGAAGGCTTACAAGGAGAAACTGAAGCCAAAGAGGTTTCTGTGGACAATGGATGTCATCACCCCGACACTTTCAGAAATCAGAGGAAGTACCTTGGAGCCCAGCTCTCTACAGGTAACTCTCGGCAGGTTGGACAGGTAAGTGGCTCAGAGTGGTGAACTCCACCCTTCCCTGAATTACACAGAGGGCCCTGATCTACCTTGGGGGTTTTCTACTCTACAGTGTTACCACCTACAACCAGACTCAGGTCCACTAAAACCAGTCTAGGCTCAGAGAAGTTTGCTCAAGGTCACTGGGAAGAAAGGAATAGGAACTGAGGAGTAAAAGGAGTCATTGGGGGAAAGGAAAAGCTATGATAACACAGGATTTCTTGAGATCTGGCTGCCTGGCTTGTTTGGATTTATCACCTTTCAGGGGCCCTGATCACGGGCCTCAATCTTTCCTATCTCAGATCCCACAAATCACTCCTCAAAAAAATACTAGGTCCACCATAACGAAAATAGAAGGCTCACTTTTTCCAAAGATGTGTTTTTAGGTCCTAAAAATTTGCCATGAATCATAGCTACGATTATGTTTTTTAAAGATATATCTTTAGGACATAAAATCTCACAGAACTAGTTGTGGATATCAGTTTTACTGCTATATCTTTACGTTCAGTATCTTACTAACAAAAATAAAAGTCCATCAGCAGTTGAAACTTTAGGAACAATGGTAGGTATAAATTTCAGTGCTATGATAACAACACAAGTATAATAAATTTTAAATTGCTGTAATTTGGGGAAATAAATATTACCATGACAAACACATCACTTGCAGGTGGGCAGGAGCATTGATGGGAGTTAAATTTATGAAGTCAGAACCTTGGAGTGTCACCCCCGCCAAGAAAAACCAAACGATTTCTGTATTTATTCATGTGTTTATTTATTCACTCACTCATGCATTTAACCAATATTCATCAGGCCCTTACTAAGTACCAGGCACTGTTAGATTCCAGGCGAACAAGGTAGACAAGTCTGTGACCTCCTGGAGCTTACAATCAAGTGGGAGATCAGAAACAGATAAACAAATGAATGTATACTATAATGTCAGTCATAAATGCTATGAAGAAAAATCAGAGTAAGGGGACTGAGAGTAATAGGTGTGGCCAGGGAGGACCTATCTGAGGAGGTGACATTTCAGAAAAGGCCTGGATGAAATGCGGGACTGAGCCATGCAGACAGGTCGGAGACAGGACTATGATTTGCATGGCAAGGAACAGCAAGGAATCCTGCTGGTCAAAGTCAAAGTTGGTAGGAAATAAGGTCAGAAGATAGGCAGAAGCCAGAACATAAGGTGCCGTGAAGTCCTCACTGGGTGGGGACTATGGCTGTTATCTCAGGTGTGATGGCAAATCATGGAGGGTTGCAAGTGGAAAAGGAATGTGATCTGATTAACCTTTTAGAGGATCACACTGGCTCATGTGTGAAGATAGTAAGTTGGGGCTGAGAGTGAAAACATGGAGACCCATTAGGAAGGTCATTGCAAAGGTCCATGTGGAACACACAGTGGCTTAGGCCAGGAGGTGGCAGTGGAGGAATGAGAGGTGATTGGGTCTGGGATAGATGCCTAGGACTGAGCTACAGAATCTGCTGGTTGACTAGAAGTGGGTCATGAAAGAAAGAGAACAGTCAAGGATGGTTTTAGACTGAGCTACTAGATGAGGGAAACCCCAGGGTAGGAGGAGGTTTATGCGGAGAGAACAGTTCTGTTTCAGACAGATTTGGTTTGAGATGTCAGGCAGCCGAGTGGAAATGTCCAGTACAAAGTTGGCTAAACAAGCCTAGAACTCAGGAGGACAAAAATCTTTCCCTGATGGATGACCTGGTTCCTATATTTGGGGGTGGCAGGTCTGCTAGTGATTCCTCCTGGCTACTTGCTGTTACAATAGACAACGCAGAACAGCAATGACAGCCCCGCAGGGGAATTGCAAGTAGCACAGAACTTGCTCGGTGCATTTGCATTGGTTAAATTCAACAAAACAGAGTGTTGCTTGGAGACCAGCTCCACAAGTTGTTGGTACTGTGAAAGTTACCCAAGTGCACACAAGCTGGACTGTCACAGAGCCACACTCTAACTGTAAGTTGGGTAATCCACCCAGGATCCGGAATGAGGGGAAGCAAGGGCTGATGAACTTGACTCTGCAAGTTTGGAGGTCAGTGTGATGCAGTGGAAAGAGTGCGATCTTTGGGTACACCTAGACTCACATTCCAATTTTGCTCCTTCCTACCTGTGTGATCTCTGATGTGTGACTTTACATTTCCGAGCTTAAATCTCAGGTTACTTGGTCACAAAGAGAGATGGGACTGTTGCAAAGATTACATAAGTATCACATGCAAAACCCAGGCATCCAACAGGCATTCACACAGGATAGTCCTTCTCCTGCGTACAATTTCCCTTTGCCCATGAAGAGATGGCCGTCTTCCACTACACAGCCTATCCCACCTCAGCCTTCCTTTACCCGGCTTCCATTCCAAATGGGCTCAAACTCCTGAAAGAAGCATTTTCTCCAACCCTTCCACCCTCCCACAGCTGGGTCCTGGCACTCGGTTTTCCTCTTAGATATAAAGACCAGAGCAGCAGCATCTTTTCTGGGTTTGCGGGACTCCTCGCCGTCCTCCTGGTCATCGCGGTTCTCTGTGTCCTGTGGAACTGGAATAAACGGAAAAAGCGTGAGTCCCTTGTTTGTCCAAAGTTGAGACACACTAGGACTAATAATCTAGCCTGGCATTTAAAGCCCAGTTTATTCTCTAGGGATATGCTATTGCACCAAGGACACACTGGTCCTTGATTCACTTAAGATCTTAGGCTGTGGCTCCAAAAGGCTCAGTGCTGATTGTGGATCCATTTTGAAAATCATTGCCCTCGTAACCCTGCGCTCCCGTTTTCTCTTCCCTGTTTTCTGCTTTGTCCACCAAGCCCCCTATTTTTATAGCTCAAATGGAATTTGCCAAATCTAAAAATTCAGTTTTTATGATGGAGGGCGAGGAAATACTTTCAGGGACCATTTCATCCCCAAGAGTCCCCTTCTCTCTCGTTGCCATGCAGGGCGAGGTCCTTACCTGCAAGTTACCATCATGCCCTTACGGACTCTGCCTCGACCCAGGCAACGAGCCAAAAATATTTATGACTTCTTGCCCCGGAGGCAAGAAGAGCTGGGTAGGTTTTTCTTTGTAATCCATAGAGGCCTGACATACTGAACTTCTGCCCCCAAAATGCACCTCTCACCACCTGGAAGCAACTTCCTCTAAACTTCTAGAACTTCCTGCTCACAAGGGAGCATGGAGGAGAATGGGATAAATAGACTATAAAATGCAACTCCAGTGGGGGGGCCTAGAGAGCTCTAAAAAGGGAGCAGGGGTTGTCTAGTTTTGGGTTTTTTTCTTGATGTTAAGATAGCAGAGGACAGATGGGTGTGTCTAGGGATGGAGAAGACATTCAGAAGGAGAACATGGGTTCCCACCAGGAGCTTCCTTCCCAGCCTCAACATCCTTGTGCTCATGTTCCCTGGCACCTCAGAAACTGAGGAGGGCTCCAGGTCTCAGAGTGCACCATCCTTGTAGCAAGGACCATCTCCCCACAGAACACCAGCCCGCAAATACCAGACACCACACAAACCCACATAACTCATGATACAAGGAATGTTGAGGCTGAAGCTAGGACTGGCTAACTATCGTCAGGATTTGTTCTCTGTCCTTTCAGGCAGACATCAGTTGAGGAGTATACGCATTTTCAGTACCGAGAGCCTCCTTTCCAGAAACTCTGACAGCCCTCCTTCAGCGCATATGGTAAGAGTCATGTGAAATGACCAGCTTCTTGGGAGAAATGACTAATTTCTGGCAGAAAAACTGAGGAGAAAGAGTCATAGGTTCTCAACCTTGTCATCAGAGTTGAACGTGTCCTTTGGCACTCACCCTTACGGCCTTATTAATAAATCAGGAAGACTAGCCTCAGGACCTCCCTACTGCCAAGGAGAAAAATTAAGGTAGATATGAGCAAGTACTTGGATTTTAAGAAGGGCACTAGTACTACAGGACATGATGTTAGAACTGCAATGGATTGTTTTAACAAAGACATGACAATGTGCTTATTCAAATAAGCATAGTCCTTTTCAAAGTAATCACCCCCAGAGGGTCACAGATATTCCAACATTGCTGTTGGTGCTCAAAACAGACATAAAACCCTGCTTTGGGAATTACTTCTTGAGCTTGTGTCAAATTACTTCAATTATCCTCAACAGCAGAAATAGTCATAAGTCACTGAGCACTGGTGTAGAAAGTGTTTCATCAAATAAGAACTACCCTTTGAGGTTACAACAGAAGTGTTACAATTAATAATCCCATGTGTCTTTTGCTCTGGCTCTGAAGGCAGCTCCCACAGAGGAGTCCCACACAGTGTGGAGCAGAGGCACAGCAGAGGGACTGCTCTGAAGACTAGGGTTCCGATTTCCATAGCTAAGTTCTTGTTCACTTGTTAAAGAATGAGTCCCTTCAGTTTTGTGGTCATCTCAAGCAAATGCAGTTATGCTGCTGATGGTGGTGTTACCTAGCCTGTCTTTACCATATGGCTACCTCCATGTTGCCAGCTTTGTTCCTCCTCTTTCCACCTGTCCCGTACTTGGGCTCTACTGGTAAAGGGCAGGAAGGAAGAGACTCCACTCCAAGACTCAGGTGGGTCCTGAGGGGATTTTGCATCTAGAGCTTAGATCCCAAACTGACTTCAGCCTACAAATATATTTAGCTTGGACTAAATGTTTGAAAAACATTTTGAGCCAGTGTCCCAACATTTAAAAATCTAAAAGATTTCACATTAAAGATCAGATGTCCAGCTTTTCTTGAAAATTCAGGAATTCTGGAAACATCAGACCAACATCCCTAAGTGGCCATAATCAGCTGATTCTGTGTCAGCTGCCCCTTTAATAATAATGCAAATATTTTTAGTGTTTTCTGGGTGTCAGGAGCGATTTTAAATACTTTACATGTAATAATCCATTTACTCCTCACAGAAACCTGATGATATAGATATTATTGATATAATTATTCTCATTTTATAAATTAGGAAATGAAGGCACAGAGAGATTAAGTAATTTGCCCAAATTCAGCACAGAGTGGTGAGGTTGGGAATAACACCCTCAGTCTGAGTCCAAGTCTCTACTTTTAGCCACTGTTCTGTGTTGCCCCTCAGTGTGCTCTGAGGTAGCAGGCTCTCTCCAGTTTATAATATTTCTCCCCACACCCCATTGAATCCCCACATTGAGGCCAAAAAACAGTTACTATTTATCATCACATTTACACCGTTGCTTTCCCTAAACTCAGCCCACTTTGCTCATACCTATATAGCATCTGAAGACTTGCATTTGGAAACCCTGATTCAGAGCCTTTCTCCAAGGTGGAGAACTGAGTGAAGGAACAATCAGATAGCAGTACTGGGTGGGGAAGAAGAAAGGTTTTATACATATTTCTGCTTCCATCTTGTCACTGGCTTTCTCTTTTTGCTCATAGCCCTCCCCAACAAGCAATGCCCTCCAGGTGCACAGAGCCCATACTCATGCTGTGGGCTATGCTGTGGGCATCTATGACAATGCCATGCGGTCCCAGATGTGTGGGAACCTCACTGTCTCAGCACACCATGTCAATATCAGAGCATCTGGAGACTACACGAGCATTTCTTCAGAGAATTTGAGAGATTATGTTAATGTACCCACAACGGAAGAGTTTGCTGAGACTCTAGCTTCTAACAATACCCTCCCCAAGAACCTCTTTGTCCTATCAAGTGCCCAGGAGCTGAAATTTACTAAGGAAAGAGACAAAGCCTATGGGAATGCCAGTGACTGCACCAGTTTTTGGTCTCCAGAAACCGAGAGCAGTGATCCCCTCAGTGATGAGGAAGGTTCTTCTCAGACCTCAAATGACTATGTCAACATGGCAGGCTTCGACCTCGGAGCCATCCAGAGGAAGCATCCCTGGGTGTCTGTTCAGGGCTGCAGAGATTATGAAAATGTCCCATCAACATATTCCAATGGAAGCCAGCAGCAGACAGGACAAGTGATATCCTTAAACACAGACCATGTAGAGGGCAGAACAGATGGCTTAGGGAGCCATGTCCAACTAGTCATGCAATCAGGAGGGTCCTTGGATTTAGGGGATTATGTGATTTATGAGCCATCTTCTCAGAGTGAGAATAGTCAGATGAAACATGGGGAAGTGATGTCAAATAAGGACTCTAATGACTATGAGAATATGCTAGCTGCCAAGTTAGGAGGCAAGGACTCTGAGCAGAGGCCAGACACATGGCTCCTTCCTGATGAATTAAGACCCAGCCACCCAGCTGGAAAGCTACATGGAGTAATCTATCCTGCCAGATCCAAAGCCACTGCAGGTCTTCTAGTGAAGACCCATGACCATCCACATATTTCAGTGGATTCATTTGGTTAGGCTAAAAAGAGGCTGAGATGAGTAGGGAGCTAAGAGGTTCACAAAAGCAGAGGTTTGGGAAATCCAGAAAGAAATTCTTCTCAAGCAGGGTGCCGTTATACCAATCTAACAATGTTTGCTAAAATTGCCTTTTAGGAGATAAAAAATAAAAGAGTACTTTAGTGCACAGTGGAAATATAATCTAAAATCATTACCTTCACTAATACCAGCAGGCTGAAAAAAGAAAAATACAGCTTATTTTGTAATCTGGGCAGAGCCCAAAAGGAAGGGAAAAGTGGGAGTGGGGGTGGGAAAGCTTCCACTTTAAAATGAAGGTAGACAATCAAATGCCGGACAAGATGTGGAACAATAAGAAATCTCACTCATTGTTGATGGGACTGCAAAGCATAACATCCACTTTGGAAAACTGTTTGTTTGGCAATTTCTTATAAACATACACTTACATGACCCAGCCATTCCACATTTCCAACTGAACTGAAAACTTGTGTTCACACAAAAAACCATGCATGACTGTTTATAGTAGCTTTATTCACATTTGCCCATAACTAGAAAAAAACAAGATTTCCTTCAACAAGTAAATGGATAAACTGTGGTATAGTCATACAATGAATATCCACACTCAACAGTAAAAAAAGAAATGAACTATTGATTCATGCAACATAGACAAATCTTAAATGCATTTTTCTAAATGAAAGAAGCTAGACCTAAAAATCTACATATTGTATGACTCCATTTATATGACATTCTAGAAAAGGTGAAACTATAGGGATAGAAAACAGATTAGTGACAGGCAGGTTTGAAGAAAGGGGAGGAGTTTACTACAAAGGAATTTTTCGGGTAATGGAGGAGTTCTGTATGGTACTGTGGTGGCTGGCTGTATGACTTCATGCATTTGTGAAAATGCAAAAAGAACTGTATAGCATACAGAATGACTTTTATTGCATGCAAATTAAAAAAAAAATTAACCAGGCTGTCAGGGGAACCCATGATGGAATGCAAATGGAATGAATCTAACTGTATTACAAATATATGACATAACATCACACTGAAGAGGGTGGGGGGAAAAGGAGTTGGCCTAATTAACTTTGGAAAACAATGTTTTCACTTGAAACTGTAAGATAAAGACTCAAAGAGTTCTACATAACACTGTACTCTAGTTGGTAAAATTGCATTTCACAGGAATATCGGTTAGCAATCCTGAAACTACTTTAAATGTATACTAAGGTTGAACAAATAATATATTATAAATAAGAAGAGGCAGGTTTCTTACCATCAGAGAAAGAAGTAACAAATAAACAAGTAAGAAAAGTTCCAATGAACTCTGTGGTGCTGGATTAAAGTTGGGCGTACAGTTTGAACTCATGTTTATTTTAATATATATGAATAGATATAGAAATAAATATAGATATAGGCTAGTATTGATACATTTCTTAGCTCTGTCCACTAGAGAGCCTAGAAGCAATGGCACCCCAGTAACAATGACCACACATAGCACTCAGATCTTGGTTTCTAAATATTGTTCTCCAATCAAAGGAAACAGAGCTCCTTGGAGAAATGGCTATTTCTAGGGCTGAGCCAGAGTAAACACAGGATGAGCTTGATCATCTTGTAGAAAAGGGAAGGGGAGGGAGGGAAAAGGAAAGGAAATAGAGAGGGGTATGCAGGGGAAGAAAAGATGAGGGCATGTCCAAAGGAGTCAACTGAAAGGGTTCCCAAAGGCAAAGCTAGAACAATCTGAGCAATAAAAATAAATAATTATAATGTAAATTTATAACCCAAAGAACAAAATAAATATCATGACTGATGTCCATACCAATGGTCAAATAAACAAATAAAATAGAAGAAAAGGATAAATCTTCCTTACAGATAAATTACAAATAATAAATGTAGAAGAAATGATGGAAAAAGAAAATCACCACTAAGTCACCACAGAATAATTGCTGTGGGTAAGTCTTGATGAATGCTAAAATTAGTGAGTGACACTTTAAGGAGAAATAAGGTAGTTGCATAGTCCCAAAATATTTATTCATTACTGTGATGATTTTAACACATGTCCACAAATTATTTGATACTCCCCCTGGAACTTAATTCCCCTCCCCTTCACTGTCGGCTGAATTTAGTGACTATTTTCTAAGAAATAGAATATGGAATGGGAAAAAAACAAATTTATAGTGGAGAAACTTGGCAGACATCACCTCGACCACATGATCAAGGATAACTCCCTGGTAATAAGTTGTATTACTATATGATCAAGGAGAAAGATACTTCACCTCTGTGGTATCCCCCCGCCAAATCCACAATCCCAGTCTTATCAGGAGAAAAAGATCAGAAAATCCAAATCGTGTGACATTCTACAAATACCTGAGCAGAACTCTTAAATGTGTTATAGTCATGAAACACAAAGGCTGAGAAACTGTCGGGTTGGAGGACACTGAGGCTACATGATGACTAAGTATAACATGGTACCTTGGATTACATCCTGGTACAGAAAAAGGACATTAGCAGGAAAAGGAAAAGTTAGTTTAGTTAATAGTAGTATATGAATGTTAGTTTCTTAGATGTTAACATTAAGAGAAGGTGAAGGGTATGTAGGAATTCTCTGTACTATTTTTACAACTCTTCTGTAAACTATTTTAAAATAAATAATTTTAAAACATGAATAAAGCTATGAGTGAAAACAAAAGGCTCATGCCACTGAAATAAGTGTGCCTTTGTTCCTTCTTCTGCAAAATGGATGTAGCATAAAGCACATGCTGGAGTAGTTGTTCTGGGTGTTTGTTTTCTGCATTATTTGTTAGCATGTGCATATAAGTTCTATCTCCTCTATCAATCTGCATCTTTGCCTGCTGCATCATTAAGTCAAACATATTTTGACTTAAATGCATTTAAGTCCTTTACATTCACCTTGGATCTTAGCACAAGGCCAAGATAAAGGCAAGTTATTGACAATTGATGATTGGCAATGTGGTTTCAATGCACTTACTTATACCATAAAATGTTGAGAAAGGTTTTACTGTTGTTCAGGAATCTAGGCTAAGGCCTAAAGCTGAATAGTAAAGGTGTAAAACACCCCACAGTCTGAGGTCAGAGTGCCACCAGCTGATAGGGGTCAGGGCTTATTGAGAGTGAGAAAATTAGTGCTACCATATACTGCTCTCTACTGCACCATGTTCCTGCTCCACGGGAGAGGACTGAGAGGTGACTGAGGCTCGCCTTTGAGGAGTATGCTGGTCAGGAAGAGAAGTTCTTTTCTCCTTCACTGGCCCCATCCTGGGAGTGGTAACCATCTCCTTCTGCGGAGTGCGTGATGCCCCAGGAGAAAGAAGAGAGTTGCCGGAACTGAGAGGGAAGCTATGAATCAGCTGGCCACCCACTGTTGGGCACGGCAACAATAAGAGCGTCACCAGGGGAAGTTCACTGGGCCTGGGCCATCTTATTGGCACCACCTCAAGAGGATGCCAGGCAAGGGCCTATAGGACAAATCATGAGTGCTAGAGACTAAATTTTTGTGCCCCCAAATTCATATGCTGAAACCTAATTCCCAATGTAATGGTATTTGGAGGTGGGGCCTTTATAAAGCGATTAGGTTATTAGGGTGGAGCCCTTATAAATGGGGATAGGGCTCTAATAAAAGAAACCCCAGAAAGCCCCCTCACCCTTCCACTATGTGAGAACACAGCCAGAAGACAGCTGTCTATGAGTAAGTGGGCTCTCACCAGGCACTAAATCTGCTGGAGCCTTGATCTCGGACTTCCCAGCCTCCAGAACTGTGAGAAATGTTTGTTGTTTAACTTTTGCTGCAACAGTTGAATATGCTTTCCTGTGGCTTGCACTATCACCAACAAAGATGTTTTGTATGCAACATTTTGTAATAAATTTTTGTCATCAGTGCCATTAGATTCTAATTTGACTATACTTAAATCTAATTGATGCCACTTAGTATGTTTTGAGTATTTTTTGCCAAAATTCAATATAATGGTAAATTTATTACCATATAACAAAAGTTTAAAATAAAATTGTCATTTATTTACAAAGCAGCTCAAAATGTTATTAAATACATAAAATAGTCAAAATATCAACTTTTTATTTTTTGTGGATTTTTGAAACATTTTGGGGGAAAAAAGCTTGAAATCAATTAATGCAATAAAAGGATTAAGTCGCCCAGTCTGTGGTGTTTTTGTTATAGCAGCCTGAAGGGAATAAAATAGTAGGATAAAGGGAGATTATTCCAGTAGCCTGTTCTCCCATGTCTCATGACTATACTGTGGGTAGATTTCTTCAGGGCTCTCAGAGTCACCTCACAAGTGGCCAGCATTTAAATTCCTACTACACAGAGGGCACCGTGTCAGTGTGGTGTTAATGGTCAGGGAAGCAACAACAAGCACACAGAGAGGATGGCAACCGCACCCAGTCAAGTAAGGAGGAATTGTATCAGATGTGAGAACAAAGATTCAGCCAGAACTGACTCTTAACTACGGGGATGAGAGAATTCTCATAATCAAGAAGGGATGAAAAATTATGGGATCAAAATAAGTTGTTAAGCAAGCTACTACCCAATAGGAAAGGGAGGTTCAACCTACCACAGTTAGGGAGCAGGTTGTGGAAAAAAATAAAGCCAAATCATGTCTATATCCCAATAAACCAGTTACACTTATATACATTCTCCCAAATTAAGAATGATTAATAAATTGTAGATTGTCTCATAGGAAACATTTTTGTTTATTTCTTGTTCTGAGAATTTTTACAAATTAATGGATAAAAAACTTCTTATAAAATTATAATTTTTTCTTTCCACTTATAGTTTTATTTTCTCACGATAGTTGCCAGGAAATTTTGAGTTAAATTGAATGCCCAGTTGCTGTAATTATCTGATCTCATATGCCTGATAATGCTAAATATGAGGAAATTTTTTCAAGATCAGGATGAGAAAATAGATATAAAAATAATCCATTATAATTCCTCACGTTATATTGATTGTGACCTCATTCAGAATACTGTTTAGTATGAAATACAGAGATTTGCTACATGTCCTTCTTCCCTGTCACTCACCCTCTGATGGTGAGCAGAAGACCAGATTTCACTGCCCCTCAGGCATGTCTCCTCCCTGAGGGCTGCCTTAGTTTCACGGAGCTTTATTTTCACTTGTGGTTTCCCTGTGGACTGAGGGATGGTTTTGACTTGCAAATACTTCTAGAAACTCTGCTCTTAAACCAGTCAATAAGCTAGTGTCACAGAAAGAAGGCACAAACATCCAAGGAAACCTGTCATATCTTTTCTTACTTCTGTTACATCCTTATATTAGTTAACCACATGCTGAAAGTAATGACATAGCAAGAAAGGGAAAAATAGGGTAACCCATACTTTCTTTTCCTGTTAGTCTTCCCGTACTCTCAGTGAGTGGGAGGCGGAGAGTCTTGGCAGAATATGCATATATCAAGAAGTGAGGTAATAATTCTGGTCACCAAATGTGACATACGGGACATTCCCACACCACCAAGCAATTCTCCACCACCAGCTGGGTTTCCTACAATTCAAATTAATTCTGACACTGTCTACCCAGAGACAATATCAGATTCCACAGGTTGCAGGCTCAGTTCCACAAGACTGCCCTCCGCGTCAGAAGCCAATTGAAAGTCCACATTGTCACTTGTGCTTTTGACTAACTAGCTATAAATCAGAGATTCTCAGGACCCCCTCCTTGGGTTTGATTAATTTGCTAGCGCAGTTACAGGACTCAGGAAACCCACTTATTCACTAGATTACCAATTTATTGCAAAGGCTATTAAAGGATATGAAATAACAGCCAGATGAAGAGACACATTGGGCAGGGTCCCAAAGGAGCTTCTGTCCTCATAGTGAAAGCACTCTGGTTTACCAACCCGGGAGTTCTTTCCCAACTCCGTCTTTTTGGATTTTATGGAGACTTCATTACATAAGCATGATTGATTAAATAATTGGCTATTGACAATAGATTAAACCTCCAGCCCCTCTTCCCTCTTTGGAGGTGGGCAGGGGTGGGACTGAAATTTGCAGCCCTCTACTCACATGGTTGGTTCTCTTGGCCCTTATCCTTAGGTATGATCCAAATGTCACCATTAACATAACAAAAGGTATCTTTGTCACTCTCATCACTTAGGAAATTCCAAGGTTTTTAGAAGCTCTGTATCAGAAACAAGGACAAAGAGCAAGTATATATTTCTTATTATAAATCCTAACCACAGGAATAAAAACTGGTAAGTTATGAGTGCCTTACTTATCTCAAGTCCTACCTTGTCGGGGACAATAACTGGAATCCAGTGTCTACTCCTGTTACCTGCGCCTGCTAACCCATAGACGTGGATAAGTGCATCTCCTTCCACATTGGCCAGGCTGGTGTCCATATCGGCAGTGCCTGCTGGGAGCTCTACCGCCTGGAACATGGCATCCAGTCTGATGACCAGATGCCAAATGACAAGACATTGGAGGAGGAGATGACTCCTTCAACATCTTCTTCAGTGAGACAGGTGCTAGCAAGCATGTGCCCAGAGCAGTATTTGTAGACCTGGAACCCACAGTCAATGATGAAGTTCGCACTGGCACCTACCGCCAGCTCTTCCATCCCGAGCAGCTCACCACAGGCAAGGAAGATGTTGCCAATAACTACGCCTGGGGGCATTACACCACTGGCAAGGAGATCACTGACCTTGTCTTGGACTGAATTTATAAGCTGGCCAACCAATGCACAGGTCTTCAGGGCTTCCTGGTTTTCCACAGCTTTGGCGGGGGAACTGGTTCTGGGTTCACCTCCCTGCTGATGGAACATCTCTCTGTCTATTATGGCAAGAAATCCAAACTGGAGTTCTCCATTTACCCAGCCCCCTAGGTTTCCACAGCTGTAGTTGAGCCCTAAAACTCCATCCTCACCACCCACACCACCCTGGAGCACTCTGATTGTACCTTCATGGTTGACAATGAGGTCATCTACGACATCCGTCGTCGAAACCTTGATATTGAGCACCCAACCGACACTAACCTTAACTGCCTTATTAGCCAGGTTGTCTTCCATCACTGCTTCCCTCAGATTTGATGGAGCCCCAAATGTTGACTTGACCGAATTCCAGACCAACCTGGTGCCCGATCCCGCATCCACTTCCCTCTGACCACATATACCCCTGTCATCTCTGCTGAGAAAGTCTACCATGAGCAGTTTTCTGTAGCAGAGATCACCAATGTGTGCTTTGAGCCAGCCAACCAGATGGTGAAATGTGACCCTCACAACAGTAAATACATGGCTTGCTGCCTGTTGTACCCTGGTGACGTGGTTCCCAAAGATGTCAATGCTGCCATTGCCACCATCAAGACCAAGCGCAGCATCCAGTTTGTGGACTGGTGCCCCACTGGCTTCAAAGTTGGCATTAATTACCAGCCTCCCACTGTGGTACCTGGTAGAGACCTGGCCAAAGTACAGTGAGCTGTGTGCATGCTGAGCAACACCACAGCTGTTGCTGAGGCCTGGGCATGCCTGGACCACAACTTTGACCTGATGTATGCCAACCATGCCTTTGTTCACTGGTATGTGGGTGAGGGCATGGAGGAAGGAGAGTTTTCTGAGGCCCGGGAAGACATGGTTGCTCTTGAGAAGGATTATGAGGAGGTTGGTGTGGATTCTGTTGAAAGAGAGGGTAAGGAAGAAGGAGAAGAATACTAATTACCATTCCTTTCAACATGTCATACTTGGAACTTCATCTTCAAGCTGACAGGCATTAAAGCTTTCTGGATAGATTGTCTTCGCTTTTACCTGTTGTAGGGAAGATGTTGAAGAATATTTGCCTTCATTGGTTGATGTGAGCTTTTGTCTATTAGCTTTTATCTGTTCCTGCATGTGAGGTAATTTCTGTGCTGTGATCAGTGGTTGAGTAAATTCCCTCTTGGTCTCATTCTCCTGAGCAGGGGAGATATGAGATGATGTTGCTTTCTGGGTCTCATTCTCCCGAGCAGGGGAAATATGGGATGAGGTTGATTTCTGTCCCCCTTTGGTCTCATTCTCTCGAGCAAGGGAGACATGAGATGAGGTTTTCTATTTGGTCTCATTCTCTCGAGTACGAGAGATATGAGATAATGTTTGTTGTTCTGTCCGTGTTGCAAGGTGATAGTTAGATTAGGGTTAAAGAAATTCTTCATCGGAAGTTGAGAGAATTCCCTCTTTGTTCTGTCTATTTCGCCCACATCAGCAGATGGAGTGAAGAAGTAGCTAAGTTATATCAGGACGACATGACAGGCAAGTTGCCAGGCTTTAGAAGACCTTGGGCTGATGGTCCCCAAAACAGTAGATATTGCTTGTCTGCATGAATTGGCCCTTTGGCCAGATGGGCAGCATTCATATCAGTAACTGCCGGACCCTCCTGGAACTGTCTATTCCCGGAGGAGTCGGCAGGAACAAGAAAGTTGGCTCGAAGGTACATCTGAGAAAATGTATAAGACAGACCTCTGTTGGCAATAGTATAATAATTATTATTTCATCATTTGGTCATTTTGTCATTGGTGATTTCTCATCTTTCTAACATTTTGAAGACTTCCAGCAACATGCAACTTATAATACCTGGGGATGTCATGACTTCCAGCCATGAACCTGGTGAGGTCTGGCTGGTTCCGGGCCTCTTCAGTGTTGTTCCCATGGTTAGCCTTCTTGAGAACTTGTTAGCATCTAGAAAACTTGTATACAGCTTGCAGCTTACAACATCAGAAGATGTCCTAACTTCTAACAACAACAACAGCAACGACAACAATAGCAACATTCTTCAGATTGTTAACACCTTGAAAACTTATATGCAGCTTGCAGCTTATAACATCAGAAGGTGCCTTGACTTCTAAGAACAACAAGAACAACAATGCCAACAACAACACCAACAGCAGCAGCATTCTTGGGAACTAACAAGCAGCGCTGTAGAAGACGCCTGAGTTTCTCTCAGCTACAGACCTGGCAAGGTTTTGATTTATGACTTTTCCAGTGCTGTTCTCCCCCAGTTTGGTGAGCTTTTGGCATCTACTGTAATAGTTACTATCCTGCAGAGCTTATTACTGCTTTTGGATACTCCTTACTGATGTTATTTGTGTATTTAGCCAAGTGATTTTTGATCAATAGTAAACATGTGTTGGGATCTCTTAAACTTGTAAATATGTGTACTCCTTTGACATGACATTGGTATCAATGTATATAGTTTAGTCTTAACCACCTTTACTTTCTGTCATTAGCACATTCTATTCATTGCCTTTGTCTTTTGCAATTGCATATTGCTAATAAATTAATTAAATATTGCTAAATAAATAAATTCATTAGCCCCATTCTAGCCTGTGTCCCTCCTCCTTCTTTTCCCCACTCATCATTACACATGTGATAATGTCTGTCTTTATAATGCATATACCTACAAGATTTTTTCCCTCATGTTTCAAAGTAAAGGTATTGAGAAAAATACAAACAACAAAAAACTGATGAGTTATTTTGTGCAGTGTTTCCACTGTTCTGGTAAGAATGAAATACAATTAATTATTGCTATTCATGGTAGTTATAGTCTAAAAAGTCACCATAAACAGCAAATTAGTGAATACTGAACCACACTGCTCCTAAGGGAAATACAGAGTTAGGTTTCTGCAAGCTCTGGTCACATTTCGTCAACCTTGTTTTATGTGTGTTTCTGTCTAAAGACACGTATTTAACACATACAGGCGATTCATTAACACTGGAACTCACAGCCAACTGCACTATAACTCATGCCTGAATGAGGCTTATTTAGCATACAAATTTTCTCAGTATAGCACATCACAGCCTTCTCGACCTTTAAAAACTAGATTGCACTTCAGCACTACACATGGGGGTCATTTGAAACAGTTAAATCACCAACAGGAAACATGAAAGTGCAGAAAATGTTGCACTAAATAGACCATAGAAAGGACACTTGTTTGTTGTCACGCAGCAGCCTTCCCATCTATTCCCTTGTGCCTACCCCTAAAGAAAAAAGTCTGTGAGTCTGTGAGACTGATCCTTTCAGGGACTTTGCTTCACGTTTGTGCTTACATCTTATGTCTCCCTGTTTGGCCCCAAAGGATGGCTGGTTAGTCGATGACCGGTAAGATTCCTCAAGGGAGGAACAACCTAAGACAGGCACGGTCACATAGGGGCCATCAGGAGAACTCATGGGATTGATAGAGGTGGGCATAGACCCCTATCTTCCCCCGTCTAAGGAGAGCTTCTGCCTCTGTGGCTATATTCCTTCTCACAACCTGCTTGGGAAGTGATTCAATGATGTGATAACATCAGTTCTCCATCTATTCTTATCAGTAAGTTTCAGCATAAAGGTTTTGTCCCTTGGGGAGGCACATAGAACAATTACTAAGACATCCTGGGACTTTCAATACCAGCCGTGTGCAGGCAAGGGTGATTGGTTTGAACCAGTTTTCTGGTATGATGCATGGAACTCACAGACAGTGGGAAAAACAATGCTACTGCCTTGTGTGTGCATCAATAAAAGCCACAAGGTGGCCCAAGGCTCTCAGTCCTTTGAGGCTGGGAGACCCTTGGCCCCTATTGCATAAATCTCTTGACTTCAGTTTCTTTCTTAACCCTTCGCCTCCCCTTCTCTTTCTCTCACTGCCGGTGTCATGCTGGACACGACACTCATTTATAGTTTGAGAGCTGAAACAAAAAAGGAGACTTTGCCTTGTTCAAACTCAGGTGGGAAGATGAGTGTTGGCCGATAGAAATTTTTCCCACTCTGTACATTAGTATGTCCGTGAATGACCAACAGTGCCAAAAGTATTGATTTTGATGTTACAAATAAATTTTAGCAAGTAGGCAAATTTGCAAACACATTATCCATAAATAACAAGAATTAACGTATGCATGTACCAGCTATAAAATAAAAATTGTGTAATTTTGGTGATTCCACATGAGTTAAATGCTGATATATTTACATTAAAACTGGCATTGCACAATATAAAGATGAATGGTAAAATTCATGTTAACAATTTAAAATTCTAACTTTTCTTTACTTAGAATGGCATTAAATAGAAAGTAAAAAACACCATAAGTCAAGAGAGACTAGAAGAAAGGAAAAAGCTTTATATTTTAGCACTTCTAACAGCACTTTTTTCCTATTTTTTTAACAAGAGGCCGCACATTTTCATTTTGCACTGGGTCCTACAAATTATGTAGCTGACCCTGGTTCCCTCAGGCCTTCCATCCTACACTCGGGTTTATGTGCTTACCTGAATCTCTTCACAGGAATATGGGACATTCCACCTCCCCATTCCAACTACAGAAGTCCCTTCTCACAAGAACTGTGGCTCCTTTAGTCTTCACTCTCCTGGCACACTATGCCCAAATCTAATTTTTGCAGTCTAGTATCAGCTGGCTAGACAGTAAATGGCCATCCCCACCTGTGCTAACAGACACCAGTAGGGAAAGACAAGCCCTAGTTAAAAGGTTAAATGGACAATGATTTTTCCATCTGTGCTTCCATCTTGCTATTCTTTCAGTGCAAAATATGGACCTCTGGCTGGTCCCTTCAATTAGTCAGTCTATTAAAGTAATAAAATCTAAAACCATGGAAGTTTCAAAAAGGGACAAGGAGAACTTTTATAATCCCAGAGTGGTAAAGGTCTTTCTAAACATGAATCCAAACCTAGAAAGCTATAAAAAGAAAGACTGATAAATTTGACCACTATATTAGTTTATGTTGCCACAAAATTAGTGGCTTAAAACAACATAAATTTATTACCTTACAATTCTAGAAGACAGAAATCTGAAATAGGTCTCATAGGACCGAAATCAAGGTGTCACCAGTGCTGTAATTCCTTCAGGAGGTTCCAGGAGAGAATCTTTTTCCTTGCCTTTCCATCTTCTAGAGATTGCATGCAGCCCATGGTTCATGGCCCATCCTCCATCTTCAGAGCACACACTCCAACCTCTGCTTCTGTTGTCACACTTCCTTTTCTGACTCTCATTCTCATGAATTCCTCTTATAAACACCCTTGTGATTACACTGGGCCTGCCCAAATAATCCAGGATAATCTCCCCATCTCAAAATCCTTAATTTAATCACATTGCAAAGTCCTTTTTACCAGATAAAGCAACATATTCACAGGTTCCAGACATTAAGACATGAACTTATTGAGGGGCATTATTTTGTTTACCACATCTACATAGCAGATTAATATCTCTGATGATAGATAAATCTGATAATATCTCAAGCCCTGTTATAAGATTTAGAGAAGTAAAAAGATATGTGCACACACAGGGTTTCAAAAGAAGAAATGAGAGATGAGGAAGAAGGCTGCTAGGCCTGACACATTTGTTGGTTTCCTGATAAACTGATTTAGATTATGTAGCAGATGTGGTCTTAATTTAAGGGAAGTGCTTTCTTTCCTGGAAGTCACAGCAAACCTCAAAGCAGAAGGCAGCCATAGAGAGCCACCAATGCCCTGGGAGATACCAGGCAGACGCATCCAGGGAGGTCTCCAGTTGGCTAAATTTCAAGATCCCTAGGTAACTTTCTCTCGGATGCTGACAAAACTCAGGTTTGGCTCAGGTGTCCTGGAGACCCTAACTCCCTAGAAGAGGAGAGAGCTCTTGACAATGCCAGATAAGACATAATTGTCCAGGTGTATTCTAATTTTGCAGAATCTCACATGGAAAGACTATGTGCTCAGCTGCTGTTGAGTGGAATGCTCTGAAAATGTCAAGTCAAGTTGGTTGAAGTCTCAGCTTCTAGAGACTGTTTCATGATGTGACCGCTGCTGGACCCTCAAGCTAGATCCAGACCAGAACAGAGATTGCTTCACATAAACACCCTCAGAGACTATCTGATTGACCTCTCCCCTAATGCTGGTCATTAGGGGAGATTGATTGACCAGCCCCTATGCTGGTTCCTGGAACAGGCTGTTGTGCTGCCCTGGGAAAGAATGTAAGGCATTTTCCCCTCGTCTGTGGCAGGTTACAAGTACCTCTATCCATCCTGCCCTGTTCTATATAATTCTTTAGTGCTTGCCGCATAGCACCAAGGAGATCCACGTCATCTTGCAGCTGCCCAAGACACACCTTGTATGTAAGGTCCTTTAATAAACTCTTGATGTAATGCTGGAGTTGTCAGCCTCTTTCTTTGGTCTCTCAACCCCCAGGAGATTTTCCCAACAGTTGATAGAGTTGTTCAGGTCATCTATATCCTTACTAATTTTCTTTTTACTTTTCTATCAATTACTCAGAGAAAAACACTGAAATCTTCAAACATAATTGTGGATGTGCCTCTTTATCCTTTCAGTTCTACCCATTTTGTCTTCACATATTTTGAAGATGTGTTGTTAGTTGCATGCACATTTAGAATTATAATGTCTTCTTGGTGAATTGACTCTAATGTCTCCCTTTATCATTGGTAATATTCCTTGTTCTGAAGTCTGCTTTATCTGACATTAATATAGCCAATACCTTTTCCTTCCTTTCTTCATCTCTCCTTCCTTCTTTCCTTCCTTCCTTCCTTCCTTCCTTCCTTCCTTCCTTCCTTCCTTTCTTCCTTCCCTTCACTTAGGAAAAAAGTTTTATTTTGAAATAATTTTAGACTTATCCACATATACTTCATGAAATATCCCCTAATGTTAGCATCTTACATAATTATGAAATAATGATGAAAACTGAGAAATCAACATTGGTACAATAGTATTAACTAATCTACAGACTTTATTTGGATTTTACCAGCTTTTCAACAATGTCCTTTTTCTGTTCCAGGATCCAATCCAGGATCCCACATAACAATCATTGTATGTCTTCTTAGTCTCCTCCAGTCTGTGGCAGTTTTTCATTCTTGCTTTGTCTTTCATGACCTTGATACTTTTGAATAGTACTAGTCAGTGTTCTTTTAAGTTTAAATGAATTTTATTTTTAGACAACCTACATGACATGATTTTCTTAAAAACAATGCCTCTGCTCCAAAGAAATCAAGGTCAAAAATAAATGAAGACCTCAAGATAAATCAGTCCCATCTGTCCTAGTCCTGGTGTGTGGATAAAAAACAGCAGCCAGTTATGATGATGACAGGTGATGGATCCAAATTGCCAAATTTACTAAAATTTTTCCATTTCTACATCCTTAAAGAAATTCATAGTTTCTTTCTTTTGAATTTAGTGAATTCAAAAATTTACTAAAATTTTTCCATTTCTATACCATCCTTAAAGAAATTCATATATAGGGTCATACCATTCTGCACGGTAGACCAGCAGAGCAACAATGCCATCTGGATTCATCATTTCACCAATAAAGAACTGGTAGTTTTTGGTTTGTTTGTTTGTTGTTGTTTTTTCTACAGTTAAGAAATTCATAGTTTCTTTCTTTTGAAATTCATAGTTTCTTTCTTTTGAATTTAGTGAATTCAAAAATTTACTAAAATTTTTCCATTTCTATACCATCCTTAAAGAAATTCATATATAGGGTCATACCATTCTGCACGGTAGACCAGCAGAGCAACAATGCCATCTGGATTCATCATTTCACCAATAAAGAACTGGTAGTTTTTTGTTTGTTTGTTTGTTGTTGTTTTTTCTACAGTTTACTAGTTGAAATTTTATTGCCGTTTAAATTTCTTATAGCAAACAAAAGTACTATGAGAAACCTCCTCTTCTAGCCAACATGGAAAAACAGGGAGAACATTCATCCTCCTATCTTAAACAACTAAGGGATTGGACAACATATACGAAACAATGGTTTTCAAGACATTGGACAGTGGGCAAATATACAGTCATACCTGACAGACAGGAAACAAAGAAGGTGAGCCTTATGATTGCTCTTGCTTACTGCCTGGAGGAGTCCAGGTCACAGTGCAGGAAGTGGGAATTCAGGGAGGGGGCAGAAAACTCCTTGAGTTGAAGAAATGAAGGTGAAAGTCTGGGTTGATGGCAACCAGAGTTCACAGTGTAGAGAGAAAAGAGCTGTATAGAGGAAAAAAATCCAGAAGAGCTGTAGAAGGTGCCCCTGGAGTACAGAAGTCCCTTCTTACCCATTGTTTCACTTTCCACAGTTTCACTTACCTGCTGTCAAGCATGGTCTGAAAATATTACATGAAAATTTCCAGAAAGAAACAACTTATAAATTTTAAATTATGGGCTGCTCTGGGTAGTATGATGAAATCTGGTGCCATCCTGCTCCATCCCGCTCAGGATATGAATCGTCCGTTTGTCCAGTATATCCGCATTTTACAGGCTGCCCTCCTGTTAGTCACTTAAAGAACTAGTAGTTTTTGAAATTAGCAAGAATGTGCTTGATTTGTCCTACAGCCATGTCATAAAAGGTTTTATTCTTTCTGGTCTCTGTTCTTCAAGTTTCCCTTTGATTGATTTCATATAATCTTTGATGTACTTCTTGTAGGTTTCTTTTGTGAAGCTGGTTTCCTGCAAATGATGGTTCATGACAATATCAACACCAGTGACTACTGTGCTTTCGGTACCTTCGCCCTCAGGGCCTTCAGCGGAGGCATTTGCACCAATGAACGAGTCATCAGTTACCCTCTGTTCTACTGACCATCTTCCCCTCCACCCCAGGCACAGCACATCTGTGATCTGATCTCTCAGATATTGTAGATGTTGGAGAACATCTCATCATGGCTGATGAAGTCTGGGTGGATGATCATGATGGTGGCCGGAAGAAGAACATTTGGCCTTGCAGAAGCCAGGTGCTCCCAGCAGTGAGAGCTGCGCTGGGGATGGGGGAGGAAAAAGTAGTACTATGTAGTCAGTTATTCTGTAAAGTATTCCTCTATTGGTTTTTGTCTGATGTTTTCTCATGATTAGATTGAAGTTATGCATTTTTGGCATGAAAATTGCATAATGTTCTCTTCTCAGTGCATTATATTAGCAGGTATATGATACCAATATGTCTTATTACTAGTGATGTTTAACTTGATCACTTGGTGTCTGTAAGTTTTCTCTACTTTATAGTGACTATTTCCCCCTTTTATAATACATAAATATCTGAGGGAAGATACTCTGAGACTATACAAATACCCAGTTTCTTCTCAAATTTTATCCTATTATTTTTAGCATCTATTGGTGAATCTTGCCTGAAACAATTATTACAGTGGTGGCACAATAATGACTTTCTATTTCTTTCATTACCTCTCCCTTTGTTAACTGTGATTTATCTGTAAGGAAAAGCTGTCCTTTCTCTCTCACCAACTTTCTTTTTGATTAGTGTTTGCATGGTATATCCTTTTCATCCACTGACTTTTAACGTATCTATGTCTTGTATTTAAAGTGGATTTCTTGTATATAGCTTATGTTGTGGTATTTTTAAAAAATTTCCTATTGAAGTAAAATTCAAATAACATAAAATTAACCCTTGTAGAAATGATACAATTTAGTAGTATTTATCACAACCACAATGTCGTGCAACTATGATATGGTCTATTAAAATCCAATCTGACAATCTTTGCTTTTTAATTGGTGTATTTAGGTCATTTACATGTAATATAATTATTAATATGAGTGGATTTAGGGCTATCATATTATCATTTGTATTCTGCTTTTCCTTTCTGTTTTTTTCTTGTTTTTGTTCCACCTTTCCTGCTTTTCTTTATTATTTAATTTTAAAAATATTTTTACTAAAAAAATGTAGCTAACATACAACATTATACCAGTTTCAGGTATACATCATAGTTATTCAACATTTATATATCCAAAGGGGTGATCACCGTAAGTCCAGCAACCATCTTGCACTGTATTCCCCAAGCTGTACATTACATCTCCGCGACTTATTTGCTTTTACCCCCTTTTTCTCCCTCCTCTTCCCCTCTGGTTCAAGGTAGGCAGAACATGGTAGCCCGCAGCAGCACACGGCAGCCCAGCTTCAGTGAGAGCTGTTGTTCACAGTCTTAGCTGTAGAAGGCACAGCTCACTGGCCCATGTGGGAATCGAACCTACAACCTCAGCGTTAGGAACATGGTTCTCCAACCACCTGAGCCACCAGCCCGGCCCCAAATTATTTGTTTTATACCTGGACTTGAACCTCTTATTCCCCTTTTTCTTTCCCCTCCTTTTAATTTTTCAATTACAGTTAACATTCAATATTATTTTATATTAATTTCAGATATACAACATAGTGGTTAGACATTGGTATAATTTAAGAAATGATTCCCCCTGACTAGTCTAATACTCACCTGGCAGTATACATAGGTATCACCATATTATGGAGTATATTCCCTACGCTTTCTTTTGCATCCCATGACTGATTTGTAACTACCAATTTGTACATCTTAATCCCTTCACCTTTTTCACCCATTCCCTTAATTCCCCTCACATCTGACAACCATCAAAATGTTCTCTGTATTTATGAGTGTGTATCTGTTTTATTTGTTTGTTTGCTTTGTTCTTTAGATTCCATATATAAGTGAAATCACATTGCATCTGTCTTTCTCTGTCTGACATACTCCACTCAGCACAATACCCTCCAGGTCCATCCATGCTGCTGCTGATGGCAAGAACCCATTTCTTCAATGGCCAAGCAATTTTCCATTGAATATATGTACCTCCTCCTCTTTATCCATTCATCCATCAACGAACACCCAGGCTGCCTCCACATCTTGGCTATTGTAAATAACGCTGCAATGAACATATGGATGCACATGTCCCTTCAAAGTAGTGTTTTGGATCTTCAGATAAATACCCAGAAGTCAGATTACTGGGTTTGTCTTTGTCTCTTGTTATATCCTTTGTTTTAAAGTCTATTTTGTCTGGTACAACTATTGCTACCCCCACTTTTTTTTTTCCCATTTCCGTTTTCCTGAAATAATGTTTTTATCCATTTTATTTGAATATATTTTACTATTCCATTTTAACTTGACTATTTTTTGGCTAAATCTCTTTGGATTATCATTATAAGGGTTGCTCTAGGAAATGCAGAGTATATAACTAACTTTTCACAGTTTACTCAGATTTGATATTTTACTACCTGAAGTAATACTAGTCTAATACGTAGAGCTTTTAACCATACATGCCTCTTTACCCTTGCTTCTTTATAGTATAGCTGTCATATGTATTAAGTGTACATTTGAAAACTTCAACAATGATATAATTTTTGCTTTCACTTAGTCATACATATTTAAAGGAACTTAAGAAAAATAGACCTTTATATTTACCTAGCTACTTACCACTTTTGTTTCTATTCCTTTATTCCTAACATTCCAATAATCCCTGGTATTATTTCCCTTCACTCTGAAGAACTTCCTTTAGCAATTCGCTTAGAACTGGTCTGTTCATTACAAATTCTCTTAGTTTTCTTTGATTTGAAAATGGCTTTATTTAGCCTTCATTCCTGAAGAATACTTCTCCTGGATATAGAATTCTGGGTTGACAGATTTTTCTTTTAGCACTTTAAAGATTTTGTCTCACTGTTTTTTGGCCTCCGTGGTTTCTGATATCTGCTGTCATTCAAATCGTTTTCACCTATGTGTCCCCTATATTTCATTTTTCTCTAGTTGCTCTCAAGAATTTTTCTTTATATTTTGCTTTCAGCAGTTTAATTATCATGATGTGTCTTCATGTAGTTTTCTTTTAGTTTATTCTGTTTGGGGATCACCAAGCTTCTCGAATCTATAAATTTATGTCTTTCATTAAATTTGGGACGCTTTTAGCTATTATTTCTTCTAACGTTTTTCTGCATCAATCTGTCTCTCCTATTCTTCATAACTCCATTGGCATAAATATTAAAATTTTTGATATGGTTCATCAGATCCCTGAGATTCTGTTCACTTTTTTCCAATTGTTTTTCTCTTTGTTCTTCAGATTGAATACATTTTACTAATCTATTTTCATGTTCATTGAGCCTTTCTTTTTCATTTCTATTCTGCTGTTAGCCCATCAGATTAATTTTTAATTTCATATATTTTATTTTTTAGTTCTAAAATTTTTCTATTTGGTTCTTTTTTTTTAGTTTCTATTTCTTTGCCAAGAATTTTATCTTTCCATTCATTTCAAGTATGTTTACCATTAGCTCATGATGCATAGTTACCATATCTGCTCTAAAGTCTGATAATTCTAACATCTGGGTGATCTTGAGGTTGGCATTGGTCAATTGTCCCTTGAGAATTGGTTACGCTTTCTTGTTTTCTTTTTATATATTTAGATATAATTGATATACATATGATATTATATTAGTTTCAGGTGTACAACATAATGACTTGATTTTTTTCCCTGTTCTTTTTATGTCAAGTAACTTTAGATTGTATCCTGGACATATTTAATATTATGTTGTACAAGCGCTGGGTCCAATTAAAGTCCTCTGAAGAATTTTTTTTTCCCCATCCTAGCAGGCAATCAACCCAGTTACATTCACACTGCTACTTCTGCTCTACCTTCTGTGGGCAATAGCTTCCCTCCTAGTTCTGTCCTCAAAGTCTTTGCAGTGCTGGTTTTGGGTCTGTCCCAAGAATGCCCAGTTCAAGTGTAAACCCATGATGTGTATGGGCTCATGCACAGAATTAGGTGGACCCCTTCTTCAGTTTTCTTCTCCTCATGAGTCCTTTCACACTCTTAGGCCCTCAGGGCCACTTTTTTTGCTTTCTCTGGCCAAATAAGTGGGATTTCACTTGAAGTTTTAGTTGCGTACACTGCCACCAAAGTTCAGCTCCACAACTAGGGCCCACCTTCAGACAAAAGTTGAGAGACGGGAAAAAAATATGAGGATTACACACACACACACACACACACACACACACACACACTTCAGTCCCCTCTTCCTGGTTCTTCTTTCCAGAAAGATGGAGTTTCTACCATAGGTTTCACCTCTTGTTCCCTCACCATACAGTTTTGCAACAAGTACCTACCCTCAGGTCAAAGCTATGAGAGAAAAAAAAAGGGTGGGGGGGAACCAAGAAACTCACTTCAACATGGCTCTTTTCTTTAAATTTTGACTTCCCTCCACAATTTATCTTGTTTTGTTTACTTTCAAGATCCTCATGTAGTTGTTTTTTTATGTTGTATCCAGAGTTTCTGGTTGTAATCCATAGGAGACAGAGGCTGTAGTGGGCCTACTCCATTTTGGACAGAACCGGAAGTCTCAGTTTTATTATTTTTTATGTTTAAATTATTTTATTAAAAATAAGAATATTCTGATTTATTCATCCTGATGCAAAGTCCATTTTGGAACCTCTTATGTCTTCTGTCAGATATAATTTCTCCCAGGATTAAAGCGGGTTGGATAAGATTCTTTGAAATATGATGGTTGAGATGTCACATAGAAGGGTTGAGATCTATTTGTCGCCAGAGGCTCACCAGTATGTCCAAGACAGGACTCAATCAGAGCAGTGGTGACAGGGTTCTTGTCTCCACACAGGAAAGAATTCAAGAGCAAGACATGCAGGAAAGCAAATGTGATTTATTGAAACTGAAAGTACACACTTTACAGGAAAGTGCTGCCAAACTCAGGGAAGAGTCTCACAGAGAGAATCAGGCCAAGGAAGTCCTGACCATGAGTACTAATGCCTCTTGTGGGCAGATTTTGGTAATGTCCCATTGTAGTAACCACGATGTAAATAAGGTTATAATGACATTATAATTAGCTAAAGGTCAGGTCCTGGTCATAGGGATCAGCCTAGCGGGGAGAAACTGGTTCTTGTTTTTCTCCAACTGTAGGTACGAGATACATTCACTTCGTTACTGATGTAACCAGTGAAGCACCTTATGTTATGAGGCGTGACAATTAAGTTCGCGAACTCATCCTAGAAAAAGTGCTATATAACTCATTGCTGAATATCACTACAGTCACCTTCAAAGGACTCCCCTTGGGAAGCTATGCACCGATGCCAGCACCTAGTTCACCCTTCAAAGCAATTTTGGAACTCTTTCTGGAATGGCCATCAGAGCTGTCGTCATATTACGCTAGATGTCCTGAATGTCATCAAAATGTCTTCCTTTCAATATTTCCTTTATTTTTTGGTAAAGAAAGAAGTCACTAGGGGCCAGAACAGGTGAGTAGGGAGGGTGTTCCAATACAGTTATTTGTTCACTGGCTAAAAACTCCCTCACAGACAGTGCCGTGTGAGCTGGTGCACTGTCGTGATGCAAGAGCCATGAATTGTTGGCAAAAAGTTCAGGTCGCCTAACTTTTTCACGCAGCCTTTTCACCACTTCCACATAGTAAACTTGGTTAACTGTTTGTCCAGTTGGTACAAATTCATAATGAACAATCCCTCTGATATCAAAAAAGGTTAGCAATACCATTGCAACAAGTTCGCGGTTTCCCAGGCTACATGTCCTGCCTCAAACTGCTCTGACAAGCTATAGATCATCTTCAGTTAATTCTGGCCACAGTGTTAGCCAAAGGTCAACAGAAATACATTCAGCTGGCCACTTCACTGGTGTTTAAGCCAGTATTGATTTTTTTAATGCTATTGTAAGTGAGATTAGCTTCTTAATTAGAGAATTTAAAAATTCTGTTTCCACAGTTTACTGTATCTTAAGACCCAGTAGGATGCATTGATTGTGTGCCTGGGGATACCACACAGTTCTTAAAACAAGCAAAAAATTAATTCATTAATCTTTAATTGACTCCCAGAAACCTATGTAAGGAAGAGAACCTGTTTTATGCATTTGCACAGTTACTCTTAGCCTATGTTCAGGTCTGGATTCTTTACTTGTTCAGATACAAGAAAGGAAGGCAGATGATGGTGTTGCAGAATCCAAGACCTGAAAGAACCCAAGCAGCACTCAGGAGAGTCAGCTTTATTGAGCCGGCAGGTTCAGCGGGATGCTTCCCAAAAGACTGAGCCCCTAGCAAGGTTTTGAGCAGGTTTTTATGGGCTGGGGACTTCCTTGGGTTGGGGAAGGGGTAGGTGTCGTCTGGTGATTGGCTCAAAGTGTGGCTTGGAGGGGGTTATGCGGAAGTGGGCTGGGGCTTAGACTGGGGACTTCTCTCTCCTCTTAGGCCACCATTTTAGCTCAGTTCCACATGGCAGGGAACCATTTTAAGGTCAGTTTCCCCATCAATGGAAGAAGAAAAGACTTCCCATGTATCCATCAATCCAATTCAATCAGTAGACACCACCAGCACGGGATAAGTCATCCAATGCTCACTCTTCCATGTGACACTTTGGCAATACCTGGATGGATCTGAGTGCTGAGGTAGACAGCTCCTGATAGAGCCCTAATGTAGCCTTGGGGTGTGGCTTAGCAGTCTCAAGCCCCCTCTATGCTTTATTTCACACTTCCTCAAACACTGTGGTAGGCACTTTCATAAATATTATCTTGTTTCATGGGCAAAGGCTTTAGATGCCAATTTGGGGACTCTGGATGACACTGGGCCACTTCACAGTTGAAAAATCTGCTTCGTCTAAAATGAAAATTGACAGCCAACACATGTAGTAGTCTTGGGAGAATTTTTTTTTTATCATTCTTATCACTAAAGATCTTTGAAACTCTTAATTGTGGGGAAAGGCTCCAACTTCAGCTCAAAGTTTTCCAGGAAACCTCTGTTCTTGGCAGAATGCATATTCTCAACAGATTTCCTAACATTCTGATATGCCTGCTATGTAAGGGAGGACCTAAAATGCAAAGTCCAGTAAAGAGGATTTCTACATCAAGTCCTGCTAAAGACTGAACATCTGTGTCCCCTTAAAACTCACATTTTAAAACCTAATCCTCAGTCTGATGGTATTTGGCCTTTTGGAGGTGATTAGGTCATGAGGGTGGAGTCCTCATGATAGGATTAGTGCCCTTCTATAATAGCTCCCTCACCCCTTCTACCATCTGAGGACAGAGTGGGAAGGCAGCTCTCTATGAACTAGGAAGCAGACCCTTACCAGACACCAAATCTTCCAGGGTTTTGATTTTGGATTTCCCAGCCTCTAGAACTATAAGAAACAAATATTTGTTGTTTATAAGCCACTCAGTCTATGGCATTCTGGTATAGCAACCCAAACTGACTAAAATAAGTCCCATCTTTAATACTCAAAATAAGACCTTCAGTTACAAATGCCCAGGACTCCCTTCTTTCTTCTACATGGCTGATACCTTTACAACTGTGATATAGAACTGGAGTATGAAAGGTATAACTTTCATTCATTCAGCAAATATTTACATAGTGTGTACTCTGTGCTAGATACCCTTCTAGACTCTGGGGATAAAACTGAATAAGACAGGAAATCACTGTACCCTTAATGAGCATACAGTTTAGTTGGGAGGCAGATAATTGACAAACAGAATAATTACAGATTGTGACAATTGTTATAGTGCTATGAAGGAAATGAGAGAATCATGAAATGGGGTAGCTGAGGAGGCCACTTTAGATAGAGTTGTCAGAGAATGTCTCTCTGAGTAGGTAAACTATGAATTAAGACCTGAAGGATGAAAAAGAGGTGGCCAGGAAGAGCATTCCAGAAGGAATCACAAAGGCCCAAAGCAGAAAGTGTCTCAATATGCTTGAGGAACAGAAAGGTGACCAGTGTGGCTGGAGTATATGAATGAATGAACAAGTTTCTTTTTGTGTCTTCACAAGGATGAGCACCCGTGGGGCCAGCAACACCTGAGTTACTCATCCATGTCCAAGAGAACAGACCCTCAGTAAATACGTGTTGGCAAGTTCTCCTGCTCCAAGAGGCCAGAGTTGATGAAGACCTTGCAGTAAGAGTGAACTTGACAGCATCCTGTTCCTAAGACAATGGGTGAGGAAAGACTCCAAGGGATCCACCATATTCTGCTGCCCTACATGATCTGCTTTAAAAGTCCCAGGGTTGACCCCTTCTAGGGCTAAATATTGAGAGCGATCCAAACCTCAAAGAGAGAGTCTGGGTACCCCAAGTTCTTCTGTATGGGGTTCAGAGCAGCCAAGACCATCACAGTTATTTTGTTACTTACTTTTTCTAGTTTGGAGTTTTCCTGAATGACACAGCTTTCATTACTGTTTGAAACCTTTCTGCAATTGCTGAGGGAAATTTCAACACCAATAAAGTATTCCAAACGGTCTGTGATCTGTCAATTAGCAATTGTGCAATTTTATTCAAAAAGCTTTTTTTTGTTCTACTTTTTACAAGTTTTAGCAAACATTAGAAAAAAATTGCTCTTACTCTCATCCTGTCTCCTATCTTCTACACAGTTTCCCTCCTATGATGCCCGTAGCCTGGATTCCTTTGCATACTGATGTCGGTCGCAACTCTGACAACTCCTGGAACCTGGAGCTGGATACTCAGGGAAAAGGCTCATTTCTAGTGTGGGACCTTCTGGAAGGCAAAGCTTCTAATTTAATTTTCTGTCCCAAAGTCCAGGGCATGCTGCATGCTCATTGAGAAGTGTCAGGGGAGAAAACTGAGGTCACCAGAACCATCAGCTCCAATGGACCCCAGATGTTATAGGTTCACGTGGGCCAGATAGGACAGACACCTTTGCCACATTGGACTCCCTCCCTGATTCCTCTTCCTAGCACACACACCCCTCAGATTCTGTCATCTGGTTAAATATCCTGCATGATGGAGAATGATGAGAAAGGAGGATGGAGATGGGGCCAGGTCAAGCAGCACCTTTAGGCCACAAAAAAAGATATCTGGATTAGCATTTTATTCTAATTGCCACAGGAAACCATTTAAGGGTTTTAAACAGAACAGTTATGTGATCTGATTTCTGTTTTTAAAACCGCTATATAAAGAATGTACTGAAAAGGGACAGAGTATAAGGAAGCAGAGGAACCAGTCGGGAGGCTTGAACAGCCATCCAGAAGAGACATGATGGTGGCTCAGACTGCGGTTGAGGCTATGGATATGGACAGAAGTGGGAAGGTTTGAGTTATATTTTGGAGGTAGAACTGACGTGCCTTAAAGTATATCAGGGATGACTCCCGGTTTGGGGCCTAAGCAAGTAGATGGTGAGCAGATGGTGTGTCCTTCATTGAGATGGGGAAGACTGACAAGAAACTTGGGAGTAGGGACTTAAGAACTCTGCTTTGGACACGTTACTTTTTTTTTTAACTGGGGAATATTGGGGAACAGTGATGTCAAGTGGTTGTTTTTCAATCTAGATGTAGAGGGCGCAGCTCACTGGCCCGTGTGGGAATCGAACCAGCAACCTTGGTGTTATGAGCACTGTGCTCTAACCACTGAGAAAACCAGTCACCCACTGGAAGCTCAGCTCCAAACTCAAGCTGTTGTTTTCAATCTAGTTGTGGAGGGCACAGTTCACTGGCCCATGTGGGAATCGAACTGGCAACTTTGTTGTTAAGAGCTCTCGCTGTAACCAACTGAGCCATCCAGGCTTCCCCGAACACATTACATTTGAGATACTACTAGAGGGTTGGCCAGTTAGCTCAGTTGGTTAGAGCGTGGTGCTCTTAACAACAAGGTTGTCAGTTCAATCCACACATGGGCCACTGTGAGCTGCGCCCTCCACAAATAGATTGAAAAAAGTACTTGACTTGGAGCTGATGGGTCCTGGAAAAACACACTTAAATAAAAAAAAAAGTTTAAAAAACAATAATTAAAAAAAATAAAAATAAGCCTATTTCAAATAGTGCTTTAAAAGAGAGAGAGAGAGAAAAAGAGAGAGAGACTACTAGAAAGCCAAGTAGAGATGTTGAGTAGATAATTAGATGAAAAATTAAAGCATGGAAAGAAAAGTGGTCCCCTACAAGTGGTCCCCTAGGGAGAGAATCAGGATAGAGGAAAGGAGATTCAGGTCCCACGCCTGAGGCTCTAACATTTAAAATATTCAGAGAACAGCCAGGAAAAAGAAACTGAGCTCCTGATGCTGTAGGTTGGCGACCAAGAGAGTTGTGTTGTCACAGAAGCCATGCAAAGGGAGTGTTTCCAAGATGAAGTGGTCATCCATGACCAACGATGCAGAGAGGTTGAGTGAGAAGAGCCACAGACATGTTCTTGGATTTGCCAACATGGAGGACATAGTGACTTCAGTTTCTCCATCAGTAAAATAGATAGTTCTGAGGATTATAGATTATAGAGAATTTATATCCAAGACTTCATTAGCCTGAGTTTAAATGATTTTACTTTTGCAGTAATGCTCTGTCAGTGATCCTCAAACTTTAATGTTCATTAGAATCACCTGGAGGGCTTGTTAAAATACAGTTTTTCTGATTCAGTAGGCCTGAGAATTTGCATTCCTAACAATATTCCAGGTGTTGCTGAGCCTGTACCTTTGACAAACAGAAAACTATAGTATTTCCCAGGGGTTACCTTCTGCTCTTATTTTTGAGACTCCCCATGGCACCTGTGTGTCCATGAATAACCCTGGTTATTGCTTGCTACTTCAGCCCACAGTGAAAAGGAGACTGAAGTACACTTAGAGCTAGGGCCTACAATTCCTGGTCCCTAAGAGCCCCTCACAAAGTCACCCATGTCCACTGGCCTGTACTCCAGGCATGGGCAGCCAGGCACCTGTTGCCACTGCTAATAATAGAGCCACAGATCTACCACACCATAGAGCTTGAAATCTTGTCAACAGCACTGGTGTCTCTTTCTTGGCTTAAATCCCAGAAATCCTGAGGGAATAAGACTTTAGTCTACTGATTCCTAAAGGCCTCAGGAAGGGAATATATCCATCTCCGTTAAACCCAGTCAGAGCTGTCCCACAGCAAAGCTGCCTGGCTCTCCGACTGCTAAGCTCATTCAACTTACATACATACATCCCTCCAGAGTCACGTCCTTCCACGTCCACCTCAACTCACACTCAGGGCATACAACATACACTGTTAAAGGGTCTCCCCCTCAGGTCTTTGAGTTGAGTCTGGGTCACTGGCCCCCAATCCATTTTCGCTTATAGGGATTTTCTTCTTGGGAAACTGATCTTTTTTTAAATCTTACTTTGGCTAAATCTTCCCAACCCATCAGTCATGATTTTTAGCCTTAAATCTCCGTGTGGTCAGAGTTCCCGTTCCCTCTGCTTTGTGCAATGGGTCAATTTCTGAAGAAATTTGTGGCTGAAAAAAGGTACAAGGGATTCTACCAGAATCCACTCAACCACAGCAAGCAAACCCCAAAGATACACTGGGGGAGGGACATTGTTAAATTTCTCTCAGCAAGAGTCAAGGCCCTGACCAGGCCTGCAAAACACTTAGCACATACATTGGACAGAAGTTCAACAAATGATAGCTGTTACTATTATTACCTATTTCTGTCCTATAATCTCATCCTTCTTCCCAAACCAGATTCCCCTCAAGCTTTTCCTACTCATCCCAGGGCCTCAACTCTAATTTCAATTTCAGCCCTCATTTCTTCACACCAGATTACTCCCAACTTCTGATTACTTAATCTCTCTTCCTCCAGCATCTCTGTCTCCCACTCCCCCAACACCCTGTCCATTTTTTCATGTCATTCCTTTACACAAGAAACAATGGTTCCCTGCTTGTAGTCATCTAAACTCCTATCCCTGTCCTTCAAACCCTGCTACCTTATCTACCCAGTCTCAGCATATACTTCCCAAAATTCATACAAACACATATTGAATGCTTTCAGGTACTGGACCTCTGAAGATGAGCAAGACATTGCTATTCTCAATGAGAGACACATGGTATATAAAAAGAAGCAAATGAACAACAAGTCAATTTCTAAATGATGTGACAAGGCACAGGCTGCTGGAACCCAGAGGTAACCAGTCAAATCAGTAGGATGATTGAGGGTGAAGCAGAGGCATTTTAGGCAGAAGAAACTACCTGGGTGAAAGCACAGGGGCTTCAGAAGTAGGACACATTCATGTCACTGAAGGTCACTATACATGTCAGAGCAAAGAACTGGAAGGGGGTAGAGTGGTAAGTTTTCAGGATAAATAGGTAGGCAGGAGTAAGATTTTCAATATTAATAGATATCAATAGAAGCTTAGAATTTATCCTAAAAGCTATTAATAGAAGCTTCATTAACAGAAGCTTAGAATTTATCTTAAAGCTAATGGGCAATATCTGAAGAATTTTTAGTAGGGGAGTAAATTTTAATATTACTAAGCAGGTTAGCAATTGTTCTAATTCATAAATAAGTACAAATTAAGGGACATGTTTATAATGTGTTTTAAAGATCTTACAATACAGAAAGATCATGTGTTTGTGAAGATGGACGAAATGCTAAGAGGAGTGACTAGTATAGTTTCAATTATAGTGTATATATCAGGATCTATCCTATATAAAACAATATTTAGCCAGCCTATCAGGGAATGCAAAACTTAAGCCATTACTAGTATAACCTCCCTTCATTTTGCATAATACTGTGTATCTTCAAAGAATCAGTATTAACTTATCCATCACTGTGATGGACAACTTTGAAGAAGCAAGAAAGCTTCCAGGCAATATGGGATAATCCAAATGAATTAGGCCTCTTCTCATAAAATAGATTAAAATTATATGCTTTGAAAACATTTTGAGTAGATAAATACATAAACATGGTATAAAAGTCAAACCCTGTAAGCCAGTGAAAATTAAGCTGCTCCCCATGCCACCTAGCAGTATTCTCTGTGCTCCTTGTCCCTCTCCAGCAGCAACTACTGTTCAGGTATCTTCTAAACGCTTCTAGAGATGTTCTATTATATACAGATGGTGACATTTTATAATGCTTGCACATATTAATGCCCAGAGGTACCTAGTACCAAGGACATCATTCTCCTTCATGGTAACATAGAACTTTTTTGCTTGGCTGTACTCCTTTTTATTTAGCATTATAGTAGTTATAGGCATTTAGGTTATAGCATATCCACATATGTATATCATTTTGCTCATGTGTAAGTACAGGATAAACTTCTAGATTTAGAATTGCTGGGTCAAAGTGTAGAGGTGTCTTTTTTAAAAAACAGTTTTTATATACTAAAAGTAACACATACATTAAAAAAATTTGAATCAGTATAAAAACATACAATAAAAAGTCTCCTTTCCACTTCATATGTCCAGCCCAACTCTCCTCAGTTAACCACTGCTAAGTAGATTCTCCAGAAAACTGTTTATGCATAAGCAAGTGTGTATGTGTGTGTGTGTGTGTGTGTTGTTGTTGTTGTTGTTGTTTAGATTTTACTTGCATTTCAGAAAGAGAAATTCTGTGATCATTTGGAAGGTAGATTAAAGAGAGGGCAAGATGGAGAAAAGAAAAGAAGAAAAGAAGGCACAAGCTAAAAATATCCTTAAAGGGAAAGTTAGTTAGCTGCTGATTATAAAGTTAACATCTCTTCTGAATTAAAATAATTGAATTCTGCTTGAAAATTGCGAATGGTGAAAAGTCGAAGTTTGTCAGTGTTGTTTAAGCCACTGTACTCTAATAGAATTTAACATTAAACTACATGAGCTCTATCTATTACTGACTAAAACATGAAATGGAAATGCTCATAGTTAGGTTGCCAGAATATTCTACTGCGAGAAATAGTTGACAAAACTAACAACTGCTTTTTTTTTTTTTAAATAGAATTTTGGTTTCAAGTACAGTGCTAATGACTTCAACATTTTACTCTTTTTTACTATGTAAACTTGTGTTCCGTTTCATTTAAGAATTTTTTCATTCTGTAATGGTATTAGATTTTTAGTGTGGAAAGGAGAAAAGCATTGAACTCAATATAGGAACTTTGCCTTATTTAATTTCTTACTCCATAACGAAGAAACTAACGTTTATTAAATACTTCTGTGTCAGAAAAAAAAAAAAAAAGATCGAGAGGCAGCAAAACCAAAGAAGCTGTGGCAGCAATCTGGAAAATGAGCAGCAAGTGATAAAGGCCTCAACGAAGCAGAAGCCAGGGGAATGGAAAAGAAAAATGTAGATACAAGAGATATTTAGGAGGTTAATTCAATAGGATTTCATAAGTATTTGGAGGTAGTAAATGAGGAAAAGAGAGGAGTCCTTGTTAACTCCCAGATTTTTTACCTTATAATTGAGTGGATGTTTAGTGGCGCCATCCACTGAGACACAGACTTCAGGAGGAGGAAGAGATGTTGGGGATAAGGTGATAGTTTCAGTTTTTGATATGCTGAATTTAAAGTGCCTCTGAAACTTTCAACTGAAGATCCCTATAGTCAGTTGGACAACAATCTGGGTCAGAGATACAGATCTGAGAGTCACCAGATATAATTATTTCATAGTTGAAACCAAGGAAATGGATGAAGTGAGAGAATGGAGAGTGAGAAACATTGAGGGCTGAGAAGTGAATCCTGGGGAATAGCAACAATTGAGTGAGAGATAGAGAAGAAGAATCTGTGAAGGAACTAGAGAAATGGCAGCTAGCGAATTTAAAAGGAAACCAAGATAGAATTTTGTCCTTTGAACCATGGGAGGGGGAATTTAAAGAAAGAGAAAATGGTGAATGAGGGCCAGTGATTTGGAGTTGGGCAGACCTGGGGGTGAATCCTGAGTTTGCCACTTACCAGCAATGATACCTGGACACATCACGGAACTTTATAATCATTTGTAAAAAAGAGGTTAATAATATTATTTATCTAATAGAGTTATTGAGAGGATTCAATTGGATACTGTATGTAAAGCTGTTAACACAGTACCTGGCACATAATAAAGTGTCAATAAAGGCTGGTTAATAATAAGAGAAAAAATAAGCACTGAAAACGATCCATCCAATTTAAAACTAATGCCCCTACCACAGTAATTTCAGAGAAGCCATGAGGATATCAACCTAAATGAAATATACTGAGAATATATGAGAGGTGAAAAAGTAGCCAACGACCTTGGCAATGAAGATAAATTGGGAAATTAAGTGTGCCAAAAGGAAACAAGGAATCGAGCATAATGCTCCCCCCGCACTCCAACTTTTTTTTTTCACTCAGTGGGGGAGTCATGTACGTTACTAGACTTTGGGAAACAACCAGAAAGAGATAAGTTAAAAATACAAGAGACAGAGAAAATAATGAGTAGGATCAAGGAGGGGACCATTCTTTGATGCTTCACTGTAGTCACTCCTGCCCAATATCACCACTAGTTCAGCCTTTCTGAAACACAAATTTGAAAATGTCGTATCCTTTGCCTTTTTGTCTCTGTTACAAAGCTTTAAAGGAATTCCTATTGTCCAAAAAATATTGTTCAAACACCTTCGCATTCAAGGCTCTCCATAATCTTGCTCCAATTTACTTTGACAATGTTTACTGTTTCCATGTCCTGTGGACTCTTCTCTAGTTGCATTTCCCCCTCTGCTCTGTAGGTGTCTCCCTAGCATAGCTTCTTTCCCTGTCTTCGCTTAACCTCTCACCTCTGTCTTACTTGAGGTCAATTTAAGTTTCATTCTCTTCAGAAAGTATTTCCTGAAACTGCTCTTTTCAATTACCTTTTTTTTCCTAACTCTCCTAGGCCTTAAGTGGAGGTTGCAGAGCAACCCACAATGTGATCTTTTTTGTTTTATTTTATTTGAGTTAGATTCCAAATTTACAGTCAGAAATTTTCACATAAAAGTCTGAATTTCTAGCTTCTCTTGAAAAATGAAAAAATGTGGTTAACACTGGGTCTATATTCCTGGAAAGAATGGGCTGGAGTTGAGTGGTAACAGCTGGCCCTTTAGCTAGGGCGTGCACTCAAATTTTATTCTTACCTCTGGCTCACCATACTTGTTGGGACAGAGCCAGGAGTACAGTTTCCAGGCTCTCGGCCTCACGTGGAAAGATGCTGGCACAGGTAGTAAATGGCCATCAACTGTGATTGGATGCCCATCAGCTGTGACTAGTTGGCCGTCAGCTATAACTAGTGAGCCATTGGCCACTAATATAACTGCCGTGGCTAAGCTAGCAGAAAATGGGGGCTAGCAAGAAGACGGTGGCTGGCAAGCACAGATTGCAGTTAGCATGGCAGGTTGTGGACAGTGTGGCTCCTGCTTCCTGTGTCTCCAACCCGGCTGCCAGCGAGACTATAGTGTTACGACTCCCCTACCTATGGCTCCGTAGGTGTTCTTTTTTGGCCTCGCCATATCCTGCTTTCTTATGTGGGGAGTGTGACCAGAGACCCAGCAGGCCTCCCCGCATGCAATACTCATATACACATGTGCCTGGCTCATGTAAGCATTTGAGTTTGTAACCCCAGGTCTAAACCATGACTGGACTCCTGTTGTACTCTACCTGGTAGTTATTTATCTTTATATTTATCATGTCTTCAAGGAAAGTTCCACATGGGCATTTCCATATATTATGCCTGTTTGGGATTTCCCACAATGCCTAGCAGAACCACCTAATAGGAGAATACTTAGTGTAAGGTAAATGATGATATTGATAATGAGAAGCTAGTCTGTCTTTTCTTAACTAACTCACCATCCAATAAAACTACAGTTACCCCATTCCAAAATTAAATACCAAGAAAAAATATTCTACGTGAGGAAATCAAACAGCCTAAGAAAGCACTGGGAGTGAAAAGGGGAAGGCAATAACTAGAAGGTTGACTTCAGGGATCAGGGATACCAGACCAAGTCTTGCAGCTAGAGCAAGAAGTTTGTAATTTATCCAGGAGTTAGTAGGTATTTCTGACTTCTGTCCAGAGCTTCTCGCTGGAACACTCTCTTGGTCCCTATTTTCTCACTCATGTCAGACAGCTGAGATTCAAAGGCCGGAATACAAAGACGACAGATGATGGATAATGGTGATAGATACTTGGTTGGAGAAGGGGCTAGCTACTCATGTGGGAGTTACCTTTCCACTCTATTCTTTAATGTGGGGAAGTACAAACAGGGGCTACTCTCAACCTGTGGAGCTCAGAAAGTTAGAGCTTCAAGGTGAGGGATAGGTCAGGATTTGAATCCAGATCATATGATTTCAGTCAACACACCATATGTCATACAGGGTCTCTGGTCCCACTCCCCACATAAGAACGCAGGATATGGTGAGGCCAAAAAGGAACACCAACGGAGCCATGGATGGGGATTTCATACCACTATAGTCTCACTGGTGGCTGGGTTGGAGATATAGGAAGCAAGAGCCACAATTCGCCGTCCACTTCTCTGCCAACAAACCAACCCCTTGCTAACTGCAATCCACTGTCCGCTGCTCTGCCAACCAACCAACTCCCTTGCCAGCGTAGCCACAGCAGTTATATTAGTGGCTAATGGCTATCTGGTTACAGCTGATGGCCAACTAGTCACAGCTGACGGCCATCTACTACCCAAGCCAGCACCTTTCCACGTGAGGTTGAGAGCCTGGAAACTGCTCTCTGGGACTCTGTCCCTACACCCTACCACTACATGAAGAGAGAAGGACTTACCATGAAGCTAATGAAGCTTAATCTTCAGTGCCCCTTGCCATGCAGGGTGTCATGCGGGGGTCTCAGCTCCTGCTCCCCACACAAGAATGCAGGACATGGTGAGACCAAAAAGGAACACCCACTGAGCCATAGATAGAAGAGTCATACCACTATATTTTCACTGGTGGCTGCGTTGGAGATACAGAAGCAACATCTGCCAGTACCCCAACAGGGGGTCTTCCTGCACCCCAGTCTTGCTGGTGGCCAGGCGAGACACACGAAGTAGGATCCGCACAATCCGCAATCCACCATCCACTTTTCTGCCTGCCAACCAACCAACGCAGTCAAGACAGTTATATCAGTGGCCAATTGGCTAACTGGTTACAGCTGACGGCCATCTACTAACCGAGCTAGCACCTTTCCACGTGAGGCGGAGAGCCTGGAAACTGCTCTCTGGGACTCTGTTCCCACACCCCTTCACAAGCCTTCTTCAAGGTTCTGGATGGGGTCTTAGTAATGTGTTCATGTGGTCATTATAAAATTTGCAGATCCTTTTGTAGTTCATAAATGTGATGATTGGGTGTTCACACTTTTGTGTGAGATGTGCCTCCCTCACCTTGTTACGACATGGGCACATTATCTGTCTGACATGAAAAGAAACTTGCAAAAGTAAGACATTTTAATAGCAAATGCCTAAGAGTCATGTTTTTTTGTTTGTTTGTTCATTTATTTTGGAGGGGCTTTTTGGCCTCACCATATCCTGCGTTCTGGTGCGGGGAGCTGGACAGGCTCCCTGCATGACACTTGGCACAGCAAGCAGGGTATGGTGCCGGCCAAGGCTCTCTGAAGGGTGGTTTGTGAGTGTGAGCGCTCAGTCCCAGGAAGCCTATGAGGAGCAGCTGCTGGATAGCTGAACCCCCGTGAAGGGAGGGGTGGGAAGATGTGGACGGTTCTCTGACCAGCATAGGCTGGAGAAGGCAAAGGTTGTTGTGGCCGTATGGGCTGGGAAGTACTTGCTGAACTGTGGACTATGGGGAATTGCCTTCCATCCCTGATTTGATGGACCGCTTGACTGTTTGCTTGGGAACGTACCACCAGGTAGTGGAACTGGTGGATGTTTGCTTCCTGTGTCTCACCCAGCCGCCAGCGAGACTGTGGTGCAGGAAGACCCCTTGTTGGGGTGCAGGTGGATGTTTGTTTCCTATGTCTCGACTGGCCGCCATCGAAAATATGTAAGCACCTTAGCTGTGAGCCACTATTGTTCCAGTACAGTACCCTGAGAAACAATGGCTGCGCCCAGGAAGTCTGGCTGTGCCCAAAAAGACTGGCAGTACCCTGAGAACCCTAGCTGTGCCCAGGAAGTCTGGCTGTGCCCAGAAAGACTGGTGGTACCCTGAAAGACCCTGGTTGTGCCCAGAAATAGATGGACACCGATGGACACCCCCTGGGACATTACTTGAACTGGACTGAAACTTTTCTCGTGAGCTGGATTCCTGACACAGGGCCCCTCGTGAAAGATGCTTGTCGCGTAGATTGAGGCAAGACAATCCTGGAGGAGTGGAGTGTGGGGACAGAGTCCCAGAGAGCAGTTTCCAGGCTCTCGGCCACACGTGGAAAGGTGCTGGCTCGGGTAGTAGATGGCCATCAGTTATAATCAGATGGCCATCCCCTGTTGCTGAGTAGCCATCAGCTGTTACTGGTTAGCCATTAGCCACTAATATAACAGCTGTGGCTACACTGGCAAAAGGAGTTGTCGGTTGGTTGGTAGAGAAGCAGACGGCAGATTGCGGCTCCTGCTTCCTGTGTCTCCAACCCAGACGTCAATGAGAATATAGTGGTATGACTCCCCTATCTAAGGCTCCGTTGGTGTTCCTTTTTGGCTTCACCATATCCTGTGTTCTGGTGTGGGGAGCAGCACAGAATCCCCGCATGACACCCCTATTACCTACTGGGTGAATTCATCTGGCATTATGACCCAAAGTTGTAAGGCCAGAGGTCCTACAATCTTGATATAAGTGACATGTAGATTGTGGAGCAGAAACAAGGTATGAAATGTTTGGAGCCAAAAGCTAGTCTGTGAAAAATTCTTCCAATCATCATACCTGTAAAATTTTAAGTGGAGGATTCAGTTATCACTACTGCCTGGCATGGTAGTCAGCATCCAAGATAGACCTCAATGATCTCTGCCTCTTGTTATTCACGCCCTTGTTTAGTCCCCTTCCTCATTATGTCAGGGGTGATGTGTGTGATCAGTAGAATTTGGAAGAACCACTTTCAACGCTAGATCATAAAAAGCATTGCTTTTACAGCTTCCGTTCTGGTCTCTCCTTCTTTCTCTCTCCCTCTGGAGAAAGCCAGCTGCCAATGCAGGTTTTGCACTCCAAATCCATCCTTTTGCAAATCAAATTCACCTTTTTGCAAATCAAATTCATCCTTTTGCAGATCAAATTTTTCCACAAAAATGTTTTCTTAATCTTTGTAATAAAAATAAATCCAATTTTGTTATTGTTAAAATTAAATATTTTATTGCATGTATTTAATAATAAACTTAAAATATTTAACATCAGAAATATTTATTTATAGCTTCATTTATAGTAAGGGTTCTCCTACCACTGCTCGTGGTAATTTTATATACATATTCATAAAATAATTATGACAATCTGTAGGAGTAATAGTTGCAATGGAATAATTAATAACATCTACTAAATGTTCATGGTTTGATGGATCAGCCAAAATATTTCTTGCAAAGAACTTAATTTTTGAAAAAAACTTCTTCAGTGGGGTTCATCATCGGAGAGTATATACTGGTGGTAAAAATAATAAAGTGTGTCTTGTCTGACCAACAAGATCACGTACTTCCTGGGTTTTGTGGAGGCTTACATTGTCCAAAACAAAACCACACTTCCTCCAGATTATCTTCATCCAATTTCTGCAATAATCTCTGAAGAAATTTGCAAAAAATATTTGAAGTAACCATAGAATGTGCAATTATTTCATGCCACACCATTCCCTGAATGTTTATTGCTTCAATTAGAGAAACTAACCATTGGCACGGTCACACGAGCTAGTGTATTAACTTTCAATCATGCCTTCCTTTTTCAAAAATTAAGTTCTGCACAAGAAGTATTTTGACTGAACAATCAAACCATGAACATTTAGATGTTATTAGAATTTCGAACTATTCCAATTGCAACTATTATTTCTACAGATTTAAGGTTGGGTTTGAGAAGGAGGAATCTGGCATTGTGCCCTTCGTCTAGATACTTTACCCTCTTATACAAGGGGCAAGCCCAAATCCACTCCTAAGATTTATGTTTATATATACGGGGAGGGGGATCCCCATACGGACTCTTCCCCGGGCCTTCAGAAGATCTCTTGACTAGTTCTCCCTCTTTTAAATAGCCCCAGGTTTTTCTCTTCTGCTCTCTTCAATGTCCCTGTTACTCTATTAGTTTTCTTTTCCCCTGGGGAAACTAATGGAAACTGAAACATGATTATTTCCATCCAAAAGGAACTGGTGAAACTTATTGTAAAACAGCCTTATTGTGGTACGGGTTAAAAAAAATATGGTAGACTTCTAAGCAGGGATGACCATTAAAAGAAATTCAAGGGCTGGCCTGGTGGCTCAAGCGGTTAGAGCTCCATGCTCCTAACTCTGAAGGCTGCCGGTTCGATTCCCACATGGGCCAGTGGGCTCTCAACCACAAGGTTGCCAGTTCAATTCCTCGACTCCGCAAGGGATGGTGGGCTCCGACACCTGCAACTAAGATTGAACACCTGAGCTGCCGCTGAGCTCCCGAATGGCTCAGTTGGTTGGAATGTGTCCTCTTAACCACAAGGTTGCCGGTTCAACTCCTGCAAGGGATGGCAACTAGAAAACGGCAACTGGACCTGGAGCTGAGCTGCGCCCTCCACAACTAAGACTGAAAGGACAACAACTTGACTTGGAAAAAAGGCCTGGAAGTACACACTGTTCCCCAATAAAGTCCTGTTCCCCTTCCCCAATAAAAAAAAAAACCTTAGAAAAAAAAAGAGGTGGGAGGTGGGTGATGAGGGTAAAGGGGATCAAATATATGGTGATGGAAGGAGAACTGACTCTGGGTGGTGAACACACAATGGGATTTATAGACGATATAATACAGAATTGTACACCTGAAATCTATGTAAATTTACTAACAATTGTCACCCCAATAAATTTAATTTAAAAAAAAAATTCAAAATACATTATAAAGTGTGCGGTAGGGAAGCAAATTACAAACAATATGCATAGTTTTCTTTATTCTTATCTTAAAAATACTGTATTTCCTTCATTCCAAGATGGATATCCTTTCCAAATTTACCATCTCTGATCAATGGCCTGTCAGAGTTTAATTTGTAAGTCTTTTTTTTCTTTCAGAAAGTACTGCATCTTTGTATTTTACAATGATACCTTAGATTTGATGAAATATAACTATACATAGCATACCAGTCAGACCAAACTGCAGCTTGGGAATCCCTAGACTGGAAAACCCTTCAGCTGTTTGGAAAGCCCTGTGTTAAAATGGAAAAAAAAAAAAAAAAAGAGGTGTTGTGGCACAAACAGAAATTGGTTACCAGGAACCTGCTTGTTAGTTCTGGTTGACATGGCAATCATAGAATATTGACATGGGTCTAGGAATTTGTATAGGAATCACAGAATATAGGGATTGGGTGTAGAAATTTGTTGTGAGACTTTTCACACTGAAAGAAAATAAAAGCCCATGTGTGAGGAGGTTCAGTAGGTACCCAGTTGTAGACTGGCTGGACTCCTTCACCAAGCTGGTTGCTGGTGGAATAAACCCAAGAGGAAATAAAAAGTGCCTGATGTCCCATTTGCTTTCCCATCAAGTGTATTCTTTCTTAGTAGCAGAACTGTGTCCTTTAGAATTCAGTAAAATGTTACCACCTAAGCAAGTTCTGTTGATCCTATAACCCAGGAGGTATTTTAGGCTCCTAATTTATCAGTGTAATATATTTAAGTATATTTGTATACAAAAAATTAAAGAATATATGCTAGAGATTATTTCTCAGAAATAAGATAAAATACAGGCTAATGTTAATAATTATGGGGAGGCCACTGCTAATATTTTTCTCTCTCATGCCCCAACCCTCATGAACTTTTTAGTGAGCATGAATTGTTTTTCCAATACAATTTTTTTTAAAGAAATATAACTTCCCCCACAGCCCAACTTCACTTTTTCAAATAAAAGTACATGCGCAAATCCTTCAACATTGCATGAGAAAAGTAGTTGATTTCTAAATCAGATGTCTACATGGTTGGGAAGATTTATTCATTAAATAAACACTTTTGGTGAGAACAAATTGAGTGTCTACTGTTTGGTAGACATAGTTCTTGCTGCTTTTTCACTTATTACCTCATTTGATTAAACAACACCAACAACAAAAACCTTTAAAAAAAGAAAAAGCAAACATGGGAACATGAAGGAATAACTATGTGAGGACAGCAAGAAGGAGTATATCTGTAAGTCAAGACAAGAGGCCTCAGAAGAAACCAAACCTGACAACACCTTGACCTTGGATTTCTAGCCTCCAGAATTATGAGAAAATAAATTTCTATTATTCAAGCTCCTCCTACCCCCCCCCAAAAAAATTCAATGATGGCTTCAAGAAATTCCTGACTTTCTAAAACGCGTTCCTCTCTCGGAAACGGTGGCCCGGGTAGCCTAGCACCTCCCCTCTCACGTGACCCTGTGAACTGGGCGCCATCTTAAGCATCGCCTCATAGAGGAAACTACATCTCCCAGAATCCTCATGCTTGCGTCGTGCTGGCACTCTTACCGCCCCAGTCTTAGAGCTGAGCCTGTAGCCCGGCGCCATCTTTGACGCTGGCAGTATTGGATTTCTGCTGGTGTTGCTCCTGTGAAGACGGCGGACAGCAGCGACTAAGAAAGAAGAAAGACGTGGCAGCAAGCGGGAGTCGGGGATAGTGTCGTCGGTTCGGTAAAGTTTCTGTTCTCTGGTAACTAGACCCGTTTTTTGATTCCCGGGTGGCTTGGGGCCGGGGAAGCAGGGGACAGGGCGAGGGGAGTGGCCGCGGCCTCCCCTCGCCCCTGGGTTGCGGCCTAGCCCGGGAAGTCAGAGCGACTCTTTGAGCCCCGCGGTAACGACACCCCCTCCCCCCGGCCGCTGCCCTCGCCGGGGCGGGCCGGGAGCCCCGGTTCCCGCTCACTGTTCCCATCCACCCCACCCCACCCCCAACGCACCTCACCCCACTCCCACGGCGCCTGCTCCCTTCCCAGCCAGCCTTGCTCCCCTCCCCCACATCCGGCGTTGGCGAAACTCGGAGTCCGGAGCAGCCCCAGAAAGCCGAATTGGGCTCCGACTCCTGGAATCAGAACTGACACTAGATTGCCGTCGGGGCCAGTTTCCCTAGTTTATTGGTCCCCCGCTGTCTAACCCGAGTGCCAGGAGCTGAATTTACCTACTCTCATTCCTCTCCAGGGTCCCACTACTTTGGAGGTTTTCTCAAACTCCACACACAGAAAGCCACCGACCTTATTCTGGTATCTTACACCCCTTCCCTACCTTAATTACACTCCCATACCCAGCATCGGAGTCAAGAGCAACAGGGACCCTTATGTTCTCCTTGTAGGATTGATGAAACCGTAATGAAGAGCACCCCCTAAACTCCCATAATCGGTGCGGATTCCTATGGGGAAGGCCCATATTGTTGACATCTTCCAGGCCTTGGTTCTGGACCTTGAGGAGGAGGCTGTGGAACTAGTGATAGCGATGCTTTTTAGGATAAATGTATGTAGGTATTGGGGGAAAGGGAGGGATCAACCAAGAAGGAATGGAAGTGTTTTAGTTTTTGCTGCTTAGGTAGAGTCCAACTTCCGAGTTACTCATTTACAGGCCGTAAAGCTTCTCCAGTCTAAAAAATGACTGAAAACTAAACTTGGATTAGTTCGCAATACAAACAATAAATTGAAAATGCATCTTGTGATATTGTTTTTTAATTTTACTCTCAAAGCATTTTTTTTTTAAAGCCACCCACATTTTTAAAAATTGTATTACTTTTAGTTAGAACTGAAAGGGGTCAGCTAGCATTTGTTAATGACCAGTATGTGGAGTCTGATTTAGTTTTCCAGAATTTGTTTCTGGGTTTTATTGGCATATCACAGTCTTAAGTGATCAATGGTAAATGATGCACTATGTTTTTGTTTAAATTAAATTTCCTGAAAGTAATTAATTTCAGAATTAAGGGAAATTGATGTTGCTGTTGTGAGCCATCATAAAAATACATATTTTAAAAGCTGAAAGCACTTCAAGCAGATACAGTTTTTGATGAAGCAGAACATGGGCCTGGGATTTGGAAAACCTGGCATCTAGCTGCTACAGACCAACTCTATGACTCTGGGAAACTGGGCCTCACTTCTTTTTTCTATAACATGGGAAAATTGGACGATTTGAATTCAGAACACAAAAAGTTGGAAGGGAACTTAAAGCCCTCTGAGAAAGAGTTTGGGAATGTTCTCCATTGCTGTTACTTTTCCTCCAAAAATAACCTGGTTTGGAAGTCATTGGTCCAAAGGGAATTTGACTCCCCATAGAAACTGGAGAAAAGATAATGCAAGTAAAGAGGAACAGCTGTATTTCTGCTTGAATAATAAATCCACTAACAAATTCTGGTACAAATTTTGGAGACCTAAAGAGAATGAGTGTATGTACCCTAAGTGTACCAGTTTCATCACTCTCTTCTGGCAGAAGATGCAGTACTTTTAGTGGTGCTGGGATTCTGGGATGTGTTCCTAGTAATTCAAATACAGATAAAGAAGATGTGGTAGAGAGAAAAATGGTAGCAGAAGGAATGGATAAAGAGGCAAAATTGCCTGCTAAAAAGAAAAGAAAGAAGGGTTTGCGAATTAAGGGGAAAAGGCGAAGAAAGAAACTGATCCTTGTGAAAAAATTTAGTAAGGATTTGGGATCTGGGAGGCCTGTTGCAGATACCACTTCTTTGTTAGCTTCCAGTACCCCTGAGCAGGATGAAGAACATCTTTTTGAGAGCAATATAGAAAAACAGATCTACCTACCTAGTACCAGAGCCAAGACCTCCATTGTGTGGCACTTTTTTCATGTTGACCCCCAGTACACCTGGCGAGCTATTTGTAACCTCTGTGAAAAAAGTGTTAGCAGGGGTAAACCAGGCAGCCATCTCGGGACATCTACTCTTCAACGACATCTGCAGGCAAGGCATTCACCTCACTGGACCAGGGCCAACAAATTTGGAGTCACTAGTGGGGAGGAGGATTTTACTTTGGATGTACCTTTATCTCCCTCTTCTGCTGGAAGCAACGGAAGCTTTGAGTATATTCCTACTGATCCATTAGATGATAATAGAATGGGTAAGAAACGTGATAAATCAGTATCTGATGCCCTGAGGGCGGAAAGGGGGAGATTTCTCATCAAAAGTAACATTGTCAAGCATGCCTTAATTCCTGGAACAAGAGCCAAGACATCTGCAGTTTGGAATTTTTTTTATACTGATCCTCAACACATCTCAAGAGCTGTGTGTAACATATGTAAAAGAAGTGTGAGCCGAGGTAGGCCAGGTTCTCACTTAGGAACTTCAACACTTCAGCGACACCTGCAGGCCACACATCCCATCCATTGGGCTGTTGCCAACAAAGACAGTGGTGCAGTTGGAAATGGATTAGATGAGGCTGAGACTGAGAGAGATGATCTCCTGAACGATGCTTTGCATGGAGAGAAGTCTACAGGCAGCCAAGATTTAACAGCTGAGGACCTTAGTGACTCTGATTCAGATGAACCTCCTGTCTTAGAGGTTGAAAATAGGAAATCAGAGAGTCCTGTTCCTGTTGCAGAGCAAGATACTCTGATGCATGCCCAGGAGAAAGAAACAACATATTGTGAAAATTCAGTCTCAAGTCAAATAAGTCAGGCAATTATTCAAATGATTGTGGAGGATATGCATCCTTACAACTACTTCTCAACCCCAGCGTTTCAGAGGTTCATGCAGATTGTAGCCCCTGACTACAGGTTACCATCTGAGTCTTACTTCTTTACTAAGGCTGTACCTCAATTATATGATTGGGTCAGAGAAAAAATTTTCTTAACTTTGGAGAATGTTCAAAGCCAAAAGATCCACCTGACTGTGGACATATGGACCCATGACCCATCCACTGACTATTTTATTGTGACTGTACATTGGGTCTCCTTGGAAACTGTACCTTCCAATAATGGCAGGGTCCCCAATTTTAGAAAATGGGCGGTGCTTTGTGTAACAGGATTGGCCAAAGACTGTTTGGTAACCAACATTTTACAAGAATTAAATGACCAGATTGGTCTGTGGCTTTCTCCTAATTTCCTCATCCCTAGTTTCATTGTTTCTGACAATTCTTCTAATGTGGTACATGCAATCAAAGATGGTGGTTTTACCCACGTTCCGTGTTTCCTGCATTGTTTAAATATAGTCATTCAGGATTTTTTCTGTGAGCACAAAAGCATTGAGAATATGTTAGTGGCTGCTAGGAAAACCTGTCATCATTTTAGTCATTCAGTCAAGGCCCGTCAGATACTGCAAGAGTTCCAAAATGATCGCCAACTTCCATGGAAGAATTTGAAGCAAGATGAAACTGGCCATTGGATTTCTACCTTTTATATGTTAAAATGGCTCTTGGAGCATTGCTACTCAGTTCACCATAGTCTTGGTAGAGCAAGTGGAGTTGTACTCACCTCCCTTCAGTGGACTCTAATGACTTATGTTTGTGATATTCTTAAACCATTTGAGGAAGCCACCCAGAAAGTGAGTGTGAAGGCCACAGGATTGAATCAGGTGCTACCCTTAATCCATCATCTACTTCTTTCCCTACAGAAACTCAGAGAAGATTTTCAAGTCAGAGGTATTACACAGGCACTCAATCTGGTGGACAGTTTATCTCTGAAACTTGAAACTGACACCCTACTAAGTGCCATGCTTAAATCTAAACCCTGTATCTTGGCTGCTTTGTTAGATCCTTGCTTTAAAAACAATTTGGAAGACTTTTTCCCTCAAGGTGCTGATTTAGAAACTTATAAGCAGATCCTTGCAGAAGAAGTTTGTAATTATATGGAATCTTCACCAGAGGTCTGCCATATTGCAACTTCAGAAGCTTCTGGTCCATCAGCTATAGAAGCTGATTCGTTTACCTCATCTATAAGAGAAGGCACCTCCAATTCAGGGTCTATTGATAGCTCAGCTGCAGATAATGTTGCCATTGGAGGCAGAAGCTTCATGTTTCCTTCTGCTGTAGCAGTAGTGGATGAGTACTTCAAAGAGAAGCATTCAGAGATCTCAGGAGGTGATGACCCTTTGATTTACTGGCAGAGGAAGGTGAGCATATGGCCAGCTTTGACCCAGGTTGCCATTCAGTATTTAAGCTGCCCCATGTGTAGTTGGCAATCTGAATGTATCTTTACTGCAAATAGCCACTTTCATCCAAAGCAGACTATGAGCCTGGACTTTGACAATATAGAACAGCTGATGTTTCTGAAAATGAACTTAAAAAATGTTAACTATGATTATTCTACGTTGGTTCTGAGCTGGGATCCTGAGAATGAAGTTGTTCAAAGCAATGAAAAAGAAATATTATCTTAATTTCTTTTTCCTTTCTCCATTTAAAATGGGCAACTTATTGCTATGTTACCGTATCCTAACTGCTACAGTTGTTGCATATAGTTATACTAATTATTCTTTATACATGAATCTGGGGAAACCTGAAAAACAAAAAGGGCTAAAAATTCCTCAGAGGTAATATAATGTTGACAAAGTATAAAGATTAATGATTTCACAGTAGTAACAAAGTCGCTGTCACTTGAAATTCTGTTTATACCAGTTGGGAGAAAAGATGTTTTTTAATTTAAAAAATATAGTGCAGCATTGAAAGGCCGTAGGCTATTTCTGACTGTAGAGTGAACTAGTAATTGGTTTTAAGTAAAAATTTCCCCAAACATGGAAATTTTGATTGCTCTGAAATCAATAGGAAAAAAATGTATGTACTAAGATGGTATTCCTCCCCCAACTCCCACTTTTCTATTTCTTTAAAAAACCCTGATTCATACTTACAGCTTGGCAAAAGTAAAACTCACAAAATTGTTTATATTTGGAAATTTCTAATTGCCTCCTCATACTGGTCAGCTTTATAATTTTAGTTTACTTAGTGTGATAGTGTTAACCCTTTAGGATTTATTTATATAAAAGGGAAACATTAGAAAACAATTAGGAAAAATTACTTTTAATCTTTTAATTGTCTTTATTTTAACCTTTATAAAATAGTATAAAAACAAGATTGTATAGGTACTTTTGCCTAATTATGGGTAAATGACATAACAAAAGTTCACAAAATTAAAAAAGATTGAGTGGTAATTGAAATCAAAGCCCCATCCATGAGCATACTTTGACAAACTCAGTATCCATTTTCCAAAGAATGTTATTCTAATATTAAGTATTCTTAAATGTCTTTAAAAGATACACCGAATGAATGATCCATAATATTGTATTCTTAACTATGAGATTGTTTTGGAATCTATTCTTAACTAAAAACAAGCAATCAATATTTTCATGTGTTAGGAATCATTTCCTCACTGGTAAAATGAGAGAACTGACCTCAGTGATCTTTAAGGTCCTTTTCCACTCTGAAAGTATATTTCTGTGATTGAGTGGGAGGCCTGAAATTGATGACTTTTAGTAAAAGTCTATTAAAAGTTTCAGACTGAATAACTAATGTAAGATCCCAATTTTTCCTTTTTTTCATTTTAGATTTGGGGATATTCCCTGCCCAAAAATTTCCTGGAAAATTGACTAGTATTAAGTGTGAGTAAAAGGTGTCCACTTTTTTTTAAGTTTTGATTTTAGTTTTGTCTTGGATAGTATTTGGCAAGATTTAGCCTAGAAATAATGTAGTATTTCTTACATGAAAATCAAAATTGCTTTGTTACTGGACTGGTTTCAAAATTTAGAATTCATTTCTATGTATCAGAATCGTTTTTGGGGTTTTTTTGTTTTTTTTCCTTTTTGTTTTTGAAATTCTTAAATGGTAAATGTACCATTGTGGAATGAAATTTCAACTTCAAAAGTTTACCCTTTTACTAACTGGAGTAAATGGATAATTACAACAACTTTAGTTGTAGCCATCACTAATAAAGAATTTGAAACAGGCTTCAGAAGCAAGCCTTTGCAGGGCCAATATTGAATTTCATGCCAGTTGACACTGGTGTTACTATAAAAGAAAAAAACTGCCCTTAGATAGAAACTTGCAGTATTTTGACAGTGCCAGTTCAGTATGGCTACAGTGCTGCTCTGCCTTCTACAGCTTGCTGCACCACTCTGTAGTTACTCTTTAACTATACGTTTCTATCTTTTTTGGTTAAACACTCCCTGAAGATGATAAAGATGATGATGATATCCATACATCCATATTATACATGTTGATATATGTGTAAGGACTTCCTTTCATCTTTATTTTGTGGGCTGGGCAAAATTTTGTGTAACATTAATATACTTCATGATACTTTGATATAAGTTCACTACTTTTATAATGAACCCAAACCTAAAGGCTTTTGTAGTGTGTTTTAAAAGGGGAAACTTACCCAAATGTTTTATTTCTACACATTTGTGTACGTGTGCGTGTGTGTATAAGCCAGTTAGTATATATGTATATTATATACATAAAACACTTATATTTTTACATACAAGTATGCTTTTATTATACAGATAATAAAGATGGGGGAAGGTTTCTGTTTTTTTCTTAATAGGTGAAGAAATCTTGAAGACCAGAGATTGGATCTTATTGAATTTTGATGTTCTTTTTAATTTTTTCTTTTTCTTTTTTTCTTTTTAAATTCTATTGTTCGGCTATGGAAGATGGATTTTTAAAAAAATAATCCTTTGACTCTCAAGTTCATCTTTAAATGAACTCTTTTTTTTGTTTGTTTTTGTTTTTGTTTTTGTTTTTGAGGAGATAACTAGCCCTAGCTGTCTCCAGTCTGACAAAGGTTATTCGAATGGACTTAATCTCCCAGTAGTTGGGAGATGTTTTAAAAACACGTCCTGTGTTTGAATTGTGGCTGAGAGGTTTCCTTGGCAATGTGAGGAGGAAAATTCTTTCTGCCTCATTATTATTAATTCATGGATTGAGTGTTGGTTCGACCTACAGGCGTGATAGATTGGAACTCAGTGAAGACAGACGTTCCAGTTGAGAGCAACCAGCTAATGTAAGTGTGGAAATGGGTTTTTCCTCATTAAGGGAGTGAACATTTTTGTAATTTAAGACATAATTTTCCTGGATCAGTAAGAAATTAGCCATTGTTAAGACATTTTTTCTTGTAATTGTTTAAGTATTTGGTTTTGGGATAGAGATATCCCTCTCTTTTTTTGGTAATACATGCACATTACAAAAAAGGTAAAAATGTAGCCAAGGTGAAATCTCCCTGTAATTCTACCTCCTCAGAGAAAAATACTGTTAGTAGTTTGTCACCCATAGTTCCATGTCCATACATAGTTCCATAATTCCATGTCCTGTCTCATCTTTTTTTAATGACTGTGCAGTGTGCCTTTATATGGTGGTGCCATAATTTAACATCCTTCATTGATAGACATTTGGGTTTGCCATTAAAAACAAAAATAGCTCCACATCCAGTAACAACCCTATACACACATCTATGTGCACTGTTGCTTAGAACCAGTTCTCAGATATGAATTTGTAGAATTGTTAGAATTCATTCTAAAGAGGTTGTACCCATTTACTGAATAATTAATGAGGTCTTTTTGATTTGTAAAAGTTCTTGATAATACTCCCTTTTAGTAAAGATACTAATCTTTGGCCATGTTGCCGATAGATCTTTTGCTATATAAATGTTTTTCATTTTATGTAGGCAAATCTACTAATTTTATTGTAAAGATTTTTAACTGATATCATGCTAGGAAGTTTTTTATCACCCTGATCTTATAAAAAAAAAAATACCATACATATTTTCCGAGTGCTTGGATAGTTGTATTTTTTATATTAAAAATGTAACCTAGGGATTGTATTGTATGATATTGCCTCTCCTTCACAAACGCATAGTAGATATTGTAAATATAGATTGCTCTTTTGTTGAACGCAGTTATGAATCCACAGTCTTAGTATAATGCTTTAATTAGTGAACTAAAGCCAATTTGTAGTCCTTGCTTTTATTCCCTTGGAACGTTTTTGTATGGAATAGAATTTTAATTGGCCACATTTTTGTTAATTTAAAATGCCACTTTTTCATGAATCACATTTATTCATAGACTCGCTTGAATTCTTGATCTTGTACTCATTTATTTGCCAGTATTACATTTAAATGTTGTATTTCACCTCTACTATACTATCAGGTAGAGTAAGGCCTTTATTCTTTTTTAAATTTTCTTTATTCTCAGTTATTCTAGGTGATTTTGTAGTCTGTCAAGTTCCAATGATAATCTCTCATTGGGATTTTGACTTGTTGCATTGAATGTATACATTATTTGGGGGTAAAGTAAACTTCTTTAAGCCATTATCTCTCCATTGTCCAGGTCTTCGGTTTTTTTGGTTTTTTGGTTTTCTTTTTAATTTAATGTGGTCCTTGTATACTTCTTCATTTTCTTCCTCTGTGTTTTATAATTTTATTGTGAATGGGACACTGTTATTTACTGAATGATTGTTGCTGGCATCTAGAAAATTTACTGATTTTATCATCTTAAACATTTTTTGGTTGCTTGTTAGAGTTTCTGATTTGCAAAGCATATAATCTGCAGATACTAAAATTTTTGCCTCATCCTCTATAGTCATTATACCCCTCTCCTCCGTATTGTTTATGCTAGACTCTCTTGCAACAGTGTTGAATGATAGTGGAGACAGTGTTCTTTTTTTCTTTGCCTTGAGTGAGCTTACCTCTAGTGTTTTATCATGTTGCCTGTGCTGATGGTTCCTAATGATTAAGTGCATTTATGCTAAGCAGGTTACTTGTAATTTACTAAGAGTTTTTATCAGCAGTAGATGTTGCATTTTAGTGTGTTGTTTTTTTTAAACCGTTTTAATAAAAAAAAAAGCCACTTTAAATGCTTTTTTCCTTTTTTACCATTTTCTTTTTCAAATCTTAAGATACATCCACTGCTTTTGTTTTTACTCCCTTTACTCTATTAATATATTGAATTTCCTAACGTTAAGCCATTCTTAGCCCTGAAATAAACCTTTTTTGATCATGTGATGTTACTCTTAATATGCTGTGCTTCAATTTGCTTTAATTAAGATTTATCAGCTGTATCATAAATCGGATATCCAAAGCAGTTGTTTTAAAGACTTTTTAGAAAGCAGTGAAATAGTGCTTGTGACATGGTTTTGTTCTTTTTCTTTCATTGAGTTTTTTCCTAAATTCTCTTTCTCAGATTAAACTAGTTCCTTAAGTTAATTTGTTCAAAAATATATGGAGTACATAGATCATATGCTTTTTGAGACTTTTTCATGTCTTAAAACTTCTTCCAAGTCCTGAAATCTAGAAATGTAGTTGGAAAGGCTAAATCTAAAGTCATAATCTCTCCCTTAAATTCTGGATGCTTAGCATTTTGTCTATTGACATTTAGAGATTCAGGTAAGAAGTCAAATGTTAAAGTCTGATTTTTTTTCTCCCCCTTGTCATCAGTCTGCTTTTTTTCCTAGAAGTCTGTATGATTCTGTTTTTATCATTGGAATTCAAAACTTTTACCATATCTGTGATATAGAGATGTCTTTAAAGAAAATTTCTGCCTGGCATTTGATGAGCCCCTTTTTAAAAAGTTTCAAGTTCATCCAGTTTAGGGGAATTTTTTGTATTTTTATTATCTCTACCAATTCCATTCCTTCCTTTTAGAATTTCCATTGTGTAGAAATTGAATCTTCTGGAATTATTTTCATATTAATATACCTTTCATCTCATATTGATATCTCTTTGTATTTTGGGAGATGGTCTGACAGTGATATTTTATAATTCATTTGTTGTGGTTTTTTTTAATAAATGTTTATCGTCTAGATTTGAAGAGATTTCAAAAAAAATTTTCTGTTTACTTTGCGCATTTATTCAGTTCTGTAGATTCCACATATAAGTGAGATCATACAGTATTTGTCTTTCTCCGACTTTCAAAATTTTTTTAATTTGAAAATCTTTGAAAGAAGAGGCTAGAAATTTGAGTTTTATTCTTTTTAAGCTTTCTCATGTTCCCACTCTTTTTTGTCATAATGATGTGTTCATTTGTATCAAACTATGTTTTTTAAAATTTGCTGAGAGCTTGAGAATTTTAAAGGAATTTCTTTTTTCCTACATTAATTCAGGGATGGGGTGGGAGAGGACCAATTAGTCATCTTGGCCTTTCAGACAGCTATTTTCTGTTGAAGAGTAATCAGGTTTTTCTTGGCATCCTGGATACTTACGTATTTTTCCTTTTAAAACTTAAGAAATATGTCAGTATGCATCTTGGTTTGGGTTTTTATTTGGGGCAGTAATGATTACTGTCAATTTTTAATCTCTAGATTTTGTTTTGCCATTTTCTTGAATAGCAGTTATATTCCTTCTTTACCCCTACTGAAAGTTGGGTTCTACAGAAGCTCAATGTGTAAAACAGATGTATGAAGGAACTGTTAAAACATTAGAAAGGGAGTGCCCGTACACTCAGGATTCAATCTCGCCATGCCTTGCCTATCTCTGAGGGAGTTTTGCAGAGCCTAATTTGTAAAAATTGCAAAAAAAAGGAATAAAAACCCAAATGTAGCAATCATGCTATTTTGTTGCTATTTCATAAGTACCATTTTGTTGTTTGATTAATATGTTGGGAAGGGGGTCTTCCTAAATGTATCTTCTTTGGGATGTTGATTTCAGGAATGAAATTGATCTCTAAGCCTTTTCTTTCCTTTCTAAAAAATGTTTCTATTGTAAAACTTTTTCATTGTCATCTACTACTTTTTCTTTTTGCGTATGTGTTACTCCACTATCTCAAAGACTTGATACCTTTTGGTGTACTCAAGAATATAGAAACCTCCCTGGGGTTTGGGGCCAGGGGAATCCTGCTAATGGATCAGTGAGGTGCTATTAAAGGTCCAACCCATGTCCCATTCTGTAGTGGATCAGTGATGGTCAGGCCAGTAAGGACAGATTTAAATTTTTTTTATGTGTATGTTGCATTATATTAAAATATTTAATGTTATTCTGAGCATTAAACAAAATAAGAAATAGCTACCTATAATTTTACCACCCTGGCAGGAACCACTGTTTTGGTGTATGTTCTCCCAGATTTCTTCCCTGTTGTTTCACGTCCTCACCAGCATTTGCATTTGAATTTTAGCTATTCTAAAAGGAATTTTTGACTCCCTAATGACATGCAATGTTGATATTAACAAGCATATGATCTCTTCATATGTTTATGTGCCATCTGTATATCCTCCTTGCTGAGGTGTCTGTTTAGATCTTTTTTGCCCTTTTTTTATTGATAAAAGTTAACAATTACTATTGAGTTTTAAGTGTTCTTTGTATATTGTATATTTTGGATGTCAGTCCTTCGTCAGTTACGCGTTTCTGCAGAGATTTTTTTTCTCCCAGTCTGTGACTTTGTCTTTTCATCCTCTTAATAGTGCTTTCGCAGAGTGGAAGTTTTTGATTTTTATGAGGTCCAACTTAGTGTTTTCTTTCATGGATTGTGCATTTGGTGTATCTAAAAAGTTATTGCCAAACCCAAGATTATCTGGATTTTCTCCTGTGTTATCTTCCAAGAGTTGTGTAGTTTCACATCTTATATTTAGCTCTATGATCCATTTTAATTTTTGTAACAGATGTAAGGTCTGTGTCTAGATATATTTTTTCCATGCAGGTATTCAGTCATTCCAGCATTATTTATTGAAAAGACTATCCTTTCTCCATTAAAATTGCTTTTGTAGTAAAAAATAAGCTTATAAAAAACTATAGTCAGCCCTCTGCATACATGGTGTTCCACCTTGGAGTTGACCCTTGTATAATGTGAGTTTGAACCCTGAGGGTCAATTGAAAATATCCATTTGTAAGTTGACCTGCACAGTTCATCCCGCATTGTTCAAGAGCCAACTGTATTTTATGGGAAGAACTCCAAGGACTTCTTTTGCTCCTTGTTTGTGAATGGTGTGCAACTCTTTGGCCATCTTCATTATATAAGCTAGCTCTACAGATGTTTTCAGGGGTAATTGCTTCACCAGTCATTCAAGAGGTTTTATCCACCTACTTATGATTATGTCCACCTACTTATAATCATATATTTTTGAAATAACAAAAATGCTCGTGAAAATACTGAAATTTTTGTCAGATGAAAAAAATTAACATGTCAGAAATGTAGATTTAGCAAGTGTTTTGTGTAAAATAATGTAAGTCCCATTATAATCTAAAAAATAGATCATTTGTTGAGTTAGCAATGCTTATCTAATTTTATGCTGAAGCAGTGTAAAAAGCACCAGAGACTACAAAAGAAAAAAGGGCATGGCATGAATCTGTTCACAAGGGTCTGTATAGGCAAATACATATCATTACTATTAAATTTTGGATTTAACAATGTGATTTCATTATTCAGGTGATTTGGAGGAGGAAGTTGGAAGAAATTTACCTGAAATGCTTCAATTCATTGTCTCCTCATTTTAGGATTACATTTTAAAGACGATTTCTGTGATTGAGTTGTCTTTTGGAAGATTAACCCGTTTCAAGAGGACTTGAAGCTGGTCCTCGCCTTGTGGAAGCGGTGGCTTGTTTTCAAGAAGCCACTTCTGATCTAAGGACCTAACCAGCATGCCCAATCAAGGAGAAGACTGCTATTTTTTTTTCTATTCTACATGCACCAAAGTAAGAATTGGAATCTCTAAATCAGTTTTTTCTATGATTGCCCTAATAGAATTGGATAAGATTTTCCCAACATACTAAGTTTTTCTTTTGTTTTTCTGAATTGTTTATCTGTTGCCAGTTTTTTTAGTAAAGGATAGCATTCCTAGGATAATTCATTCTTCATTTTTTTCCCCTCGTCATTTTATGTGCTTCCTGGTCTATAAAAGTGAAGAGGTCCGTAGCATTTAGTCGTCATTCAGTGGTCTCTTTCCTGTAATTAATCTGTTCAGGGTGCCCTTGGAATTCGGGGCACTTCGGCCTGTGGCTTGCAATTTTGTTTTTATCGTTTTAAATGAATGGGTGGGTTGTACTGTAACTCTGGAAACTGTCATGGATTGAATTTGACTTATTTCTTCAGATTGCCTGCTGAATACTAAATATGCTTTTGTAGCTTTTTTGCATCTTCTAAATATGCTTTTGTAGGTTTTTTGCTTTTTCTTTGTCAAAACTTCCTGGTTTTCTGCTTGATTCTACCATAGCTCCCTTTAGATTTGTCTGCTGTTTTCTGTTGTTTCTTTATGACTAGTTCTATAAATAAAACTTTTCTTAAATAATCTTGGTGCTGTGTTTAAAATGACCAGTTTTGAGCAAAGGTTTGATCTTATGCAGTTTACACAACAGTAGCTTTTTGTTTCAGATAATACCAGTGTATAAAGTATATAGTGAACCATGAGATTATACTTAAATACTAATCTGTTAACTTCCTTTCTGATTTTCTGTCAAAAGCTAATTGTACAAGTTGGAATGTATGAAACAGTGTTAAAGAGGACCTGTAAAATATATTTTTAAAGAGTATCTAATTCTCCCATTTATCTTTTTCAACCCTATCTCTCAGGTTGTATCATTTTTGTCAGAGGTTGTAGGAAATTATTAATTTGTTGATCGCTAATTATTCTTGTTACTACATCTCAGTTGTCCTCTGCCTTGCTCTCCTTACTCCTTTGTGTTTGTCTAGGTGATAGGAAACTATTATAATGAACATTTTACTTGGGTTCTATTTCGGTACCACAGTTCTTTTCTGTATTCTCTTTGTTTACAGGGTGACAGCTGTCCATTCCGTCACTGTGAAGCTGCACTAGGAAATGAAACTGTTTGCACATTATGGCAAGAAGGGCGCTGTTTTCGACAGGTGTGCAGGTTTCGTCACATGGAGATTGATGTAAGTTTTGAATTTGTATTATAATAAGTAGTCTGGTATTATGATGGTCTAATAAAAAATATTGGGGAAATGACATTTTATATAACATGTGAGTTAAATTTTTATAAACGATCTAGTGAAATTTATGTCATTCATTATTATAATGCTCAACTTAATATCTAGATGTTAGGGATTATGAATTGGTATCATTTTTCTGGAAGGCAGTTTGGTAAAAATGACGTATTTGGGGAGTATTTGCATTTCTTTCTTTTTTTTCTTTTTTTTAAATTTTTATTAGGGAATATTGGGGAACAGTGTGTTTTTCCAGGACTCATCAGCTCCAAGTCAAGTATTTTTCTTTCTTTTTTAATTTAATTTAATTTTATTGGGGAACAGTGTGTTTCTTCAGGGCCCATCAGCTCCAAGTCCTGTTGCCGTTTTTAATCTTTAGTTGCAGAGGGTGTAGCCCACTATCCCTTGTGTGGGAATTGAACTGGCAACCTTGTTGTTGAGAGCTCCCAACTGAGCCATCCGGCCGCCCCTCCGGCAGCTGAGTAGCAGCTTGTTATCTTCAGTCTAGTTGTGGAGGGCGCAGCTCACTGGCCGATGTAGGAATCGAAACGGCGACACTGGTGTTATGAGCACTGCACTCTAACAACTGAGCAAACCAGGCACCCACAATTCTTTTTTTATTTTTTTTTTAAGTAGAAGAATTCTGTACTAAAGGATGTGATTCTCTTTGGGTAATAGTATAACAGGCATTTATTTCTCTTTTCCAAGTCGTCTTCATTGCATGTGCATTACTTTTCATTTAGAAACAAAATCCATTAAGTATATTAAACAGATCAAGTAAATGTCATGTGACCCTTGTGTATGGAGGATGCTGTTATAGAAGTCATCTAGTAATTTGAAAATTGCTTCTCAGAAAGGAGTAAAAACTTAGGCAAAGCCAAACTTAGGAGTAAGGAAGATTGGCATTAGGTTCTGCCTTGAAAAAGGAGGAATTGAGTAATTGTTGTTATTTCTATCTGAAAAACAATGATAGCTGTTATAAAGGTAAAGGTATTTTATTACTTTTTAAAACTAGGTAACCATACATGTGGCTCTCATGTTAGTGGTAAACTCAGGACATACATTTTTAAAATAGTTTTTGCCAAATTGCCTTTCAAAGCTGTTGAGCTACTTTACATTTCCATTATCAGTATACGTTATTCTTCCATATCCCTACCAACACAGCATATTATCGAATATCAATATAGCAGACTTTGATCTTAGCCCCTTTTTAATGCATTTAGTCTCAATATAGTAGACTTTGATCTTAGCCCCTTTTTATACATTTAAGGGTCTTCTTGTAATGGTTACTGTTTCTCTCCTTCATGTTTTAAAATTTCTGAAGCAATGTTGCTGTTCTTTCCTGGAGTTTTAAACCCTAAGCTGCTTATTATGGTAGGAGAGCCAACATAAGGCTGATTATTAATCAGGATAGTTACTTTTCAGAAGTGCTTATCAGGTCTTTTTTCTTTATTAAACTATTTGTTAAAGTATGTATAGAAATGAGCACAAATCATAATGTTACAACTTGAAGAGTTTTCACTAAGTGAATAATGTACTTGACCTAATCAAGAAATAGAACGTTTCCAACACTCTGTCTTCCCCCTTCATCATCACGACTACTCTACCATAGATTAGAGAAGTTTTGCCTATTTTGATCTTTATGTGAATAGAATCATACAGTATATGTTCTTTTGTGTCTGGCTTCTTTCACTCTGCATCTATAGTATTAAGTGTAGCAGAGCTCCAGATAGCATTTATTGTATGAAGTTATTACAATGTATCCATTTGGCTGTTGGTGTACATTAGGATTTCCATTTTGGAGCTTTACAAATAGTATTGCTTTGAATATTCTTTATACACATTTAATATATATATTAGAGTTAATGTATGTATTTCTGTTGGACATATATGCTATAAGGTAGCAGTTTATTCTAGATGTGCAGACATTCTTTTTTTTTTTTTTTTCCTTGTTCCGCTTCATAAGAGTGAGGTAGCTTGGGAAGGAAAAATACCATCCTTAGTGTATTACATGTGCCTTACTGTAGGAAGTCACAAGTGGGAAAGTTTTTCTCAAAGCCTTGAACTCTAACCTTCAAATAATAACTAGTTTATTTAGTCCTTTCTATGAGCTAAATGTGTCATGTATATTATTTCATTTAATACTGATAAGAAATTAATAGAGAACTACTGTTACTCCCATTTTATAGCTGTGGAAAGTGAGACTTAGAGACATTAAATTGTCCAACATTACATGGCCAATAAGTAGCATAGTAGAGATTCAAACCCTCTTATCTTTGATTTCATGATCTTAGCTACGATAGTATCCTGCATCTCTAAATTAAGTGTAGATATTTAGAGTTCCAGGATGAGGGCAAGGTGTGAAGAATAGTAGATAAGTCACTTCCCAGCTCCCTTCATCTCTACGTCATGCTTAGAGCTTGTGACTTTCAGCAACCCTTCTTCCTCCTGCTCAGAATCATCTCATGTTTCAGACTTTTGAATACCATATATGAACTTTGTCCAGAAAACCACTTCATTTTTTTAATTTGAAAATGTTTTTTCCCTTACAGAAAAAACGCAGTGAGATTCCTTGTTATTGGGAAAATCAACCAATGGGATGTCAAAAACTAAACTGTGCTTTCCATCACAACAGAGGACGTTACGTTGATGGTCTTTTCCTACCTCCAAGCAAAAGTGAGATATTTTTCATTCAAAAAAAATTTTTATATAACGAACACCTACTATGAACACTGTTCAAAGTACTTTATATATGTTGCCTTGTTACACTCTTGTGAGAGAGTGGTATTATTTCCATTTACAGATGAAGGAACTGAACTTTATTAAGGTTAAATGACTTGTACATATTCATAAACCAATAAGTAGCAGGGTCACTATCAAAACTGTTGCCAAAAGCCATGCCGCCTCACAAGTGTTTTTTGCATGACAATTTAGATTACTGTAGCTTATTTCATTCCTATTTTCTTGTCAGACCCTCATTTCTATTTTCTTATCAAAAATAGAGATTTTAGAAAGAAACAATTCTCTGGGCCTGGGGTTGGCAAATCTGTTCCTCCACCTGTTATGTAAAGTTTTATTGGAATGGAACCATGCCCATTCATTTTCATATTTTCTGTGGCCAAATTTTGTGCTACAGAGTTTTGAGTACTTGAGACAGAAATCTACAAAGCCTGTAATATTTACTATCCAGCTTTTTACAGAAAAAGTTTGCTGATGCATGACAATTTTGTATGTCTAGCTGTGTTGCCCATTGTGCCTGAGTCACCAGAAGAGGAAGTGAAGGCTTGCCAGCTCACAGTTCAACAGAACAAATTGTCTGTCCAGTCTAATCCCTCCCCTCAGCTGCGAAGTGTGATGAAAGTAGAAAGCTCAGAAAATGTTCCTAGCCCCACACATCCACCAGTTGTAATCAATGCTGCGGATGATGATGAAGATGATGATGGTAAGTTTTAGCTCTTTCTTTAAGGCAAGTAAGTGATCAAGTCACTTAGTGAATTAGAATCAGGATTAAAGCTGTAGGCCTGTTCTTGATTGCAAATTTCCCTTAAATATTGATAATATAGATCAGTTTTCTGAGGAAGGTGATGAAACCAAAACACCTACCCTGCAATCAACTCCTGAAGTTCATAATGGATTACGAGTGGCTTCTGCCCGGAAACCTGGGGTCAATTTAAAACAAGGTAAGAAGAGGAAATACTGATGCAGGTTCCTACTCATAAATCTTACAGCAGCATTGAATGTATCCAAACTACCTGTGAAATTTAGTTCACGATCACCACCACCTCCCTCTTCCTTGCCCCCATTACACACCTATCCACACACACACTCTTATACATACTTTGTCTTACTCATTTAGAAAACACCTCAATGCCTGCTATGTACAAATAAAACGCAAAGGTGGAAAGGTGCTAAGTCCTCATATGATTGCTGTTTGAATTTCTCAGGTGAATGTTTGAATTTTGGAATAAAAACTCTTGAGGAAATTAAGTCAAAGAAAATGAAGGAAAAATCCAAGAAGCAAGGTGGTAAGTAATCGGTTTTGACATAGATCGTTGCGTGTTGCTAGAAAAGAATTCTTAGGATACTTCCAATGATAAGAACCCTTGGCGTCAGCCACAGTGACTTCTGTGGCAGGTTTGAAGGAAAAACACAGACTTACTTAAAATCATGATTGCTCATTTAATTCATTAAAGCTGTGTTTCAGTTCCTAACTATCCAAAGCTAAGCAATAAAGAATCCAAAAGAATTTTATCTTGAGAAATACAACTCTAAAGAGCAGTATATAAACCATATTAAACGAGGAAAAACTTTATTTTGTAGTAGATGAATTCTTCTCAAGAGCTACTAGGATTTTCTTCTGGAGCTTGTCTCAGTCTGGTTGATATATTTATATATTTACAACCCTAAAAATTACAGTGTGAAAAGTAGTATTTAGAGAGAATCAAGTGGTTATTTCTAAGTACTGTCTGGGTAAAGCTTGTATAGGAGTTGTGTTTTGCAGATGATTGAATTTAGAAGAAAAAAAGTTGAATTGACACACCTGATAGCTGGTGTGCTTCTTGAGGTTAACTTTAGAATGTTAGCCTTATTGGTAAATAAAAGTAGATTGAGTGCCCAAGTCATTCAAAACAATTTTATGTTTTATTTACACCATACCCAAGGAAGGTAAGAAATAAGGATTATCTCCCCTTCTCCCACCACCACCCTATGTTACTGGGCAAACAGGAACAGGGAGACTGGTTGACCTGTAGTTGTCCAGTGGTCTGTGTTGGACTGCCTGGTCACAAATCAAAATTTCTTGACATGAGATAGCTTTATTTTCCATAAATTATTCGCTGTTTTTTTGACTTGCTTTGTTTAGAAGGTTCTTCAGGAGTTTCCAGTCTTTTACTCCAACCTCAGCCCATTCCAGGTCTCGAAAAAGAGAATGTCCGGACTGTGGTGAGGACAGTAACTCTGTCCAACAAACAAGGTTGGTCTTCAGGTTTGTTAGGCTATGTGTTTTGAATAACTGGGAGTGCAAAATCCTTCTATTTTACCTTTGATGGATTTGCAGGAAGAGTTCAGTATGTTGGTCAGATAGAAGGATGAAAAGAAGTTAGTGCGTTTGACTCTATTTAAAAGGTTGAAATTCTTACTCATGCAGTTGTCACGTATTGGTATCTTTAACTTTTATATTTACTGTTTATTTGTATACACTCAACATAATTTTTTGACTGCCCATTGTGGATAAAGAACTATAATAAACCCTTTAAGTTACAGAAATATTTCCCTTAATAGTTTTAAATCTAGTAAGGAATATGACACAAGTAATTATCATATGCAGGTACAGGTAAATAAATGTGCCATTCAGACAACAAAGAATGAGAGGAAAGAGCTCACTTCTGGAGTGATCAAAGAAGGTTACATAGGAGAGTTAGGTAGCAGTGGAGTAAGATTTTACTTAATATATCGAAGTACACAAGCAAAAGTATAGGTTGAGTTTATAAACAATTGATTAGAAGAATCAATTTTATGTTCTATTTACACATCATACCCAAGGTAGATAGGAAATAAAAATTATCTCCCCTTTTCCCACCATCACCCTGTGTCACTGGGCAAACAGTAACAGAGAGACTGATTGGCCTGTAGTTGTCCAGTGGTCTGTGTATACTTGTCTTTGTATACTTGGCTACTATTAATAATTAGTACTGTGCTGTTGCTTCCCTTTGAGCTGTGCATTTGGCTATTTAAATTATTTAATAGGTTAAATCTTTTTATCTTTAATGTGATAATCTTCCTTAAGACTGAGAGCTGATTTTCATGAGACTGAGTGGATTTATGTTACTATCAGTATGTACTGAATACAGAAAAATTGGCTAATGGTAGCGAAATTCTGTTTTCGTCATTTTAGGAGAAGAACCCATGGTAAGATTGAGTCTCACCGAGAGACTGGGGAAACGAAAATTTTCAGTAGGTAAGTTTTGTGCATTACCTTTGTTTTCTGCTTGTTTGTGTATTAACATGATACCCTCTCAAAAATTCTCTTTATACAAATGCCCTGTATTCTTGGCTGAAAGTACTCATAAAATTTCCTCATGTTTTTCACATGTGCATTATTACACCTTACATTAAAGTCATAAAATTTTATAGTGTTATAATGTATTTGATTATGGCCAATTTTTTTAGAAAGTACTAGGTTTGAAGAACAGTAAAGAATATCTTTCTACAGACAAATTGAAATTTGAGTTTTTAGAGGGGAAAGAAGTATCCAGTTAATATAAATCAGTGCTGGTTCATATTTAGAAAAGTATCTTATCCTATTAACTGAATAGTTGTATATCTACTCTAGTGTGTATGTCTGAAAAGGATTACTTTGAAAATCTTCTCTGACATCATAGATTCCTTTATACTCTTTTAAAATGTGCTTGCAAATATGAAATCTTATGTTTTGTGTTTTCTTTTGATACCATTCTCACTGCCTGAGAAATTTTGGTAAAAAAATATATAGAAATAAACTATTTTAATATCAGCATACATATAAACTTTGTGATTTTGGGTTTCATATTTAAATTATAAATGAGAGGAGAGAGAAAATCATACTCTGTGTAGCGTCTTTCACGTTTTTAATGGGACCCTGCGACATTTGTATCTTCAGTCAAGCAATCCAGCAAAAGTTTAACAACTCATGACATTTAAACAACTTGTATTGACCAGTCTAATATAAGAACCCAAGAGTCTGGAAACTTGGTTCAGGACTTGGCTCCATCACTAATTGGTTAATTGGCTAAGATACAGAATCTTTCATAACTTTAAATTTCTCATCTGTAATTGAGGGCTATTTGGGCTTCAGAGTCTTCATTTCATAGAAAAGTTTTTAATTTTGTGATTCTTTTACTGTCCTCTTAATCATCCCTGGTACGTTAAACCACAGATTTAACTAGAATTCGTCATTTGGCCAGTTAAGGGTTTTTTGTACATGAAGATTTTTTTTTCATATATTCCTAATTCTGAATTTCAGCCTTAACCAGGACTTATAAATCTTTTGTAATTTTAGTCAGTTATTAGGTAAATATTAATTTGTACATTCTAATTTTTGCCCCTTTCTTTACCTCTTTGTTTTTGGGACATTTTTATTCCTTTTCCACACTAATTCCTTTTCCACACTATTCCTTTTCCTCTACCTTTTCCTTTCCTTTCCCGTAAGGAAGCAAGTGAATGAATACACCATATATTAATAAATGCAGAAAACTTAAAGAAGTATTTTGCATTGTAGGTTTTTGCCTATATTTCTTGATCTTGCTGGAGATTGACTTGAACTCCTAAAGTAAGTTTCCTCTGTTTGTAGGTGGCGACAGTGATCCTCCATTAAAGCGTAGCCTTGCACAGAGGCTAGGGAAGAAAGTTGATGCTCCAGAAACTGACCAAACACCAAAGAAAGGTACCTTTGTTGCAGTGCACTTTGTGTGTGTGTGTGTGTGTGTGTGTGTGTGTGTGTGTGTGTGTTCCTGACACTTGTGTCCTGTAGTGTTAATGGGTATGGTTTGTTACTTTTTTGTTCAGATAAATTAGATTATTTTTGGTATCCATTTTATTCATTCAAACATTTGAGTGTTTACTGTGCTAGATTCTAGGTAAACACCATTGGATAAAATAAAAACCATCACAATCCTCAGGAGCTTACAGTATAATGGCAAATAGGAATACTTATATATTGTGATTAATTCTGTGGTAGGAAAAGTACACAGTGTTACGGAAGCACAAAATTTGCAGCCAGTTTCCCTTGCTCTTTGCCTATAATTATATTGAAGACTCTCATAACTAAAGAGCATATTCAAATAGATTTTGGGGGAGAAGACCTTTTGATGCCAATAAGATTTTAGAAGGACGTGTAGTAACAAAATTATTTTATTAAATTCAGGATTTTTGCTTTTCAGATCTAAAGAAAGAGAAATTTTTAAGCTCTCCAGGAGTGCTCTAAGGAATCCATGATTTCCATATATCTTACTGTAGAAAGAAAAGTTTAAGACCTGGAGACATTTTTTAAAAGCGTTTGTGTTGGAAGACTAATTTGTGACCTTTGAAAAAGATATTTGACCTATAAAAAGCCTCTGTTCTACTTTTGGTTTAAATTTTTTTTTTTTTTTTTAATAGCTCAAGTTTCCAAGTCTCTGAGGGAACGATTAGGCACATCAGCTGGTCCAAACACTGAGGAGGCAGCAGGTACCAGTTTTTGATACCCTAAGACCAGTTTTGGATACATTTTTTCCTTGCTGTAAAATTTTTACTGTTCTCCTGTTTACCTTTTGAGTTAAGTTAAGGCTTGTGATTTACGGTTTTTGTGGTTTTGTTTGCTTTTTAAGTAATTGATTACTCTGGTATGAATTCTCTTTTTGTACTTAAAAATGGCATAATGATTGTTCATCATAGCTTTGATCATAGGAAATTAGAAACAACATAAATATCCAACAAAAAGGAATTAAATTAGGGTAGATAATGTACTAAAATAATTACTGTTATGAAAAGTCATGTTCTGAACAATAATGAAAAAGGGTTGTAAAAGAACACATTGCCTTAGGGTAAAATAAGAGGTTTGGGGTTTTTAAAAATTTTTATTCTTTTTATGAAATTTATTTTCTTATAATAGAAACTTATTCTCAGGAAGAAATCCATATGTATGAGATGATTTCAATTTGAAAATATATCCCTAGATAAACACTGCAAAAAAAATACACCAAAATATTAACGTTGGTTTTATCTGGGTATTGAGGTTTTAAGTAATTTAATTTTCTTCTTCATATTCTTCCTGTACTCTAATTTTTAAACTGTTTAAATTGCTAGATATAACTACATAAGTGCATATACGTGTACAATTTAATAATGAAACGAACATCCATGTACTCAACTATTTAGCTTATTTACATGTTACTGGATTCAGTTGGATGCTTTTAATTTTTATATCTATATTTATGAATGGTGTTAGCCTGTGCTTTTCCTTTTTCATTTGATTTTTACCTAATTTGGATATTAAGATTTTACCAACACTTATAAAAAGGGAATCTGATGATGTCACATATTCCTTTGTCACATTATTCCTTTGTAAACAACCTTTCTGTTTTCTCTTTATGGAATTCTTGTTAGATGTTGGAGTTTTTGGACATGCTCCACCAGTCTTAACCATGCCTTCATACAATCCATCTCTTTGGGTTTTTTGTCTCACTTTTTATGATTTTTGCTTGGCTTTATTTTCTAGGTTAGGAACTGACAAACTTTCTGCAAAGGGTCAGATAGTAAATATTTTAGGCTGTGCAATCCACAATCTCAGTCATAAGTACTCAACTCTGCCATTATAGTGTGAAAGCAGCCATATGCAATATATAAATGAATAATTATGGCTGTGTTCAAATAAAGCTCTATTTCTAAAATTTAGACCATGGCCAGATTTGTCCCATAGACTTCAGTTTGCCATCCCTGTTCTAGATGGCTGATTTTCAACCAGCCCTGTCTTTTTTTTTATTATTCAGTCCTTTTTTACACCCTGATTTCTAGCTGCTCTGGGGTTTCTAATTTAAATTTTAAAAAAGTGTGTGTGTGTGTGTACGCGCGCGCGCGCGCGCGCGAGAGAGAGAGAGAGAGAGAGAGAGAGAGAGAGAGAGAGAGAGAGAGAGAGAGAGAGAGAGAGAGAGAGATTTTCTACTTCATCACACTCTATATATTTTGGTTCGTTTTTAACGTTGTTGCTTTTCCATAATTGTAAGTACCTGGCCTCTGTGATTCTAAAAGTCTTTTTTCCAAGTAGTCCTCTCTTTTAAATGTCTTATGACTTAATTTTGACTTAAAATGTCTGCCTAAATGGAGAGGATACACTAAAAGGCAGCTCGTATGGGTTGCAGACTTGAAGGCCTGGTTGCCGATACGATTACTACAATAAGAAAGACTTTCTTTCAGAGTGCTGCTACTTTTCTAGCGTTGCTTTTTGCTTTCTTCCCGCACCATCTCCCTTTTCCTGCTGGGCATTTGTAAAAGCCTGAAATTTTTCATGCTCTTCTTTTTCTCCAGCCCCAGCATCCTCATAATGTGCTCCCTTCCCCACCATATTCTCTTTTTAGGGAGCAGTTTTCAAAAGGTCATGACTGGCCCAACTGTTCTATGGGGGTCTATAGGCCATCCTTAAATTTCTACCCACTATTGCTTTTCATACCAGTTTGGCAGTTTTCTTTGGCTCTGTTGGGAAGAATATCTCATTCCTACAGTATATCTATTTCTGTTTTTCTGTAAATTCAACATCTGTTTATTGTCTCAGAAATTGCTCAAGATTTATGCTCTGCCAGTGACATCTTTGTTTTCCATTGCTATTATGGATTGATTCTTCTTTTAATGTCTTTATAGTTTTGATGAAATTTTGGTAGGGTAGGGAAATGGTCTCCATGTCACCTAAATGTTGTACTCTCTTGAAATGGTAATTTTGAGATCAGTCTACCATCTTGAAATGGAAGAATTTTCATTTTAAAAACCTAAGGAAATCAGTAAATAAGTGATTCCTGTCTAACAAGTACTGTACTTAAATATTGCAGATAACTAAATGTAGTCACTGTTCTCATGAAGTGTCTAGTATGGTTGGAAATAGCAGTCAATTATGGTACTGTATGATCAGTGCTGTGATCTGAGAAGCAGACTAGATTTGGAGGATGTCAGGATCTAAGGTGTACTCAGTTAAAACTAACTGGGAAGCAACAGAAATGAAACCAGTAGGGACTATTCCACGTAGAAGGAACCACATATTCAGAGGTTCAGAAGGTGAGACAGAACATGGCGTGTTTAAGGTTGTAAAAAGATATTTTTTGGTTTTGATCTTGCATTAAAAGCTGTTATTTAGTGATTAAATGTGTGTTTGTATAATCCCCAAATTCTTGTTTTTTCCACATCACTTCATTATATCTTTCTTTAGCCCTTTAGTAATGAGAATATGCATGTCTGTCAAGTGTGCAGCTTGATCTTTAAACAGATGTAGAATGATTAATGTATCATTAAAAACAGCTCCGTGGCCTGCCAATCTCAGTGCCTTTCCCATTTTTATCCTTTAAATATCACTTAAATATTACTTCCTCTGTAAAATTTCCTTTAAACAGTTCCTAGACAAAGATTGGTGTTCTTGCTACATGCACTTATAAAGAATTATACTTACTTTATCAAAGTTGTTATCATTATCATATTTCTTCGTTGATTCGTTATTGGTATGTTAGGCTGTAAACTACATGTGGGCAGAGATTGTATTTTGCTTAGCATTACATTTCTAGCACAGTGTCAGCACTGTTTATATCTATGAGTGAATGGAAAAATTAATTTGTTGCTATTTTTACTGGTAAGATTTATAATGACAAGTTTCTCCAACTAGTAAATGGCTTTCAGGTTCCTCAAAAATAAATTTCTGCATGGAAATCCAAATCAGAAATTTTTGCCTCCCTAAGAGTTTTCCTTGAGGGCCACTACCAGAAACATGCAGTATTCTAAAATTGAGATGTAAACTAATGTCTTTTTGATCTGTATAATTGCCTACGTAACTGATACCACTCATTGGACTCTGTCCTGATGCAAGAATAGAGACTATAAGTCATTGAAAGATGAACTCCAAGTACAGTGACTTGTTTTTCCCCCATGAAAACAGAGAGAATTGCTAAAGTTGGTGAGATTCATGTAAAGACATTGGAAGAAATTCTTCTTGAAAGAGCCAGTCAAAAACGTGGAGAACTGCAAACTAAACTCAAAACAGAAGGACCTTCAAAAGTTGATGATTCTACTTCAGGAACAAGAAGCTCCTCCAGTATTCGAATCAAAACCTTCTCTGAGGTCCTGGCTGAGAAGAAACATCGGCAGCAGGAAGCAGAGAGACAAAAAAGCACAAAGGATGTAACGAGTATCAAGTTAAAGACTGATAACGAAATTAAAAAAACAGTGGTTTTACCACCCCTAGTTGCCAGCAAAGGACAGTTAGAGGAACCTGCAGGTAGAACAAAGTCTGTGCAGGAGGTGCGTATCAAGACACTGGAGGAAATTAAACTGGAGAAGGCACTGAGGGTACAGCAGACTCCCGAGAGCAGCACCAGCTCCCAGTCTCAGCCTGAGGCCACCTCGGGGACAAAGCGACTTCTCCGTATCACCAAAAAATCAGGTAACAAAAGAGCTTGGTCTGTAGTATCACGTGTCCAAATAATATTTCAGAGGGCAGTGTCCCACAGAATATTCATTGGAATTCTGTGAGAGATTTTCTTTACTCAGATAACTTTTGAAAACCACTGGATTAAATGAAGTTAAGCTGTTTCTGAACAGCAGCACTATATAGACCTTTGACATTTTAATGCACATTTTGAAACTTTATGCAGACTAATGGACTTTATGTACAATTTTATTTGTCCTATCTTAACATTATTTTCATTAAGAAAAGTTTTATTTAATGTCATCTGTCACAAACTCTCAGCCTAAATGAAATAATTAATGATGTGTTCAATGTGAACATAGGTACAAAGGAAGAAAAGAAACTTCAAGAAAGAAATGAAGTTGCTTCTCGTAGTAGTGTTACTAGAACAGAGGCTAAAGAGGTGAGTTAAAATCATTTTATAATTTTGTCCATGGCAAGTGAAGGCTAGATGAAAGGTGAAATGTGCTTTTTAGTATTGGCTTATAATAAATTTCTATTTAACACTTCACTGATATATTAGCTAAGTAGTCTTTCACTATGCTTATAATTTTCTGTGGGGAGAAAAAGAATTATTTTTCTGTGGGAGTTTTCTATACTTATCTGTATATCATCAGTGTTCTCTGCCCTTTTAAGTTTTTAAGTGGCCATTAATATACTTTTTTTCTCCCTTCTCCCACGTCTCCCTCCCTCCCTCCAGTTCAAGCCATTGTTTCCTAGTCTAGTTGTGTAGGACACAGCTTCCTGGCCCATGCTGGTATTATGAGCCCTGCGCTCCTCCCCGGCTGAGGCAGTTGGTCGGCAGCACTTGCTGGCTGCTGGGCACTCACGCTGGCTGCCAGCCACTCATGGCAGCACACGGTAGCCCACGGCAGCCCACAACAGCCTGTGGCAGCACTCAGCAGCCCGCCACAGCTCTTGGCAGTTTACGCCAACCTCCAGCTAGGGAGAGCTGTTGTTCACAGTCTTAGCTGTAGAGGGCGCAGCTCACTGGCCCATGTGGGAATCGAACTGGCTACCTCGGGTGTTAGGAGCATGGCGCTCCAGCCACCTGAGCCACCGGGCCAGCCCTGGCCATTAATATTTTTTAAACTTAAGTTTTTTTCCTGCCTTTGAGAGAATGCCAATTCATTGTACAAAACTTGGGAATTTTTATTTTTATAGAATGAGAAACTATAATTCCACAAACTATGAGTAACCACTGTTCGTTTTTTTTCATGAATTTCCTTCATGCCTTTTGGTTATATACACATGTATGTGAACTTGTTTAATGTTTGACTCATGTTTAGAATGTAATTGAGAATTTACAATGTATAATTTTGCACCATGCTTTAACTTCACCATGTTAATAATTCTTCAAGGCATTTGTTTTTACTGGCCATATAGTGTTCTGTATACAAATGTAGACTATTTCTGGACATGTAGGTTTTGTTTTACACAATTAAAATAATGAACATCTTTGTACAAAAATCTTTGTGCAAATGTCTGATTGTTTACAAATCATTTGTATTAGACTTAGGGTCATGATTGTGTAGCCTGTAGAATTTGGGTTTTTATTGTTCCACCACACATTTTTAATCTTTCATCTTTAGCTTGGTGTTTTTTATTTAATATCAAATGAAGAGCAAAGGCTCTTGTGTTCTGGATCATGTGACATTGCTTGATCTAGATGTTAGCCTTGTAACTTAGTAACTATCATACAGGTTGTTAGAGGAACTGGATTTTAATTTTGTCATTTAAATTTATCCATAGGCTTCAGATGAGACAACAGGAGTTGGCATCACTAAAATTCAAGTCAAGAGATGTGAGACCATGAGAGAAAAGCACATTCAGAAACAGACAGAGAGGGGATCTTCACAGAAGGAAAAATCAGTTTTGACACCTGTTTTGGGAGATGTGGACTCTTGCAATACCCACATAGCAGAGAAGCCAAGCATTACACGGCACCTGACAAAGCGGCTTCCCACAAAGTCATCTCAGAAGGCAGAGGTAGAAACCTCAGGGATTGATGCCTCAATATTGAATGTGAAATGTACAGCACAGACCTTGGAAAAAAGGGGTAAAGGTGAGTGTTTTTTCTAGTGTGTTGCCTTAGGATCTCAAAATTAACAAATTTCAGTAATTCCCTGGCAACAGTTGGGTTGATTTTCATTTGCCTTGTAACCTGGTCACACAGGTGGATAGTGACAATTCTTACAATTCTATTTAAAAAGACAAAACTAAAAGAGTTTCTTTCTCAATTTTAAATTGCTATTTAAAAATCTTTGCCTTAAACTTTTCTGTGGCGTATCGTTCCTTTGGTTTTGAAGAAGAAAAACAAGGAATAGAAGAGCAGTAACGAATTTAAGAGCCATTGAAAAGGAACCATTTGAGTATACATCTCCATTATAGTCATGTGTAGTGCAGATTGCTTGTGGATCATTTTCAGTCTGGTTTTGTTTTGTTTTTAATTATTTGTGGTATATCTAATACTACAAAGGAATTTTTATATTCTGAGTCATTCTCCATGTAAAAGAGGAATTTTTCTAGGTATTAATAAAATGTTTTCTGTTCCTTGTAGCTAAACCCAAAGTGAATGTGAAGCCATCTGTGGTTAAAGTTGTCTCCTCCCCCAAATTGGCCCCCAAACGCAAGGCAGTGGAGGTCCATCCTGCTGTCGTTGCAGCTGTGAAGCCACTTAGCTCCAGCAGTGTCCTGCAGGAAAGCCCAGCTAGAAGAGCAGCTGTGGTAAGCAGCAGACCCAACTCAGTGATGCTTTAGTCTGTGTGTTAGGAAATCAGGGAAGATTAACTCTCTGTTAGCTCTCTATCTACATCCGTGTGTAATATTTCCTGCCATTTCGTAAACTTTTTTTTGTTTAGGTTGTTATTGTATTTTACATTTATAGTTAGACATTTGTGGAGTGATGGCAAGATAGGATTTTTAAAAGCTAATTTTGGTGTGTTTAAAATATTTTGCTTATCTGTATAGTCAACCTTTGGATTATTTATTCTTAGATTCCAGGCTTAAAGAATAATAGCCATGATTCTAAATAGGTGGCAAAAGAAAGTGAATATACTAAAATAAAAAAGCCTGACTCTCCCTCTGAATTCCCTTAACTCTTACTTTTGTAGGCTGTTGTCCCACTGCTTTCTGAGGACAAATCAGTCACTACGCCTGAGACAGAGAAACCTAGAGACAGGTAATACCTTGCTTTTTTTTTTTTTTTTTTTTAAGATTTTATTGGGGAAGGGGAACAGGACTTTTATTGGGGGAACAGTGTGTACTTTCAGTACTTTTTTTCCAAGTCAAGTTGTTGTCCTTTCAGTCTTAGTTATGGAGGGTGCTATTCAGCTTCAAGTTGTCCTTTCAGTCTTAGTTGTGGAGGGCGCAGCTCAGCTCTAGGTCCAGTTGCCGTTACTAGTTGCGGGGGGCGCAGCCCACCATCCCTTGCGGGAGTCGAACCGGCAACCTTGTGGTTGAGAGGACGCGCTCCAACCAACTGAGCCATCCGGGAGCTCAGCGGTAGCTCAGCTCAAGGTGCCATTTTCAATTTTAGTTGCAGAAGGCGCTACCCACCATCCCTTGCAGGAGTCGAGGAATCAAACTGGCAACCTTATGGTTGTGGAGCCCGTGCTCCAACCAACTGAGCCATCCGGGAGGCAGCTCAGCTCCAGGTGCCGTGTTCAATCTTAGTTGCAGGGGGCACTGCCCACCATCCCTTGCGGGACTCTAGGAATTGAACTGACAACCTTGTGGTTGAAAGCCCACTGGCCCATGTGGGAATCGAACCGGCAGCCTTCGGAGTTAGGAGCTTGGAGCTCCAACCGCCTGAGCCACCGGCCGGCCCCTTGCAATTTTTTAAATCAAACTTTAGACCACTGTTTATGCTCTCTAGGGAATAACATAAACATTTACAATTTAGCCACATCTAAATAAATCTGCTAAACTTCAAATTAATTGCAATAAAGCATGATGCTCAGGGTTGCTGCTCTCCTTAGGTGCCATTGTTTCTTTTTTGCCTGTATTATTTAAAAATGTTTTAAACACCTATCTGAATTCTGCTTTAAAAGGATGAAAATGCTTTATCCTAAATTAGTAAAACAATTCCTTTTGTGTGTCCTCAGAAACAACTCTTTGCCGCAAACTCTTTGTGTCCCTTAGACTAGGTGGTCCAGCCAACCAGTGACACAAGGCAGTTTTCTAATAATCTTTTGGGGGCTTTTCTTTCTTACAGTCTTGTGCTGCTTCCAACCCAGTCTTCTTCAGATCCCTGCCCACCAGAAGTATCTGGCCCTTCCTCATCCCAAATGGCCACAAAAACTCGCCGACTCAGCTCTGCCTCAACAGGAAAGCCCCCGCTGTCAGTGGAGGATGATTTTGAGAAACTAATATGGGAGATTTCAGGAGGCAAATTAGAAGCTGAGATCGACCTGGATCCTGGGAAGGATGAAGATGACCTTCTGCTTGAGCTGTCAGAAATGATTGATAGCTGAAGGTGGTAGTGGAACATTTGGGGGGCGGGGAACTCACCAAAACCTGGACTTAGTTTCATCTATTATAACATTTACCCAAGCTGTTCATTTCTTTAGTCTAGAATTTGCCCCAAATCAGAAGTATACCTCTGAATTATCTGTATGTGTCCTGGATTCCTTGTGGTCAGATTTTTAAAGTCCGTTTAATAACCATTTCATCCATTTGATGCCATTATTTAGCATCTTCAAGAAGAAGTTCTGTCTTAGCCCTCTCTCCACAAAAAGACTGAGAGATCCAAGTGAAGGGTACAAGAGAACTTAGTGACTGACTCCTTGAGGTGTTTGTCAGTTTTGGCTTTTTTCCCGTTTGTTCTATTATTTCTTTTATGTATTGTCTTAATGTGCTTAATGTTACCCGAGTTTAAAAAAGATGAAGACAGCTGCCACCATTAAGGACCAAATTCCACACTTCCACTAAACAACAACAACAACAAGTCCATTCAGTCTGTGTTCAATTGTATGTCTTTTTAAAAGTGTTTGGAGATTAAACTAAGCTTTAGAGAGAGCTGAGCAGCTCAGGAAGCCTGTAATCTGGACATAACTTTTTAGATCTGATTTTCATGTTTCTGCTGCTGTGTAAGCCTCTGAAGAGCAATAGCTAATTTATTATTACTGTAATTTTTTAAGGCTTTAAAGTGCCTCAGGGGTCCTCTGAAACTAATTTTCTATTTCTGGGATTCCCCTGATTCTTAATAAGAGATGGTGACATAATGATTAAAGAATTCTCTTTTTTTTGGTATGAAAGTTGTCCCTTCTCTTATTTAGTACTTGCCTCCTACTAGCATTGAATTATCACAGGGATAAAAATTGGATTAATTTTATATTTCTGATTCTCCCAGCAAACTCCTCTTGCCCAGTATTTGTTTGGTGTTCTTTAACCACCTGAGGGGGGAAAAATGCATTCATTCAAGCTGCCAATATTTATCTATGGACTATAGCGGTACAATGAATTGTACTGTGGAAGGGATTATTTAAGATGTTCTGGGGGTGTATTGTATACCTTCCAGTTTTCTTCATTTCTGAATTGAATTTTATTTTCTTGATGTTGGTCTCCTTCATATCACCTCAAGGTTTAGACTGAAGGAACAAGTATGTTGGGGATAATAGTCTTGAAAGGAGACATTGTACATAATCAAAAGGAAGAGGAAAGAAGGACTCTCCGTTTTTATATTTTGCTGTAGGTGGCCAGTTGTTTCTCACAGGGAAATCTGACCCACCTGTCATGTTGGCTCCTAAGGAACTGCTGTTGTAAGCGGCTCATCCAGAGTTGAACGTCATGTCGCCTTGTCGGGAATATGAAAAAGGAAAAAGCCACAGGACTGCCCATTTGGTCTTGGGAAGATTTCATGATTGTGCACGAGTAAAAATGACTTGAAATTTATGTATAGACACCTCTCTACCAATCCATCTACAGCTGACTGAATGTTGTATAATAGCCCTTCTCCAAAGCAGGGGTGGAATGTTCTGGTTTCACCACAGATTTTCTACTCATTTCATTTTTGGAATCAGCTTATAGATTCCAGGTCTTGTTTGTATATAACCTTATTCTTTTGCTTTTTAAAAAATTTTGTTTTCATATTTAAAGCAGTTGTATTCATCAGTGATTCATGCTCCGCATTATTTGAACCATTTGCCATTACACAAAGAGAAATACTTGTCTTTGAAATAAAACTGGTGTAGGAAAGTCTTGACGTGAGTTAAGTCATACATCACTTCAGTCTTGATCTGCCTCAGTAGAGGCCCCATTCAGAATGTTGTTGGTCTTTTGTGCTCCAATTTCACAGATATTATTTGGCTTTAGAAACCTCTTAGAAGGTATATTTCCAAACTTACCCACAAGTATGCTTAGTTTTAGCTATATATGCTTTAAGTAAGAATGAATATTATATGTGAGGATTTTGTTCTGACACTGACACTTAACTATTATCATTGTTACTCAAGTAGTGCTATTAATTTTTTTAAAAGGATTTAGAAGTGATCGCAGATGGATAACAACAATTTAGAATTTTCAAGCATGAAGGCATATAATTTTTAATTTAGGAAAAGTCCAGGTTTTTTCAGTAATGTGCCATTTTTTGTTATGAGATTACATATAAATTGGTTAGCCACCAAAGAACGTAGATTTTTTTTCTTCCAAACAGTACTCCCGACAAGTTGAATCAACTTTTCACAAAAAGCAAAACACATTATGTATTTAGTTTTGAGTGATGGCTTTCAGTTTTAACAGTAAGAAAAGGGGCCCACATGTTTCAGAGGTTGGCCATAGCCAGAAATTTCAAGATAGTTTGTGATTCATGTATTTGTCTCCAGTAATCCCTAAAATTGTGACCTTAACCTCAAATTCCAATGGGTTTTCTCTTTTGTATGCCTGGAACAAAATTTATTTTCGTCTTGACCTATCTTTGAAACCACCATAGAGATGAGACTGTTTAATAATTATAGCTTCAGAAATAAAGGTCATTCTATATTGATTCAAGTTTTAGGATCCTTTTCTAAAATTGGCTTCATTTTGCCAGAATATTTCTGCAATTCTTGAAAATACTTGCTTTGAATTTGTCAGTTTAGCAACAAGAACTGGGTTGTCTCCAGTTGCTACTTTAAAAAGTAACACTTTTAAACTAGCTAATATTTATTGAGTACTTGGTATGTACTCTTAATTCACATAACCATTTTGACACTAAATCTTAACACCACATTAAAGATTACTGCTTTTTATCTTCACTGTAGTGTCAAAGTCAGTGTGTTCAGATTTAACAAGAAAGTATAGGTATATAATGTATAATTGATTTTGATTCATTGAAACTTTCAAGAGGTTTTTTTCTTAAATCATCTTTAGAAGCTGCTCAATCTATGCAAGTTTCTACAACCCACAGTTCTGACTGCATTAACAATTTATTCGAACTCCACTTCAATTTATTTGAATTTACAAAATGGTATTAGTTAAGGGCATGAGCACAAAGAATATACCTAAGCATTTTCTTAATATTGTAAAATAGAGTAGGCAAAGAATTAGCAATGACCCTAAATAACAGCAATCCAGGTTTTAACTTTATATTTTAAAAAATCAGGAAGTCACAAGATTTACTGAATGGGCCTATTAAAGTATTTAGGTTGGGTTGGGTTTAACTGCTAAGGTATTACTGAGTTTGAATCTATGGTGATGAGCAAAAAACAGTTTATTAAAACTTGGTATTGCATGTCCGTGGGGGTTTTTCGCCTTTAGACTGACTGGTTTGTCCTCAGGAGTAAAGTAACGTCCTACAGAGTTAAGAATAAGGGTAAACAGCCAAGATTCAGTCAGAAAAAGGCAGAGAAGGAAAAATGCTAAAGACTCCTCTTTGTTGAATAAGTAGAAATGAAATAGGAAATTGGATGGATTGAGAGCACTCAAAAAGAAATTTCAAGGGGAAGAAATGAAAGGAACCCTTACCCAATAGGTGTGAATGGTTAATGAGGTCACTTATTTGGGTTAGGAACTCAAGGAGTGGTCAAGTCTAGACAAGCTACTGTGAGGAAATGTGAAAGAAAACAAGCCTGCCACAGTATTTTCATTCCTTGAAGAGGCTCACCATAGAGCATTAGGAATTCTAACCATGAAACACTACTGACAACTAGGGATAAACAGGAATAAGGCAAACCCCTCCCCTTGAAATACAGAGGAAATATGAGGTGCAATCAAAATATGGTGAATGTTTAAATTTTAAAAAATTAACAGTAAAAGGCACATTGCCATTAATGTCCCTCAAAATACTCCCCCTTGCTTAGAACACACTTATCCCATTGTTCTTGCCACGTTCTGAAGCAGTTTTGGAAGTCCTCTTTCATGAGTGTCTTCAGTTGCGCTGCCGTGGCTGCTTCGAAGTCCTGAATCGATTCAAAACGCTTACCTTTCATGGTCATTTTGACTTTAGGGAAGTGCCAGAAGTCGTATGGTGTCAGATCCAGTGAATAAGGTGGATGAGGACACACCGTAATTTATTTATTTGACAGAAATTGCCGTACCAGAAGCGATGTGTGATAAAGACAGTGAATGCTGCTGCCGACTGAAGGCAGGGATCTTCAATATGGGAAGCTGCACATCGAACCCTTAGTAACTGTGACAGGTTCCAACTTGTTTGGTGTAGTCAGTGGGGTGTGAGCTGTGGTTGAGAGATGTGTTTTAAAGTGTGCCGTAAATCATCCTCCATCAGGACGCTCCGTGTCACATACCGCTTCTCGTATACTGCAATTTCTGTCAAAGAACACTGCGGTATGTCCTCATCCACCTTACTGGATAGGGTGCCATGCGACTTCTGGCTCTTCCCCAAAGTCAAAATGATTCAGGACATCGAGGCAGCCATGACAGTGCAACTAAAGACACTGGTGAAAGTGGACTTCCAGAACAGCTTCAGGACGTGGTGAGAATGATGGGGTAAGTGTTCGAAGCGAGGGTGAGTATTTTGAGGGAGATTAATGGCAATGTATTTTACTGTAATAAAATTTTTAAATTTACACATTCACTGTGTTGTTTGATCACACCTCATACTTTAAAGAGGAAAGTAACAGGAGTGAAGTAGGTGCAGGTATTAAGTGGGTGATGCAATAGAGGGGTGAATGAGAATGTGTTTTGAGATGCCAGGGAAAGCTTCCTTGAAGTGCCACAGCTGGAGTTTTGTGTAGCTTAGCAAAGGAGATGATTTGAGCTGCAAATAAGGCCACATTTAGCAGGTAAGGTTTGCTTTTAGTGATCTCTGACCATCCTGTTAGTACTCAGAGTTTGCCTTGTGTCATTCTTTCAGTTTGCTGTCAACTATTCTTGGCTAAGGTACAAACTGATTTTTTAAAAAGAAATGCAGATTTTAAATGCAAATCTGAGTCATTCTGCTTCCTAAAATCCTCCAATGACTTCCCCTTCCCTTAAAAATTAAATTCAGGTTTCAGCATAACTTGTAAGACTCTATACTACCAGCCTTGTCTCCTGCCACTCAACCTTCAGGCTCTCCACTCCAGCAAAACTTCTCTCGCTGTTGACTTCTCTCTCACTAACGTCTCTCTAGCCCTTTGCCTTTGTTAATGCTGTCTGTCTTCTAAGTCTCTTTTCTTTTGGCTAACTCCTTACACATTCTATGACCTCCAGGCTACCTCTCCCAACACTGTGCTTTCCCTCTCCAAATTGATTTGGTCCCTGTCCCCTAGGCATATACTCTTTTAAAATTGTTTACCTGTACATTTTCCTTGGCAGAGTATAAACTCATTGAGACAGATATTCTTACTAACCTATATATTCTCATCACCTAGTACAGACCTGGCACATAGAAGGTGTATTAGTTTGCGTGTATTAGTTTGCTAGGGCTGCCATAACAAAATACAACAGACTGGTGGCTTAAACAGCAGATGTTTATTTTTTCACAGTTCAGAAGACGAAGTTCAAGATCAAGCTGTTGGCAAATTTGGTTTCTCCTGAGGTCTCTCTCGGGCTTGCATATGGCCACCTTCTCACTATACCCTCACATGGTCCTTCCTCTGCATGCACAGGAATCTGTTATAAAGACACCGGTTTTAATCTCTTTTATAAAGACACCAGTTACGTTGGATTAGGGCCCACTCACTTGACCTCATTTAACCTTTAATCACCTCTTAAGGGCCCATCTCCAAATATAGTCACATTCTGAGGTCCTGTGGGTTAGAGCTTCAACATACAAGCTTCATGGGGGCACACTTCACCCATAAGAGAAGGCATTCAATAAATATTTGCTGAAAAAATAAAAAAGTTCTTGACCCATTTAGGGACTGTTGATCTTTGCTGGACTGCCCCTGTCTTTTCTCATCCCCATTCTTTGGCATGCTTCTAAATCGCCTAAATCGCCGCCATTCAGCAAATTACGAGGCTTCTGGTTGAGATGGAAGGAACTGCAAGCTGAGAGGAAGGATTTTCCTCAATGTTTGGGAAGCCTGGAGGTGCCCCTTCTCAGGGTGTGTCTCTCTGGACCAGTAATTCTCAAGCTTATTTTGCAGATACCTTTGGAATGACATGAAAATCTCAAATTTTACAAGAACATTGATTAGTTTCAATAAAAAAAGGAAACAAATGTTTCATAGGATTTTCCACTATCAATGAATTCGTTCAATTAGTGATATATTCATTCAAAAGTTTCAAGATTCAAAATGTATATAATGGTATTCCTTCTCCCTCATACTCCTGCCCCAGCTACCCAATTCTCCAAAACCAATGTTATCAGTTGCTCATATACTCTTCCACAGATATTTTAGGCACGTATACAGTAAGTCCTTATTTAACATCAATAGGGTCTGCACTTCAAGCTAAACAATGTAGATTGGAAACCAGTTTTACCATAATTGATATAAACAAAAATTAAGTTCCTATGCATCTCATCAATATTACAATGAAATGATGCTGAAAGAAATTGTTGTCTGAGTATCTGCTATATAAGCAAATATATTTCCATACAATATCATGTATAAAACACGATATTCTGCACCTTATTTGTTTATTATGAATGTTTATTTTGTTTTTATTCTGAATAGTTTTAAATTGTGAATTACAAATTCATTACAAATCCTGTTTCATCTATACCCGTACCGACTTATCCATCCCTTTACCTGGCCCCCAAGGCTGACACTAGGGTAAAGTAAGCAAGGTGCCTGGGCACAATTCAAGGAGGTGCTCAGCCTTGGGGATGTACTCGCAGATATGAGTGTGACTCCTTAAATTTTGCTCCTTAGGCTTATCCCATTTGAGATCCAGCCCTACTGGCTCCACTAGATTATTTTGAAGTAAGTTTCAGACATATCACAGCTTGCTTTTTGTCTTACTGTATATTGGATATAATGTCATATCAGGACACAAAGAACTTCAATCTTGATTGTAGTTGTCTATGGTATTACACTCTGAATATACAATAATTGAGCAAATCCCTATTGATGGACATTTAGGTTGTTTCCTGTCTTGCTATTTTAAACAATGCTGCAATTATTAAGTTATATCACACATGTAAGTTTATCTGTAGAATACCTACAAGTAGAGTTTAATAATTGACATTACCACTATTTTTTTATCTTTGCCAATCTAATGGGGGAAAATGCTTTCTCGGTGTAGTGTAGTTTGCATTTGTCTTATGAGTGAAGTTGGGCAACTTTTCATATGTTTGAAGACCATTTGTATTTCCTTTGATGTAAATTGATTGTTCATATACACTGCCAATTTTTATTTTGGGTCTTTGTGTCAGATTAAAAATAGATGCAAATTTTTTAACACATGTTCTGTCAAGAGGTGGGCTCTGTTTTTCTAGCCTTTGAATCTGGGGTGTGAATACATACTAGTCCTAGGCCTGGCCTTTAAGGGTAACTTCAGCCTTGGTTTCTTAGAGCCCTGAGCCCCCATATGAGAAAGCATACTACTCCAGAGAGACCATGTCGTGAGGGCCAGAGGCTAGACAGACATGGAGAGGGTCCCAACTGAGGCCAGCCTTTCAAATACACACACCAAAGCCTTAGATATATCTTCTGGAGCAGCAAAATCACGCAGCTGAACCTGCCCAAATTCTTGACTCACAAAATCATGAATTAGAACAGTTGTTGTTTTAAACTAAGTTTTGGAATATTTCTTACACAGCAATAGAGAATCAGACAGCATTTTTTTTTGAGTTATTTATGTATTAGTAAAATTAGCCATTTGTTTGCTATAGTAGTGCAAATATATTTTATATAGTGCAAATATGTTTTTCCTATATCTTTTGACTTTGCTTACTATGGTGGCTTTTTAGACATGCAAAACTATAACTTTTATATAATTGAATTTATCATTTTCTTCTAAAAACAGCTATTACAATTGAGGAAAAGATAATTTTTAAGAACAAGAGATGAAACATCTATGATTAAACTAGATAAATGAGAAAAAAAGAAACTAAAAAATAAAGCAAACAAAAATTTCTCTTGGGGCCGTCCAGTGGCTCAGGCGGTTGGAGCTCCGTGCTCCTAATTCCAAAGGCTGACGGTTCGATTCCCACATGGGCCAGTGGGCTCTCAACCACAAGGTTGCCAGTTCAATTCCTCGACTCCCACAAGGGATGGTGGGCTGCGCCGCCTGCAACTAGCAACGGCAACTGGACCTAGAGCTGAGCTGCGCCCTCCACAATTAAGACTGAAAGGACAACAACTTGAAGCTGAACAGCACCCTCCACAACTAAGATTGAAAGGACAACTTGACTTGGAAAAAAAAAAAAGTCCTGGATATACACACTGTTCCCCAATAAAGTCCTGTTCCCCTTAAAAAAAAATAGCCATTAAAAAAATATATACATATAAAAAATTTCTCGAAGACTTAAAGGAAAATTTGAACAAATAGAAAGACATCATGTATTTAGATTTTAAAAAATTAATTCTAAGGTTCTACAGTTTAACGTAACCACAGTAAAAATACCAAAAGGATTTTTTAATGAGATAAGCTAATTCTAAAGT